>NC_088201.1:193324402-193924402 GCF_037126465.1 Ornithodoros turicata | reverse complement strand
TTCTCTACCATTTATTGTTGTTGTTGTACGTGCTTCCGAATTTCGGGATATAGACATTAACAAGAACAGATGCAGAGAAACTCTTTCATTAAATGGAGTACATTAATCATATGTATATTGCTCTCACTCTATTATTTTGCTACTTTCTTTTATTTTATGTTTCCAGCAATTTGAGCACACATTTGAATCACACATCACAAGCACAACTGCTTGCTCACACCTGTCGCAGTTAGTCTAAATTGCATTATGCTGCAGTTGTCTGGGTGTTAAGGTGACGTGACAGAAGATGAAAGTTCAGGGAGTTCAGAACGGTCCACTTGCGATTTGTAGTTCGCAAATGTTCCGAATGTAGATCGCAATGTAGATCGCAAAATGTTCCGAAGCTCAGCAGCAAGCATTTGTGTTAATGCTTGCTGCTGATAATCCCTAATCCCTAATCCCTATCTTGAGTTTCCTCCCCTTTTTTTCTTTGGTGTAATAAACACCCACCCACCCCCATCTTGCCTGCGAAGAAAGGACTAGTGAACGAGTTACTCTTCTTCTTGCAATCTGGAATGATATGCTTGGTTTAACCAACGAACAAAAGCGTTCCTTGCCGTATGAATTATTTTGAGTGCCAGACACCCAGCGCTGTCGCCGATCGGCTTCCCTATTTTGGCCAGGGCAGTGCCAGTGCCGTGTATTACTGCTTTGGCCCGGGGAAGCCCGGGGAGGGGGGTTATATCTGTTTGACCAAAGGGAAAAAACGGGGGAAAGGTGGGGACGCGGTGAAACTTCAGACATTTCCCAGTTTAGCTCGAGAGGAAAACCACCTGAATGCACTCAGTATAGCGAACCTCTGTCGGTTTTACACAAACTCATCGTATGTACATCCAGCAAGGCGATGCAGTACTACGTGTAAAACACATTTACTCTATAAAACTAAGAGCACATGTCCACACGTGCAGATTCCCCATCTCTCCACAACAAGAGGAATCATCAGCGGCCAGCGCGCGGGCAGAAGGGACCTTCTCACATGACGTGTGACGTTCGCCGAGAGGCGGAACCCGTGTGACTCGAACTACAGCCGAAAAGAATCTCCCAGAGAAATAGGGCTCCTCCTCTCTTTCCTTCCTCCATGTTCATCCGCAACGTGAGAGAGGAAAGAGCATAATGCCGCTTCATGCATCGTAGATGAGTTTTAACTTGCTGAAACAAAACAAAAACGAATGTATCGGCTGAATCGATCGCAACTGCCCTTATCTTGCGTTGCATTTTCTGTTTTCTTTTAATATTTTTCCAGCACGCAAGAGGCGATAGTGTTCTCTTTCATCGCCTCGTTTTCGAGGTGAAGGAAAGAGGCGTCTCTAGAGATGCGCAATTAAAAAAAAAAGAGAGAGGTGTTCCTTCACCAATTTTGTTGCGGACAATCTATGTTGACAATCTATATATGACAATCAGACGTTCTCATTGGAACAACTTTGCAGCTTTTATATTTAAAAAGTTAGAAAATTAATTACCGCTAATTAATTAGCAAGGGGGATGGAAAAATATTTTTGGATAGACCACACAACTACCAAACACGTACAGTTGGTTCCATTTGTGTTCAGCACCCCGTTCTTTTTCTGTTTTTTTTTAGCCCCTGGTCCTTTCTTGGTGGGACACCCTATATACCCTTAACAACATCGCTGTGGCTGCAACGGGGAGGCAACTTGTCTCAAGCGGTAGCGCCATTGTGCTATGAAGGCCACATCCAGGCGCATTCGATGAACTAATGCGGCATCTTGAAGGGAGATATGTGCAGGCATGCGGAAAGCCAGCGCTGGATCAACTCTCCTCAGCATGGCAGGGGGAGAATGTCAGCTATATTTTGTTTTCGTTATCCGTTTCTAATACCAGCCTTTGAATATCGTTTTCGTTACGTGTCCGTTACTGTTTCCGGTAACGGAACGGCTGTTACAGAGCTGCGGGAGGACAGCCCCTCCGGTTCTGTCAGCACCGTGTTTTGCGCCAGCGCTGTTTCAGTTTCACGCGTACACACCACTTTAGTAATTTTACTTCGTTAGGATGCGCACATCTTGCAAGACTTTAAAAAAATATATATAAACATGTCCTCAGCCTGCAGTCACTCAGGGCCGAGCAACTCAAGATGGGCGTGACCTTCATCCAATGTCGCATTCATAAGAGGACGCTCTCAGTAACAAATAATACTACCATTGCCAAGGTGAAATGAAAGAGTAAAAGCGTTAATCACTAAAAATCGTAAGCTGTCATCCTCATGCTATGGTGGAGTATACAGAGATATGTTGATGTCATAGAGTTATGGGGCTGGGACGTGGTAAGCGAGGGACGTACCCTCGAGGTCCAATATTGGGCTTTGTTTCCATGCTCTTGTATAGTATTTTCAGCATTACAGGGAATGGAGTCACCAAAATACATAAATAAAATGAAAAGTCACTCAAATGTCATCGCACAACAGGAACGGCCGTTACCCGAATTCAATACGGTATGGTAATTTTCGTTTCCGTTTTTCTTTCCGGTAATGGGGGACAGTGGTGCGCGTTTCTGTTATCGCTACCATCTCCAATATCGGTAATGCACCTTTTTCTGTTTCCGTTACCGTTACGGTTACTCGTCCCTAATTGGAAGTATGTGCAGTAAATAGCATTTTTGACAATATATCACAGCATACTTTCAAAGAGCTTGCAGAGCAAGAGCTTGCCGTTAACAGCGTGTGGCATTGATGGCTTTCCTTATCCTCTTCAGACCAGACTTAGCTTGAGTTCATGTAAAAAAATTTCAACTCTTTATTGCACATAAAAATACGACTTGCAAATATCCAAGGGAAAAAATCGAAAAGGATCATAGTATCATCACTACCGAAATGTCCAGTCGACTGGACATTGGGGCTGAAGGTTCCCAATTGGCTCACACATCAGACTTACACAAATCTGTAAAAAAAACTGCATAGAACATGCGCTCATGACACTTCATTTTGAGTGGAAATTCAGAAAGCAGTTTCTTTCAGACTTCAGACAAAGATAGATGTTACATTTCGTGCATCGCACTTGTGACTTCTGGGAACAGCCAAGGTTCCTACACCTCGGTGAATTCTTCATGGTCACTATCAAAGTACCTATCAACACAAAGTACAGTGTCTGTGTTATCTGGAGGAGACTCTGTCAGTCTCATTACGATATTTCCACCTAGTCCCAAGCCTTTTGTTTCCTCAGGTGTCCTTCGGCCGTTGGTAAATTTCAAAGTCCAAGACCCCTCTGTCCACACTTGATAAGACAGAATTCTTCAACCCAGTAGGGTTTTGTTTGCTTCGTACGTATTGCCTCAGTTTTGTGTGGCCCGTAAAGGGTATCATCTGTTCGTCGATACTAGCAACATTCGGCCTTGGAATCGACAAGCAGGTCTTCCGTATTTGGGTCAGGAGCGGGCGAAGCTTCCACAAGTCATCATTTGGGTCTTTATCAACCAAGTTGTCTACGAGGTGAAGTGAGTTCCTCAAATTGAGCAACCTTTCGCAGGAAATGTTGTCTGCTACAACTCGAACACGTGTTGTCGAGGACCAGTAGAGCCGCACCCTTGGGAGGTTCAGTGTACCCATTATAATGTGTGCTCCAATCAAAACCTTCATATCTTTTGTTGTGGCATTCAGTGATTTTCCAGCATCCTGAACGCTGTAGAGGTTTGTCTTGTCTGTCAAAAGCTCCCAAATTTCAGCAGGAAAATAATCTGTGAAGTACTCCACCGGTCTACAGACTTTCTTGCCTTCCCACGACACAGGGTCGAAAGCAGCCAAAACCGGCTCGAATTTCTTGGCCTTCCACGTGTGCTTTCTCTGGGGCTCTCTCGTTGTTTTCATGGCCGGCTCTTGAGCTTCAGCTTGTCTCTCATCTCGTCCGCCTCCTTCCACATCCGAGTGATCTGAGTCTGACAGCCCTCTTTTTTCCCTCGGTGCGTACTCTTCAGTGTCGTCCGAAAAACACTCCACTTCAGAATTGCCGTCGAATGGGATGTCAAGAATTTCCTCTTCGGTAAGATCCTTGGCCCCTGCAACAGCAGCGCCAAACTATTGTAAGCTATTTGCATGAAAGCGGTGTCCCAATTCTTCTCCCTTTGCAAACAAGCAGCTACTCCCGGAATGGCTCTTTTGTCACAGCTTGGGCCCAATGTCCAGTTGATGGGACATGCTTTCGAGCCCACAGTTGTCCTGCGGAGATTTATTGAATGTGTGCACAGTGCACGTGGTACAAGCTTCACAGACTTACTAAAACAGCAGTAACACCGATTATGCGGTGGAGCGGCATTTACAATGGTAAATTATTACTTCCTTTTTCGCTTTGGCAGCCGCGCGCCCGATGTGGATGACGCCATCTTTAAAGCGCTACTGCGGCTCCCAGTGGTGCCAAGTCTCATTCGCGGGAAGTCGCTGGTCCGAAAAGTCGCTAAAAGTCGCTAAAATTGAAACTAAAAGTCGCTATAAAAGTCCCTGCCGCTATTGTACCCTTTTTGTTCGTTCCATGTTATGAAACAATATGGTGACAGCCCTACCAAGATGATTCAGTGAATGAGCGCAGTGGATGGCCAAGAGAGAACATGAAAAAATGGGCATGAGTGGATAAGAATGAGAGAAAGTAAATGAAATTCGGCATCTTGAACATCTTCTGCAGAACTTTTTTTCGTTTTGTCACCGGAGGCACTGAACATGGTTTGTTTATTGCTTACAAAAAGTTCCGATGCCTTCTCTCTGTTTTTGCGACCTGTTTGTCTGACAAACTCGCATAAATCTCACGCTTTGACTGGACGAAGCTATCTCTTGAATACTGGCAGCATTACCCAGCTCTTGTGGTATTTCTGATGTTACTTAAGAGGAGTTTTGGAAACCGCTTGCGTCTAGGCCACGTGGCGCGTCAGAAATGGGGCAAACTGGAAAGAGCTCAAAGAGACGAGCGCTGCGAAGAACAACAACGGAACTGCACCACTGCACGATGCAGGGAGCACGCTGAGAGATCACCGTTACAGGTGATTGGCCCTGAGATGTTAGGGCCAGCGAAAAGTGGAGCGATTTCATATTATCCTTCGCTAGAGCTTGTTGGCCACTGAAATGTGACAGGAAAATCACGATTCCTCCTGACTTCATGAAGGGATATTTGTGTCGCTAAAAAGTCGCTGAACATGTCAGAAAGTCACCAAAAAATGCGCTAATCTCAAATACAAAATCTTGTCGCTAAACAGACCCCGAAATCCGCTAAATTTAGCGATTTTCCCCCAAATTTGGCAACACTGGCGGCCCCACCAGTGGCTCAAACTGGAAGCCCCCCCCCTCGTTTCGAAATATTCTCCGGCGTCTCCTCGGCAGCTGATAAGCATTTTCATTCCGAAACCGAAACATGGGTGTGCTGTAGGGCGCCTCAAACATTCAGTCCACTGTACTGGACGCGAGGTCGGAAGGGGGCTTGCGGCATGTCTGTAAAGGTCCGTGTGGTGTCTTCGTTTACATAAATCGCAACAGCGGCGGAGTGCTAACACTTGTCCACAACGCCTCCAGTGCACGTACAATGCGCACTCAGGAGCCTCCGGTTTGTGCTGATAAGTCAACCAAAAACATACGAAAGTAAGTAAGTAAGAAAACAATCGTAAAAAACTACCGCTGACACGCATACTCAGCAGTTCTTTCAGAAAATCTGCAATATGATATGAGTCTTGTTTGTGGCATTAGCATCAGCTAAAAAATTATAATAAATATTGCCTTGTTGCACTTTGTATGGTAGCAAAACGTCGTTCACACTTTTGCTTGTTTGCGCGACGCATAGAGTCTGCACCAAAAGCTTGTTCTTTTGCGCGATGAACGTGCCCAGACTCAACAAGCTTCTGTCCTTTGACAATTTTGCTGTCACGGAAATGTTATTCAATGTCACGAACTTGCTCAAAGCCGCAACAAAGAACGACAGATATCAATTTTCTGCTTCGCTTCGCGACGCACTCGATCATTCACCATACTCCATTTATCGGCGCTACAAGGTAGAAATTCCAAGATTTCCCAAAGTGGGCACACAACGCTGAAAACAGTTGCGCCGCCTAGAAAGCTCATTTCCCTATTCGTGGGTGTTTAGTATTACCAATTCCACGCACTAGCTCGCTTGATGTTTAGCTATTTTATTGTTACCAACACTCGCGTGAGACATTCCTACTTTTTGTTTGTGTCTTCGCGAGGGATGAGCATGTCTTCAGTTATTTCCTCTTTCCGCCAAGTACAAGGGAAGACACTCGGCCTTCGAGAGAGGAAAATCAGTTGCGCTGCGCCGCATCAGCAGTGACGTCGCCCATCGCTTTTTGCAGCCGCCTTGTCGTCTGCTCGTTGTTTAAGGCAACTGTAAAGTGAAATTTGCCCCTCCCCCCTGTTTCTGTGTGCGACCTGGTAGAGTTTGCCTCAGTGATGCCTCACATAAAGCCTAAGAACTCAAAGCGCTTTAATTATTACATAGCATAAATTAGAAAAATTAAATCGGACGGTAGGTTCCGTCCCGCAACAGCTAGAAAAGTCATGATGAGAGTACTCACGTCACGTGATACCTAAGCAATACCTAATACTTATGACAGGCTACTGATTAGCAATAAACACTACTTTTAGAATCACAAGAATTACTGGGACAATTCTTCAAAATAATGAAGAAACAGTATCCCAAAATACTGTCAGAGCTCTCTGTTAGCTCTCCTCCCAACCATTACGCATGGCGTGTGTTGCGGTCTCGCGAGGTTAGTGTATGTAAAAAAGTTCATTTCCTGCCGAAATTGAACAGAACTTCACCTGACAGCGAAGCCAGGTACTGTAATGCGATACTGTTATGTTCAGGGATACACCAAGTGTGCTCTTTCGACAAGGGGCATTGTGCACCACAAGATTCCAACGGAAAATGCACCTAAACGAAAGTTGTTGCAAGCGTTTGGTCAAGACATTCGTAAGCCACACCGTATTTGTTCAACTCATTTCACAAACGAGTCGTACGAAATGGTAGCAGCGGACGGTCGAAAACATCTCAGACGGACCGCAGTCCCGGCACCAGTGTTTCTCCTTGCGACGTCTTACGACGCGAACACCAGTGCACACGATGTATGTATTTACTGATACACGGGAATAATACATATACGGGGTGTTCCAGCTAAATGTGACCATATATTTTTAAAAATATACTATCACGTTTTCCGAGATAAAATCAATTACAATATAGCATATGCTGAAGGGCACTCCCTAGGAGGGCATCAGCAGACTCCTAAGGCAATGCCTTAATTAAATTAAACACTGCAAAGTAGAAGAGCTTTTCGTATATGTAAACTTTGATCAGCAGGCTATGTACCATTCAAAACTGCTGTCTTCAGATTCCCAGAATGACCCAACAGGTGATTCCTCTAGTGGTGCAGGTATTGTCATATCATGCACCTGCAAGGAATGCAGAAGTTAAAATGTTAAACAAAACAAGAGCTCGACCTACCTGTGAGTATGAGTTTGCATGGACAATAGGTGTTGAATTCATCACTGGACAAAGGTTGAGGGGTGTTGACGGTAAATTATGCGTTTGCACGCTTTTACTCCCGACTTTCAAATTCTTGACAGCCACGATGGAAGCCTGTGTCGCTGATATGAATGAAGAATACCGTCAGTATCTATAGCACATAGTTTAGTTGGCAGTTATTCGCGACTCCAGCGAAGCCGTAGCCACCTGGCGGAGATTTCGAAAAGCTGGGAGTCCAGGTTCGAGATCGCGTCGGGGCAGGGAAGCAGCACAGCGGAACGCGTTTCTCCTGCTTATGGACAGAAAGCCGGCAACAAATAATGTATCGAAATCGAAAACAGGAATGTTGCAGTACGAATTTCTTCTCAGCATGTTGGAAATACGCCACGCTTTGTTTTCATCATTTCCTGATCAAGAACGGAACGGAATTCTCATATGTGTTGACCCATCGCACGCTTTCGTGATCGACTGTGTCGCCGCGGTTTCATCATAATATTAATAATCGGAATACAGAACAAGGAACCGGCATATCTTTGTCTTGCTGACATGTATGCATTTTCAAACCTCATGCAAAGTAAACAATATCACCGTACTAATGCGGCGTAGACAAGCATCCACTATGGGTGTTCTCTGCGAGAGAAAGCTTCTGTCTGGTGTCTCAGACGTATCAGTGAATGACTCGCAAAGATAAAAGTATCAACCAAGCTGTACGTGAATACCAAGAGCAGTGCAGAAAAAGAATACTTCACTGTGCCAGAGCATGTTTGCAGCGCTCAGGTTTTCGCCGCGTAACATATCGCATGTTAAATAATTGCACATGTATGGTGTTAAGTGAAGACAAAGTGTCAGATATACGCGTGAGTGCCACGAGATTTCAAAATATGTATCGTTCACGTATGCATTTGACATGCAGTCAGAGTTATGCAAACGTCACGTCATATGAGCACGTTTTGTCATCACCAAACCAAGCAAAGAGGTGATCTCTTGAGTTCTTGCAAATGCCCATGTGTACGTTAACTTGTTCATCACAATTTTTTACGATTACTTGAACATCAAAGTTCGGACAAGAACTATCTAATTTTTAGAGACACTACGCTCCGAACGGAGCTGTTGTTTGCAGCACTCACGTACTAAGGGACTATCGGAGGAGAAACTCGAAAATTGCATTACCTTGCAGACTACTAATCCGCATTCCAAAACACATGCTAAGTCACGCTCCTTAAGAAACTAATCCCTGCTTTGCCTTCTTAGGTTCTAAAATGCCTCCTTCGTTCGTTCGACTCACGTTTGTAAACGAACTCCGACGACGGAAACTATTTTGCCTACTGCTCTGAGTTGAACTGGCACGGTATGAGCTAACCAGAAGACAAAATTAATTTCTTTGTCATGAAGCACGTCAATTTATGCATATGAAAAACTGAAACAGATTAACATTTCGGTCAACACTGCAGTCTTTACGCTCGCTTGGCTCGGGAGACCTGGACTCGTCTGCCATCTTTGAATTTCGGGGCGCCACCTATAGTTCACTGGAGTCGCGAATATTCTCCTGCGAGAGCTCAGGGCTTCCCAGGGGAAGAGGGATTTTGCCTTTGGTACATTACGCAGTGTAGGCATCACAAAAAACAGCTTGAGTTTGAAGTGAACCACATATATGAATTATTCCTGTGTATCGGTAAATACATACCTCGTGTGCACTGGTGTTCGCATCGTCAGGCGTCAAAAGGTGAAACGGTATCGGACTGGCGGTGAGGAGTTTTCGACAATCTGCTGCTACCATTTCGTACGAGTCGTCAGAGAAATGGGTAGAGCAAACACGGCGTGGCTCACGAATTGTCGTGGCTCACGAACTTTCGTTTCCGTGCATTTTCCGTCGGAATCTTGTGGTACACAACGTCCCTTGTCGAAAGTGCACACTTGGTGTATCCCCGAACATTAAAGTAGATGCCTCGCATTGCTGTCAGGTGAAGCTTTGTTTAATTTCGGCAGGAAATGAACCTTTTTGCGTACACAAACTTCGTAAGCCCGTAATAAACGCCGTCGTCGTGCGATATGGTTGGGAGGAGAACAAACAGAGTGCGCTTACCGCGCTGACAGTATTTTGGGATACTGTTTCTTTGATATGGTTGAAGAATTGTCCCAGTAATTCTTGTGATTCTAAAAGTGGTGTTTACTGGAGATTAGTAGCCGGTCATAAGTTCATTGTGTATTACTTAGGTATCACGTGACTGGAGTACTCCCATCATGACTTTTTTTAGCCGTTGCGGGGCGCAACCTACCGTCCGATTTAATTTTTCTAATTTATGCTGTAATAATTAACGCGTTTTAAGTGCTTAGGCTCTGTGGGAGGCGTCACACAGGCAAACACTACCAGGTCGCACACAGAAACAGGGGCGGTCAAATTTCACTTTACAGTTCCTTTAAGCATGGGTTGATGGCCTGAGGATGCAATTTGCGGTAGTGGTGAAGCGGCTTTGCTGAATATACTGTTCAAGTCCATCGCTGGACGTCCGTCAATGTTCACCAGATGCGGGAATGCCTCAGTAACGCCTGCTAGTTGTATGCTCGGTTCAAAAAGTGAGGGCGTCTGTACAAAATTGTTCCATGGGTCGCTCTGTTTCTGCTGATGCAACAAGTGCCGGTCCACTGTTTCTCAGCTGCATCCTCTCAGGCTACAGCAGTACCAGGTGATCCTACACAACTTTCAAATGAAGGAAGACACATTAGTGCAATTCCGCAGCTGGTAAGTACGTCCCATGCTCTATTGCACTAAGATGCGCATACCATTCGCGTTCAACGCACCTATTTTATAGGTGGGTCATTCCACGCCAAGTGATCCAGCGATGCTGCTCGACCCCCGCCGATTTTTACGAAAAAAAAAATCAGAGTTCATTGTGGTGGTAGACGTATCTCAAATCCAAAATATTAGCCTCAAATAGCGACGCGTTCCGGCGCTAGGGGGCTCTGAAGTTCGTGCTTCGAGCAACCACTGCGGCCCCTCTGGAAGCGTGTTGTGAGCGTTCTGTGGCACCGAAGAAGCCCAAAATTTAAACTTGTTTTCTAGAAGTACAACATCACCAACTGACCGTATTTGAATAGTTTACCGCAAAATTTGGGATTTGCGAGATTCTGGGAAACACTTCTCAATTTGCCCAACTTTGAAACTTTTTATAAAAATAGCCACAGCATCTACCAGAACGAAATTTTGCAGGTGTGAAGCCCCTCAGGAGTAGTATATAATAGTGAAGTATTTACTATTTTCTGAACGATCTAGGTGTTGTAAAAAATTCGTAAATTCACGGAAATCCTAAACTGAAGAAATATATATATATATATATATATATATAGGGTGAGGTAAAAGGATTATCAAACGGCCACGAAGTTACGAAGGCCTTTTGTCCTGACGAAGACAGTGCCACTGTCGAAACGTCGACCCCTTGCCCATTTTACTTTTTAACGTCTCCCCATGTAATAAACTAGTGTTTTTAACTTCCCTAAAATCTGTTTCCGCGTCTTTTTTTGAACTTCTATATATATATATATATAATCATTGGAACACGTCCCCCCTCACATATTGAGGGGGGACGTGTTAAGTGAAGAAAAATAGCATACGCTCTTTGGCTGCACGTTGAACATATGTTTATAAGTCCCAAACGTCGTCACACCAGCATTGGACAGCTGTTTCGGCCTTATTGGGCCTTCATCAGCAATGCGTAGGTGGGCGACGTTTGAGCGAGTGGCGTCGGAAGGTCACGTGGAACGTGATGTCCTCCCGTCAGGGTGAGTGACTCACCTCTGAAAGCCCAGTGCCAAGCCAGTAAAGTATTAAGTGAAGAAAAATAGCATACGCTCTTTGGCTGCACGTTGAACATATGTTTATAAGTCCAAAGAGGGGGGAAAAGCCATTAAAAAATAGGTAAATGATGCTAGACGTGTTTGAAATTCAAACTTACAGTTAAGATGGCTTCTATGGCTGTAGAGAAACAGATACTCATTGAACGATGCGACAGCACCAGAGGACACGTGTTTCGCCGTGTTTGCGGCTCGTCGGCCCTGGGTAGCTGCGCATCGTTCGGGATTGGCAAACCAGGGGTCACTCAGCGAGCGATATACACCTGGGAGGGTGACCGAGCACTCCTCAATGCCACAGTGCAAGCCAGTGAATTATAAAGAGGGGGGAAAAGCCATTAAAAAAAATAGGTAAATGATGCTAGACGTGTTTGAAATTCAAACTTACAGTTAAGATGGCTTCTATGGCTACACGTAGAGAAACAGATACTCATTGAACGATGCGACAGCACCAGAGGACACGTGTTTCGCCGTGTTTGCGGCTCGTCGGCCCTGGGTAGCTGCGCATCGTTCGGGATTGGCAAACCAGGGGTCACTCAGCGAGCGATATACACCTGGGAGGGTGACCGAGCACTCCTCAATGCCACAGTGCAAGCCAGTGAATTATAAAGAGGGGGGAAAAGCCATTAAAAAAAATAGGTAAATGATGCTAGACGTGTTTGAAATCCAAACTTACAGTTAAGATGGCTTCTATGGCTACACGTAGAGAAACAGATACTCATTGAACGATGCGACAGCACCAGAGGACACGTGTTTCGCCGTGTTTGCGGCTCGTCGGCCCTGGGTAGCTGCGCATCGTTCGGGATTGGCAAACCAGGGGTCACTCAGCGAGCGATATACACCTGGGAGGGTGACCGAGTACTCCTCAATGCCACAGTGCAAGCCAGTGAATTGTAAAGAGGGGGAAAAGCCATTAAAAAAAATAGGTAAATGATGCTAGACGTGTTTGAAATTCAAACTTACAGTTAAGATGGCTTCTATGGCTGCACGTAGAGAAACAGATAGTCATTGAACGATGCGACAGCACCAGAGGACACGTGTTTCGTCGTGTTTGCGGCTCGTCGGCCCTGGGTAGCTGCGCATCGTTCGGGATTGGCAAACCAGGGGTCACTCAGCGAGCGATATACACCTGGGAGGGTGACCGAGCACTCCTCAATGCCACAGTGCAAGCCAGTGAATTATAAAGAGGGGGGAAAAGCCATTAAAAAAATAGGTAAATGATGCTAGACGTGTTTGAAATTCAAACTTACAGTTAAGATGGCTTCTATGGCTGTAGAGAAACAGATACTCATTGAACGATGCGACAGCACCAGAGGACACGTGTTTCGCCGTGTTTGCGGCTCGTCGGCCCTGGGTAGCTGCGCATCGTTCGGGATTGGCAAACCAGGGGTCACTCAGCGAGCGATATACACCTGGGAGGGTGACCGAGTACTCCTCAATGCCACAGTGCAAGCCAGTGAATTGTAAAGAGGGGGGAAAAGCCATTAAAAAAATAGGTAAATGATGCTAGACGTGTTTGAAATTCAAACTTACAGTTAAGATGGCTTCTATGGCTGCACGTAGAGAAACAGATACTCATTGAACGATGCGACAGCACCAGAGGACACGTGTTTCGCCGTGTTTGCGGCTCGTCGGCCCTGGGTAGCTGCGCATCGTTCGGGATTGGCAAACCAGGGGTCACTCAGCGAGCGATATACACCTGGGAGGGTGACCGAGCACTCCTCAATGCCACAGTGCAAGTCAGTGAATTATAAAGAGGGGGAAAAGCCATTAAAAAAAAATAGGTAAATGATGCTAGACGTGTTTGAAATTCAAACTTACAGTTAAGATGGCTTCTATGGCTACACGTAGAGAAACAGATACTCATTGAACGATGCGACAGCACCAGAGGACACGTGTTTCGCCGTGTTTGCGGCTCGTCGGCCCTGGGTAGCTGCGCATCGTTCGGGATTGGCAAACCAGGGGTCACTCAGCGAGCGATATACACCTGGGAGGGTGACCGAGCACTCCTCAATGCCACAGTGCAAGCCAGTGAATTATAAAGAGGGGGAAAAGCCATTAAAAAAATAGGTAAATGATGCTAGACGTGTTTGAAATTCAAACTTACAGTTAAGATGGCTTCTATGGCTGCACGTAGAGAAACAGATACTCATTGAACGATGCGACAGCACCAGAGAACACGTGTTTCGCCGTGTTTGCGGCTCGTCGGCCCTGGGTAGCTGCGCATCGTTCGGGATTGGCAAACCAGGGGTCACTCAGCGAGCGATATACACCTGGGAGGGTGACCGAGCACTCCTCAATGCCACAGTGCAAGCCAGTGAATTATAAAGAGGGGGGAAAAGCCATTAAAAAAATAGGTAAATGATGCTAGACGTGTTTGAAATTCAAACTTACAGTTAAGATGGCTTCTATGGCTGTAGAGAAACAGATACTCATTGAACGATGCGACAGCACCAGAGGACACGTGTTTCGCCGTGTTTGCGGCTCGTCGGCCCTGGGTAGCTGCGCATCGTTCGGGATTGGCAAACCAGGGGTCACTCAGCGAGCGATATACACCTGGGAGGGTGACCGAGCACTCCTCAATGCCACAGTGCAAGCCAGTGAATTATAAAGAGGGGGGGGGGAAGCCATTAAAAAAAAATAGGTAAATGATGCTAGACGTGTTTGAAATTCAAACTTACAGTTAAGATGGCTTCTATGGCTGCACGTAGAGAAACAGATACTCATTGAACGATGCGACAGCACCAGAGGACACGTGTTTCGCCGTATTTGCGGCTCGTCGGCCCTGGGTAGCTGCGCATCGTTCGGGATTGGCAAACCAGGGGTCACACAGCGAGCGATATACACCTGGGAGGGTGACCGAGCACTCCTCAATGCCACAGTGCAAGCCAGTGAATTATAAAGAGGGGGGAAAAGCCATTAAAAAAATAGGTAAATGATGCTAGACGTGTTTGAAATTCAAACTTACAGTTAAGATGGCTTCTATGGCTACGCGTAGAGAAACAGATACTCATTGAACGATGCGACAGCACCAGAGGACACGTGTTTCGCCGTGTTTGCGGCTCGTCGGCCCTGGGTAGCTGCGCATCGTTCGGGATTGGCAAACCAGGGGTCACTCAGCGAGCGATATACACCTGGGAGGGTGACCGAGTACTCCTCAATGCCACAGTGCAAGCCAGTGAATTGTAAAGAGGGGGGAAAAGCCATTAAAAAAAATAGGTAAATGATGCTAGACGTGTTTGAAATTCAAACTTACAGTTAAGATGGCTTCTATGGCTGCACGTAGAGAAACAGATACTCATTGAACGATGCGACAGCACCAGAGGACACGTGTTTCGCAGTGTTTGCGGCTCGTCGGCCCTGGGTAGCTGCGCATCGTTCGGGATTGGCAAACCAGGGGTCACTCAGCGAGCGATATACACCTGGGAGGGTGACCGAGCACTCCTCAATGCCACAGTGCAAGCCAGTGAATTATAAAGAGGGGGAAAAGCCATTAAAAAAAAATAGGTAAATGATGCTAGACGTGTTTGAAATTCAAACTTACAGTTAAGATGGCTTCTATGGCTGCACGTAGAGAAACAGATACTCATTGAACGATGCGACAGCACCAGAGGACACGTGTTTCGCCGTGTTTGCGGCTCGTCGGCCCTGGGTAGCTGCGCATCGTTCGGGATTGGCAAACCAGGGGTCACTCAGCGAGCGATATACACCTGGGAGGGTGACCCAGCACTCCTCAATGCCACAGTGCAAGCCAGTGAATTATAAAGAGGGGGGAAAAGCCATTAAAAAAAATAGGTAAATGATGCTAGACGTGTTTGAAATTCAAACTTACAGTTAAGATGGCTTCTATGGCTGCACGTAGAGAAACAGATACTCATTGAACGATGCGACAGCACCAGAGGACACGTGTTTCGCCGTGTTTGCGGCTCGTCGGCCCTGGGTAGCTGCGCATCGTTCGGGATTGGCAAACCAGGGGTCACTCAGCGAGCGATATACACCTGGGAGGGTGACCGAGCACTCCTCAATGCCACAGTGCAAGCCAGTGAATTATACAGAGGGGGGGAAAGCCATTTAAAAAAATAGGTAAATGATGCTAGACGTGTTTGAAATTCAAACTTACAGTTAAGATGGCTTCTATGGCTGCACGTAGAGAAACAGATACTCATTGAACGATGCGACAGCACCAGAGGACACGTGTTTCGCCGTGTTTGCGGCTCGTCGGCCCTGGGTAGCTTCGCATCGTTCGGGATTGGCAAACCAGGGGTCACACAGCGAGCGATATACACCTGGGAGGGTGACCGAGCACTCCTCAATGCCACAGTGCAAGCCAGTGAATTATAAAGAGGGGGGAAAAGCCATTAAAAAAATAGGTAAATGATGCTAGACGTGTTTGAAATTCAAACTTACAGTTAAGATGGCTTCTATGGCTACACGTAGAGAAACAGAAACTCATTGAACGATGCGACAGCACCAGAGGACACGTGTTTCGCCGTGTTTGCGGCTCGTCGGCCCTGGGTAGCTGCGCATCATTCGGGATTGGCAAACCAGGGGTCACTCAGCGAGCGATATACAGCTGGGAGGGTGACCGAGTACTCCTCAATGCCACAGTGCAAGCCAGTGAATTGTAAAGAGGGGGGAAAAGCCATTAAAAAAATAGGTAAATGATGCTAGACGTGTTTGAAATTCAAACTTACAGTTAAGATGGCTTCTATGGCTGCACGTAGAGAAACAGATACTCATTGAACGATGCGACAGCACCAGAGGACACGTGTTTCGCCGTGTTTGCGGCTCGTCGGCCCTGGGTAGCTGCGCATCGTTTGGGATTGGCAAACCAGGGGTCACTCAGCGAGCGATATACACCTGGGAGGGTGACCGAGCACTCCTCAATGCCACAGTGCAAGCCAGTGAATTATAAAGAGGGGGAAAAGCCATTAAAAAAAATAGGTAAATGATGCTAGACGTGTTTGAAATTCAAACTTACAGTTAAGATGGCTTCTATGGCTACACGTAGAGAAACAGATACTCATTGAACGATGCGACAGCACCAGAGGACACGTGTTTCGCCGTGTTTGCGGCTCGTCGGCCCTGGGTAGCTGCGCATCGTTCGTGATTGGCAAACCAGGGGTCACACAGCGAGCGATATACACCTGGGAGGGTGACCGAGCACTCCTCAATGCCACAGTGCAAGCCAGTGAATTATAAAGAGGGGGGAAAAGCCATTAAAAAAATAGGTAAATGATGCTAGACGTGTTTGAAATTCAAACTTACAGTTAAGATGGCTTCTATGGCTACACGTAGAGAAACAGAAACTCATTGAACGATGCGACAGCACCAGAGGACACGTGTTTCGCCGTGTTTGCGGCTCGTCGGCCCTGGGTAGCTGCGCATCGTTCGGGATTGGCAAACCAGGGGTCACTCAGCGAGCGATATACACCTGGGAGGGTGACCGAGTACTCCTCAATGCCACAGTGCAAGCCAGTGAATTGTAAAGAGGGGGGAAAACCATTAAAAAAATAGGTAAATGATGCTAGACGTGTTTGAAATTCAAACTTACAGTTAAGATGGCTTCTATGGCTGCACGTAGAGAAACAGATACTCATTGAACGATGCGACAGCACCAGAGGACACGTGTTTCGCCGTGTTTGCGGCTCGTCGGCCCAGGGTAGCTGCGCATCGTTCGGGATTGGCAAACCAGGGGTCACTCAGCGAGCGATATACACCTGGGAGGGTGACCGAGCACTCCTCAATGCCACAGTGCAAGCCAGTGAATTATAAAGAGGGGGAAAAGCCATTAAAAAAAATAGGTAAATGATGCTAGACGTGTTTGAAATTCAAACTTACAGTTAAGATGGCTTCTATGGCTACACGTAGAGAAACAGATACTCATTGAACGATGCGACAGCACCAGAGGACACGTGTTTCGCCGTGTTTGCGGCTCGTCGGCCCTGGGTAGCTGCGCATCGTTCGGGATTGGCAAACCAGGGGTCACTCAGCGAGCGATATACACCTGGGAGGGTGACCGAGCACTCCTCAATGCCACAGTGCAAGCCAGTGAATTATAAAGAGGGGGAAAAGCCATTAAAAAAATAGGTAAATGATGCTAGACGTGTTTGAAATTCAAACTTACAGTTAAGATGGCTTCTATGGCTGCACGTAGAGAAACAGATACTCATTGAACGATGCGACAGCACCAGAGGACACGTGTTTCGCCGTGTTTGCGGCTCGTCGGCCCTGGGTAGCTGCGCATCGTTCGGGATTGGCAAACCAGGGGTCACTCAGCGAGCGATATACACCTGGGAGGGTGACCGAGCACTCCTCAATGCCACAGTGCAAGCCAGTGAATTATAAAGAGGGGGGAAAAGCCATTAAAAAAATAGGTAAATGATGCTAGACGTGTTTGAAATTCAAACTTACAGTTAAGATGGCTTCTATGGCTGTAGAGAAACAGATACTCATTGAACGATGCGACAGCACCAGAGGACACGTGTTTCGCCGTGTTTGCGGCTCGTCGGCCCTGGGTAGCTGCGCATCGTTCGGGATTGGCAAACCAGGGGTCACTCAGCGAGCGATATACACCTGGGAGGGTGACCGAGCACTCCTCAATGCCACAGTGCAAGCCAGTGAATTATAAAGAGGGGGGGGAAAGCCATTAAAAAAAATAGGTAAATGATGCTAGACGTGTTTGAAATTCAAACTTACAGTTAAGATGGCTTCTATGGCTGCACGTAGAGAAACAGATACTCATTGAACGATGCGACAGCACCAGAGGACACGTGTTTCGCCGTGTTTGCGGCTCGTCGGCCCAGGGTAGCTGCGCATCGTTCGGGATTGGCAAACCAGGGGTCACTCAGCGAGCGATATACACCTGGGAGGGTGACCGAGCACTCCTCAATGCCACAGTGCAAGCCAGTGAATTATAAAGAGGGGGAAAAGCCATTAAAAAAAATAGGTAAATGATGCTAGACGTGTTTGAAATTCAAACTTACAGTTAAGATGGCTTCTATGGCTACACGTAGAGAAACAGATACTCATTGAACGATGCGACAGCACCAGAGGACACGTGTTTCGCCGTGTTTGCGGCTCGTCGGCCCTGGGTAGCTGCGCATCGTTCGGGATTGGCAAACCAGGGGTCACTCAGCGAGCGATATACACCTGGGAGGGTGACCGAGCACTCCTCAATGCCACAGTGCAAGCCAGTGAATTATAAAGAGGGGGAAAAGCCATTAAAAAAATAGGTAAATGATGCTAGACGTGTTTGAAATTCAAACTTACAGTTAAGATGGCTTCTATGGCTGCACGTAGAGAAACAGATACTCATTGAACGATGCGACAGCACCAGAGGACACGTGTTTCGCCGTGTTTGCGGCTCGTCGGCCCTGGGTAGCTGCGCATCGTTCGGGATTGGCAAACCAGGGGTCACTCAGCGAGCGATATACACCTGGGAGGGTGACCGAGCACTCCTCAATGCCACAGTGCAAGCCAGTGAATTATAAAGAGGGGGGAAAAGCCATTAAAAAAATAGGTAAATGATGCTAGACGTGTTTGAAATTCAAACTTACAGTTAAGATGGCTTCTATGGCTGTAGAGAAACAGATACTCATTGAACGATGCGACAGCACCAGAGGACACGTGTTTCGCCGTGTTTGCGGCTCGTCGGCCCTGGGTAGCTGCGCATCGTTCGGGATTGGCAAACCAGGGGTCACTCAGCGAGCGATATACACCTGGGAGGGTGACCGAGCACTCCTCAATGCCACAGTGCAAGCCAGTGAATTATAAAGAGGGGGGGGAAAGCCATTAAAAAAAATAGGTAAATGATGCTAGACGTGTTTGAAATTCAAACTTACAGTTAAGATGGCTTCTATGGCTGCACGTAGAGAAACAGATACTCATTGAACGATGCGACAGCACCAGAGGACACGTGTTTCGCCGTATTTGCGGCTCGTCGGCCCTGGGTAGCTGCGCATCGTTCGGGATTGGCAAACCAGGGGTCACACAGCGAGCGATATACACCTGGGTGGGTGACCGAGCACTCCTCAATGCCACAGTGCAAGCCAGTGAATTGTAAAGAGGGGGGAAAAGCCATTAAAAAAATAGGTAAATGATGCTAGACGTGTTTGAAATTCAAACTTACAGTTAAGATGGCTTCTATGGCTGCACGTAGAGAAACAGATACTCATTGAACGATGCGACAGCACCAGAGGACACGTGTTTCGCCGTGTTTGCGGCTCGTCGGCCCTGGGTAGCTGCGCATCGTTCGGGATTGGCAAACCAGGGGTCACTCAGCGAGCGATATACACCTGGGAGGGTGACCGAGCACTCCTCAATGCCACAGTGCAAGCCAGTGAATTATAAAGAGGGGGAAAAGCCATTAAAAAAAATAGGTAAATGATGCTAGACGTGTTTGAAATTCAAACTTACAGTTAAGATGGCTTCTATGGCTACACGTAGAGAAACAGATACTCATTGAACGATGCGACAGCACCAGAGGACACGTGTTTCGCCGTGTTTGCGGCTCGTCGGCCCTGGGTAGCTGCGCATCGTTCGGGATTGGCAAACCAGGGGTCACTCAGCGAGCGATATACACCTGGGAGGGTGACCGAGCACTCCTCAATGCCACAGTGCAAGCCAGTGAATTATAAAGAGGGGGAAAAGCCATTAAAAAAATAGGTAAATGATGCTAGACGTGTTTGAAATTCAAACTTACAGTTAAGATGGCTTCTATGGCTGCACGTAGAGAAACAGATACTCATTGAACGATGCGACAGCACCAGAGGACACGTGTTTCGCCGTGTTTGCGGCTCGTCGGCCCTGGGTAGCTGCGCATCGTTCGGGATTGGCAAACCAGGGGTCACTCAGCGAGCGATATACACCTGGGAGGGTGACCGAGCACTCCTCAATGCCACAGTGCAAGCCAGTGAATTATAAAGAGGGGGGAAAAGCCATTAAAAAAATAGGTAAATGATGCTAGACGTGTTTGAAATTCAAACTTACAGTTAAGATGGCTTCTATGGCTGTAGAGAAACAGATACTCATTGAACGATGCGACAGCACCAGAGGACACGTGTTTCGCCGTGTTTGCGGCTCGTCGGCCCTGGGTAGCTGCGCATCGTTCGGGATTGGCAAACCAGGGGTCACTCAGCGAGCGATATACACCTGGGAGGGTGACCGAGCACTCCTCAATGCCACAGTGCAAGCCAGTGAATTATAAAGAGGGGGGGGGGGGAAAGCCATTAAAAAAAAATAGGTAAATGATGCTAGACGTGTTTGAAATTCAAACTTACAGTTAAGATGGCTTCTATGGCTGCACGTAGAGAAACAGATACTCATTGAACGATGCGACAGCACCAGAGGACACGTGTTTCGCCGTATTTGCGGCTCGTCGGCCCTGGGTAGCTGCGCATCGTTCGGGATTGGCAAACCAGGGGTCACACAGCGAGCGATATACACCTGGGTGGGTGACCGAGCACTCCTCAATGCCACAGTGCAAGCCAGTGAATTGTAAAGAGGGGGGAAAAGCCATTAAAAAAATAGGTAAATGATGCTAGACGTGTTTGAAATTCAAACTTACAGTTAAGATGGCTTCTATGGCTGCACGTAGAGAAACAGATACTCATTGAACGATGCGACAGCACCAGAGGACACGTGTTTCGCCGTGTTTGCGGCTCGTCGGCCCTGGGTAGCTGCGCATCGTTCGGGATTGGCAAACCAGGGGTCACTCAGCGAGCGATATACACCTGGGAGGGTGACCGAGCACTCCTCAATGCCACAGTGCAAGCCAGTGAATTATAAAGAGGGGGAAAAGCCATTAAAAAAAATAGGTAAATGATGCTAGACGTGTTTGAAATTCAAACTTACAGTTAAGATGGCTTCTATGGCTACACGTAGAGAAACAGATACTCATTGAACGATGCGACAGCACCAGAGGACACGTGTTTCGCCGTGTTTGCGGCTCGTCGGCCCTGGGTAGCTGCGCATCGTTCGGGATTGGCAAACCAGGGGTCACTCAGCGAGCGATATACACCTGGGAGTGTGACCGAGCACTCCTCAATGCCACAGTGCAAGCCAGTGAATTATAAAGAGGGGGAAAAGCCATTAAAAAAATAGGTAAATGATGCTAGACGTGTTTGAAATTCAAACTTACAGTTAAGATGGCTTCTATGGCTGCACGTAGAGAAACAGATACTCATTGAACGATGCGACAGCACCAGAGGACACGTGTTTCGCCGTGTTTGCGGCTCGTCGGCCCTGGGTAGCTGCGCATCGTTCGGGATTGGCAAACCAGGGGTCACTCAGCGAGCGATATACACCTGGGAGGGTGACCGAGCACTCCTCAATGCCACAGTGCAAGCCAGTGAATTATAAAGAGGGGGGAAAAGCCATTAAAAAAATAGGTAAATGATGCTAGACGTGTTTGAAATTCAAACTTACAGTTAAGATGGCTTCTATGGCTGTAGAGAAACAGATACTCATTGAACGATGCGACAGCACCAGAGGACACGTGTTTCGCCGTGTTTGCGGCTCGTCGGCCCTGGGTAGCTGCGCATCGTTCGGGATTGGCAAACCAGGGGTCACTCAGCGAGCGATATACACCTGGGAGGGTGACCGAGCACTCCTCAATGCCACAGTGCAAGCCAGTGAATTATAAAGAGGGGGGGAAAGCCATTAAAAAAAATAGGTAAATGATGCTAGACGTGTTTGAAATTCAAACTTACAGTTAAGATGGCTTCTATGGCTGCACGTAGAGAAACAGATACTCATTGAACGATGCGACAGCACCAGAGGACACGTGTTTCGCCGTATTTGCGGCTCGTCGGCCCTGGGTAGCTGCGCATCGTTCGGGATTGGCAAACCAGGGGTCACACAGCGAGCGATATACACCTGGGAGGGTGACCGAGCACTCCTCAATGCCACAGTGCAAGCCAGTGAATTATAAAGAGGGGGGAAAAGCCATTAAAAAAATAGGTAAATGATGCTAGACGTGTTTGAAATTCAAACTTACAGTTAAGATGGCTTCTATGGCTACGCGTAGAGAAACAGATACTCATTGAACGATGCGACAGCACCAGAGGACACGTGTTTCGCCGTGTTTGCGGCTCGTCGGCCCTGGGTAGCTGCGCATCGTTCGGGATTGGCAAACCAGGGGTCACTCAGCGAGCGATATACACCTGGGAGGGTGACCGAGTACTCCTCAATGCCACAGTGCAAGCCAGTGAATTGTAAAGAGGGGGGAAAAGCCATTAAAAAAAATAGGTAAATGATGCTAGACGTGTTTGAAATTCAAACTTACAGTTAAGATGGCTTCTATGGCTGCACGTAGAGAAACAGATACTCATTGAACGATGCGACAGCACCAGAGGACACGTGTTTCGCAGTGTTTGCGGCTCGTCGGCCCTGGGTAGCTGCGCATCGTTCGGGATTGGCAAACCAGGGGTCACTCAGCGAGCGATATACACCTGGGAGGGTGACCGAGCACTCCTCAATGCCACAGTGCAAGCCAGTGAATTATAAAGAGGGGGAAAAGCCATTAAAAAAAAATAGGTAAATGATGCTAGACGTGTTTGAAATTCAAACTTACAGTTAAGATGGCTTCTATGGCTGCACGCAGAGAAACAGATACTCATTGAACGATGCGACAGCACCAGAGGACACGTGTTTCGCCGTGTTTGCGGCTCATCGGCCCTGGGTAGCTGCGCATCGTTCGGGATTGGCAAACCAGGGGTCACTCAGCGAGCGATATACACCTGGGAGGGTGACCCAGCACTCCTCAATGCCACAGTGCAAGCCAGTGAATTATAAAGAGGGGGGAAAAGCCATTAAAAAAAATAGGTAAATGATGCTAGACGTGTTTGAAATTCAAACTTACAGTTAAGATGGCTTCTATGGCTGCACGTAGAGAAACAGATACTCATTGAACGATGCGACAGCACCAGAGGACACGTGTTTCGCCGTGTTTGCGGCTCGTCGGCCCTGGGTAGCTGCGCATCGTTCGGGATTGGCAAACCAGGGGTCACTCAGCGAGCGATATACACCTGGGAGGGTGACCGAGCACTCCTCAATGCCACAGTGCAAGCCAGTGAATTATACAGAGGGGGGAAAAGCCATTTAAAAAAATAGGTAAATGATGCTAGACGTGTTTGAAATTCAAACTTACAGTTAAGATGGCTTCTATGGCTACACGTAGAGAAACAGATACTCATTGAACGATGCGACAGCACCAGAGGACACGTGTTTCGCCGTGTTTGCGGCTCGTCGGCCCTGGGTAGCTGCGCATCGTTCGGGATTGGCAAACCAGGGGTCACTCAGCGAGCGATATACACCTGGGAGGGTGACCGAGCACTCCTCAATGCCACAGTGCAAGCCAGTGAATTATAAAGAGGGGGAAAAGCCATTAAAAAAAATAGGTAAATGATGCTAGACGTGTTTGAAATTCAAACTTACAGTTAAGATGGCTTCTATGGCTGCACGTAGAGAAACAGATACTCATTGAACGATGCGACAGCACCAGAGGACACGTGTTTCGCCGTGTTTGCGGCTCGTCGGCCCTGGGTAGCTGCGCATCGTTCGGGATTGGCAAACCAGGGGTCACTCAGCGAGCGATATACACCTGGGAGGGTGACCGAGTACTCCTCAATGCCACAGTGCAAGCCAGTGAATTGTAAAGAGGGGGGAAAAGCCATTAAAAAAAATAGGTAAATGATGCTAGACGTGTTTGAAATTCAAACTTACAGTTAAGATGGCTTCTATGGCTGCACGTAGAGAAACAGATACTCATTGAACGATGCGACAGCACCAGAGGACACGTGTTTCGCCGTGTTTGCGGCTCGTCGGCCCTGGGTAGCTGCGCATCGTTCGGGATTGGCAAACCAGGGGTCACTCAGCGAGCGATATACACCTGGGAGGGTGACCGAGCACTCCTCAATGCCACAGTGCAAGCCAGTGAATTATACAGAGGGGGGAAAAGCCATTAAAAAAAATAGGTAAATGATGCTAGACGTGTTTGAAATTCAAACTTACAGTTAAGATGGCTTCTATGGCTACACGTAGAGAAACAGATACTCATTGAACGATGCGACAGCACCAGAGGACACGTGTTTCGCCGTGTTTGCGGCTCGTCGGCCCTGGGTAGCTGCGCATCGTTCGGGATTGGCAAACCAGGGGCAAACCATTGGCAAACCAGGGGCAAACCATTGGCAAACCAAACAGTAAGTTTAAGTTAAGCAGCTACCCAGGGCCGACGAGCCGCAAACACGGCGAAACACGTGTCCTCTGGTGCTGTCGCATCGTTCAATGAGTATCTGTTTCTCTACGTTCAGCCATAGAAGCCATCTTAACTGTAAGTTTGAATTTGAAACACGTCTAGCATCATTTACCTATTTTTTTAATGGCTTTTCCCCCCTCTTTATAATTCACTGGCTTGCACTGTGGCATTGAGGAGTGCTCGGTCACCCTCCCAGGTGTATATCGCTCGCTGAGTGACCCCTGGTTCGCCAATCCCGAACGATGCGCAGCTACCCAGGGCCGACGAGCCGCAAACACGGCGAAACACGTGTCCTCTGGTGCTGTCGCATCGTTCAATGAGTATCTGTTTCTCTACGTGCAGCAATAGAAGCCATCTTAACTGTAAGTTTGAATTTCAAACACGTCTAGCATCATTTACCTATTTTTTTAAATGACTTTTCCCCCCTCTTTATAATTCACTGGCTTGCACTGTGGCATTGAGGAGTGCTCGGTCACCCTCCCAGGTGTATATCGCTCCCTGAGTGACCCCTGGTTTGCCAATCCCGAACGATGCGCAGCTACCCAGGGCCGACGAGCCGCAAACACGGCGAAACACGTGTCCTCTGGTGCTGTCGCATCGTTCAATGAGTATCTATATATATATATATATATATATATATATATATATATATTGCGCCAGACTCGCGAAGTAGGCTTTGCAGCGTGGTCATAAGCGCATGCGGATCCTGCTCGCCTCAACTAAAAAAAAGAATATTGAGGTAAAACTGAAGTTTTAGTAAAGGAATGCTGGACGCTGTCCTACAAGAGGAGTGAATCAACATTGAAATGGTAATTTCCCTATTTAGGTAAGCTCTTTCGACCATCTCAATGTCGCGGCTGCACACAGTTCACTGAAACTACCGACCACGCACATATACGCTCAAATGCACAAAAGAATGAGCACTTGTGAGGACATGTCTCACAGTCATTCTAGAAGTAGACTCGGTGTGGAATATCTAGTATTCGACCCAAGCCGGGTGACTCATCTTCACACGCTTCCGCACAGCCGGTTCAAGGCTCTCGCTTCGCTTCTCATGTTCACTGCCTTGTTTATCATTCTTGGCGGGCTTGGTCGGAGGACAGTCCGTACTTGATACACATACAATCTCTTATAGCATCAGTTCGAGTTCGACTCGGTCTTTGTTCTTTTTTGTTCCCCTTTGTAACTCAAACGTAGAATACATTCTGCACAGGAGTATCCTATCCCAGGCAGCACATAATGTTGGACCGATGTCGGGCAGAAACTGGGGATGTCAGCCCAATATCGCCCCAACACTGCCAACCTATGACCGATACATTTGGGAAGATTGGCAATGTCGGTGCGACATCGGTTCAGAATATTTTAGAAAAAACCATCTTTTCGCAGAAATTTCCACGTCAAAGGCTTCATATAGCGATGTGTAATTGCACAAATTACCAAAAAGTCGCATACTGTAGAGTTATTCCATTTATAAGCATGTTGGCTGAAAGTCGGTACAAACCTGGCATTATGTGCTGACATATCTCCGACATTGCCAGCATGTGACCGGTATGGTTCAGGAAGTTGGCAGTGTCGGTTCACCATCGGCTCAAATCACTTCATAAAAACTCATCTCTTTCCACACGATTCCTTCTCAGAGGGTGCATATTATGTTGTGTGACTGGATAAATCAACAAAAAATCATCTGTCACAGAATTACATAATATAATAAGAATGTTGGCTCAGTGTCGGGAGGAAGTTGGCGGTAAGCTGTGACATATCCCCGACATTGCCAACATATGACCGATGGTTTAGGAAGTTGGCAGTGTCGGTTCAACATTGGCTCAAATAACGTCACAAGAACCCATCTCTTTCCGCACAATTCCTTCCCAGAGAATCCACATTATGTTGTGTGACTGGAGAAATCAACAAAAAATCCTCTATCACAAAATTACATATTATAATAGGAATGTTGGCTCAGTGTCGGGAGGAAGTTGGCGGTATGCTGTGACATATCCCCGACATTGCCAACATATGACCGATGGTTTAGGAAGTTGGCAGTGTCGGTTCAACATTGGCTCAAATAACGTCACAAGAACCCATCTCTTTCCGCACAATTCCTTCCCAGAGAATCCACATTATGTTGTGTGACTGGAGAAATCAACAAAAAATCCTCTATCACAAAATTACATATTATAATAGGAATGTTGGCTCAGTGTCGGGAGGAAGTTGGCGGTATGCTGTGACATATCCCCGACATTGCCACCATGTGACCAATGGTTCAAGAAGTTGGCAGTGTCGCTTCAACATTGGCTCAAATAATGTCACCAGAACACACATCTTTTTCTGCACGATTCCTTCCTAGAGCATTCACATATCTTGTGTGACTGGAGAATTGAACAAAAAGTCATCTATCATAGATTTAGATAGTACTATAGGAACGTTTGCTCAGTCTCGGCAAAAAGTGTGCAGTAAGCTTTGACACATCTCCGGCATCACCAGCATATGTGACTATAGTTCAGGAAGTTGGCAGTGTTGGTTCAACACTGGCTCACAATGCAAGCTTGCACACGTTTGAGGCTTTTAAGGATGGCTCCCACGTTCACAAATAGTTATTACGTGGCCTAACCCGTCATAAGACACAGAGAAAATAGTAATCTGTTCCTTCGGCTAGCACAAGCAGCGATAAAATACATTCTGAAAGGTGGTCGCAGTGTTTCTCAAAAGCAGATGCCATATGTGCAGAATGGGGAACATATTTTTATCTGTTAACCTAAATTAGGCTGCGGAGGCATAGTCTCGTGCGTTCCGGACTGATCAGATGACGCTCACAGAGCTAGCCCACATGCATTTGTAGCTTTAAGGGTGGCTCCCACGTTCACAAATAATTATTACGTGGCCTAACCCGTCATAAGACACAGAGAAAATAGTAATCTGTTCCTTCGGCTAGCACAAGCAGCGATAAAATACATTCTGAAAGGTGGTCGCAGTGTTTCTCAAAAGCAGATGCCATATGTGCGGAATGGGGAACATATTTTTATCTGTTAACCTAAATTAGGCTGCGGAGGCATAGGCTCGTGCGTTCCGGACTGATCAGATGACGCTCACAGAGCTAGCCCACATGCATTTGTAGCTTTAAGGGTGGCTCCCACGTTCACAAATAATTATTACGTGGCCTAACCCGTCATAAGACACAGAGAAAATAGTAATCTGTTCCTTCGGCTAGCACAAGCAGCGATAAAATACATTCTGAAAGGTGGTCGCAGTGTTTCTCAAAAGCAGATGCCATATGTGCGGAATGGGGAACATATTTTTATCTGTTAACCTAAATTAGGCTGCGGAGGCATAGGCTCGTGCGTTCCGGACTGATCAGATGACGCTCACAGAGCTAGCCCACATGCATTTGTAGATTTAAGGGTGGCTCCCACGTTCACAAATAATTATTACGTGGCCTAACCCGTCATAAGACACAGAGAAAATAGTAATCTGTTCCTTCGGCTAGCACAAGCAGCGATAAAATACATTCTGAAAGGTGGTCGCAGTGTTTCTCAAAAGCAGATGCCATATGTGCGGAATGGGGAACATATTTTTATCTGTTAACCTAAATTAGGCTGCGGAGGCATAGTCTCGTGCGTTCCGGACTGATCAGATGACGCTCACAGAGCTAGCCCACATGCATTTGTAGCTTTAAGGGTGGCTCCCACGTTCACAAATAATTATTACGTGGCCTAACCCGTCATAAGACACAGAGAAAATAGTAATCTGTTCCTTCGGCTAGCACAAGCAGCGATAAAATACATTCTGAAAGGTGGTCGCAGTGTTTCTCAAACGCAGATGCCATATGTGCGGAATGGGGAACATATTTTTATCTGTTAACCTAAATTAGGCTGCGGAGGCATAGGCTCGTGCGTTCCGGACTGATCAGATGACGCTCACAGAGCTAGCCCACATGCATTTGTAGCTTTAAGGGTGGCTCCCACGTTCACAAATAATTATTACGTGGCCTAACCCGTCATAAGACACAGAGAAAATAGTAATCTGTTCCTTCGGCTAGCACAAGCAGCGATAAAATACATTCTGAAAGGTGGTCGCAGTGTTTCTCAAAAGCAGATGCCATATGTGCGGAATGGGGAACATATTTTTATCTGTTAACCTAAATTAGGCTGCGGAGGCATAGTCTCGTGCGTTCCGGACTGATCAGATGACGCTCACAGAGCTAGCCCACATGCATTTGTAGCTTTAAGGGTGGCTCCCACGTTCACAAATAATTATTACGTGGCCTAACCCGTCATAAGACACAGAGAAAATAGTAATCTGTTCCTTCGGCTAGCACAAGCAGCGATAAAATACATTCTGAAAGGTGGTCGCAGTGTTTCTCAAAAGCAGATGCCATATGTGCGGAATGGGGAACATATTTTTATCTGTTAACCTAAATTAGGCTGCGGAGGCATAGTCTCGTGCGTTCCGGACTGATCAGATGACGCTCACAGAGCTAGCCCACATGCATTTGTAGATTTAAGGGTGGCTCCCACGTTCACAAATAATTATTACGTGGCCTAACCCGTCATAAGACACAGAGAAAATAGTAATCTGTTCGTTCGGCTAGCACAAGCAGCGATAAAATACATTCTGAAAGGTGGTCGCAGTGTTTCTCAAAAGCAGATGCCATATGTGCAGAATGGGGAACATATTTTTATCTGTTAACCTAAATTAGGCTGCGGAGGCATAGTCTCGTGCGTTCCGGACTGATCAGATGACGCTCACAGAGCTAGCCCACATGCATTTGTAGATTTAAGGGTGGCTCCCACGTTCACAAATAATTATTACGTGGCCTAACCCGTCATAAGACACAGAGAAAATAGTAATCTGTTCCTTCGGCTAGCACAAGCAGCGATAAAATACATTCTGAAAGGTGGTCGCAGTGTTTCTCAAAAGCAGATGCCATATGTGCAGAATGGGGAACATATTTTTATCTGTTAACCTAAATTAGGCTGCGGAGGCATAGTCTCGTGCGTTCCGGACTGATCAGATGACGCTCACAGAGCTAGCCCACATGCATTTGTAGATTTAAGGGTGGCTCCCACGTTCACAAATAATTATTACGTGGCCTAACCCGTCATAAGACACAGAGAAAATAGTAATCTGTTCCTTCGGCTAGCACAAGCAGCGATAAAATACATTCTGAAAGGTGGTCGCAGTGTTTCTCAAAAGCAGATGCCATATGTGTAGAATGGGGACTATGACATCATAGTCATAGCTTTATTTTTTATTTCTGAGATGTACCTGTATGCATTTATTGCAACAATGTTGCCTGACCCTTAAAAGGGCTTCATGAATGAAGTAGAGAGTCTTGGTGAAGCAAGTATTCTATGATAACTGCATTTGGTGGAGAAGCGGGAAGGCGACATAGTCATTTTTGTAGTTGAGTAGCACGCACTGCTTTTCCTTACTGAGGGCTGACAGTGGCATCGTTCGTTCAGTGGAACCACGGCAACTGACTCGAAAGGTGTTGAAGAAAGAGGACTTAAGTGGTGTTACAAAGAAGTCTGCCTTGTTCGAAAAGACAGTCACTCGAGCTTGTGATGCACGTACTTCTTGTACACGTGCAAAATAACCATTGGGAAAGTGGTAGCAAAACCCTGGCTTGACACAGAGGGTCGTGGCATTGTCATTTACAGGTGCTCCACAGTGCTTCAATTCCGATACTCTGCGGCTGATTTGTGAGAGGGGATTGCTTGTGGTTCGCAGCATTCGCTTCAGCCTTCCCAGGTATGATTCAAACGGAAATGCACTGAATGAATCAAGTGGCCCGTGCTGCAGACAGTCCCCTGCAAGGTGTACAAGGGAGTGGACATTGTATATGAGCTGTGTTCTTCCATACAGTTCACCCATCTCTTGCACAAAGAACTTCAGGAGGTTTTCAACGTAATGATGCTGTGTTCTGTACAGTGTTGGAGTGGCTAGAATTCTTGCAGCCACATGAAGGATCAGAAAATGATCATACAGCTTGTCAGGCAGTAGTTGCTTGAGTGCCACTGGACCAGCATACAACAGAAAGGAGCGAAATTCAGTGGCTTTCCACCTTTCAAGCTCATTGACTCCTCGTGGCTTTCTTTGAAACGTGGTAGGGAAGTCTCTGCGAAAGGAGATTAGCCTCTCACTCAATGTGTGTTGTTGTTCTGCCGTTAGCTTCCCACGACCATATTTTCCACCAGTCCAAAGATGCAGCAACCTTCGCATTACCCCTAAGCACAGGAGATGCATGTAGTCCAGGGGAAATGCACAAATCATGTCAATCTCCAGCTGCAGAAACGGAGACTCTCCCATGTGGTGACCTCCACAGCTTTGTTCTCGGAAGCTCTTGTCTGTGTGAAGAGGAGCATCCACTTCCGTGAAGAGCATTCTGCCCTCTTGGTGCACACCCTTTTGCATACAACGTTCACATCCATAGTAACCATTGTGACTTTTGATGCGCTTTAGGAAGCTCCGTGCAACAGCATCACAAATTACAGCCTCAAGCTTTACCTGTATGTGCTTTCCCTTGTACTGTAAGCCATCAGTGGTGAGCAGTTTCAACTCTTCAAGAAATGGTGATAAAAAGGCTTCTAAGTTGGGTGGTTTCCCACTTCCGGAGTAGAGGCTCACCAGGAAGGGTTGTTGGTTCCCAGCGTTTCTCACCATGCACAAAATTGGCCAGAAGCACGTTGCAGAACAGAAGTGGGAGACCATCAATGTTCGCTTGTAGACTGATCTCACTTGGTACAGCGCACAGCGAAATGGATTCCAAGATGCCAGACTTCAATCCGAAATGAACAAACGTCCCATCTTGTTCCACGGCAGCCTTTCTCTGTGTTCCCAAGATAGTTCTAGCGTCAACTGGAATTTCGTGGCCGCATGATCGCAGGAGCCCGGCGATGTCATTAACACAAGCATGCGTTAGGTTGTGCTTCAGTGAGAGTCGGGCTAACTTCAAGACCAGGTCTTCAGAATTTTCTGGCTGAATCAGATCTCCGCAAGGTTCTTCTTCGACCACTGCATCATCGCTAAGCTCTTCCCAAGACAGGTCCGATATTGCATCGTCTGTGAGTGAATGCGAACCAGTGCTTTCGTCTCCAGTTGCGAAGGGTTCATCAGCGTCATCTCCCAACTGCGGACACACATACGATGGATGCACATGCTGTATATCACTGTTTAGAATTTCAGACACAGTGGTTTCGAAATCTCTTCGCAATGCGCGATAGCGTGTCCATCTAGACATGGCGTCAGTGTGTCACATACACGAAGTGCAATAATAAGCCACGAAGAGGACACTCCACATATGAGAAGCGAAGACCGGATGTGCAATTAAGCGAATCAAAACGCGCTTATTCCTAGAATTCTTAGATTCCACGGCTTCATGCTGCTATGCACATTCGTCGGCCATAATACAGGAACAGGATGTAGTAATGTTCGTAGTAAACAATGCATTCATAATTTGCAATGCTTTTGCATTTTGATGTTTATATAAGTTTCATACTTAAATAAATTGAAGTTTGTATTACAAAGTTCATGAAGAACCCGAAGAACCCCGCGTGAAATACGAGATCGACGAGATCAGTGTTCTCGTCGAGAGGATCGAGAGTGTATCACCACTTCCGCTTCCTGATCTTCTTTTCCGTTTTTTTCTTTGTGCGGTGTTGTCTTGCGTCCCGCGTGGTTTGAGTTGGCTGGTGTATTGGTGCGTCGTCCCTACAGTTAATTTATCTCTTACATTGCTTAATCTATTCCTTGCTGCACCATTGCAGTTTCTTGATCTGCAGTGTTGTTTTGTCAGTGCTTTTAGAGCATTTGAAATGGCACCCACAGGAGAAGCAACGTCAATGGGCACATACAAAATAAGGTGAGCTAAGGCGTTTTTTTTATTTTTCTAATTGCGTCTTCGTGCTAGCATATTACATCAGTTATATGGGAGCCATTCCTTGTGACTGGTCTTCCGCCTCGATGCCAATGCACACATCAGGCGCGTAAGGGCATTCGGCTTGCACCTCTGAATATATGTTGCATGTCAGCAAAAAGCTACCCAAAGTATTTGCGACACGTTATGCGGTCTTGAAACGCAAACCCGTCAACCACGTGGACGGCTGTCAGCCACCGTATCTTTAGAAAGTCGTGCAGCTTTCAAGAGGTTAGACCCAAACCACGTGCAAAGTAATTTCACTTTAACTTATTCAAAGAATTGTGAATGTGGTCTCATTTTATATTCTCTTAAATTAATAAAAACATTGGCATGTGGTATTTTGCTCTAACCTTTTCTTTTTCTTCTATACTTTAGCAAACTTTACACAGTTGTAAAGTTCGCAAATGGCACAGTCGAACTGGTGCCGTCAAAATGGATTATTGGTGGGAAGCTATGCCTTTGGCCAGCCAAGAAGCAGAATTCAAAGATTGCCGATATGATCAGGGATCGAGCCGAGCCGGAAGACGACTGGGAGCTGCACCCTTGTGTTTGCATGGCGTCATTCAGTAAGTCTACTTTTATTTAGGTGATTCTTAGAGTGCTCTTTGATCTGCAAAAATGGTGGAATCTTCTCTTGTGCTGAGTTCTGATGTTTTTATGCAACAGGCAACTACAGAAGAGGAAAAAAGAATGCCAGAGAGGCAGAGTACACCTCTCATCTTGAATCTGAAACCAGCGACGAAGATACCACAGGTATTCTCACAATTCACATCAGTGATGCAGTAGCTGGGTGTCAAAATGCTGCTACATATGAAATACTTGTATTCTATAGCTGAGGTTGACCTGCCAGCTAAACGAAGAATGCAGCTTCCGTCACCACGTAAGTTGTGTAATATATACTTTAAGGACACTTTTTGCTCCTTTTAGAATGTTTCTTCATGAATTTATTATTTCATTTGTTTAGCGCATACGATCGACAACACAGTCTGCAGTTCGGGTAAGTATGCCCGGTCTTTTGCTACAAGGTGCTACTGTGCAGTTTAAGTTATGTTTAGATGAGATTCATAAAGGCTCAGTGCTTCCACCAAGGTGAAAGATAGTGCAGTGGTGGAAGTGCAATTATGTATTGGGGAACTGCATTTTTAGCATTCCAAATCACTTACAATCTTCCTGTTATCAGGACGCGCATCACTCTCACCGCCACCGCTAGGCAGTATGTGCATCACTGAAGCTACACAATCTCCTGGACCTTGTAAGTTGCTTAAGTGTGCCATTGTGATATTATAAGGTTGCTTTCAGTGCCCATCAATCTTGTGTGTTATGAATATGCTGCTTTCAATGATTGAATTCTCTAATCAGGCTTCTCACCCGAAGCAAGTGACGCTGTAAGCCGCAGCAGTCAGGCTGGAAGAGATGACCCTGACGGAAACCTGACTGGTTCGTAATCCGTACCATCATTGGACTTGTGTATGCTATAAGGGTTTTAACTGTTTCGGCTTGTAGCACACTCACTAAAGCGTTGGCTTTTTACTCCACAGCCATTCATCTGTCAGTTGTGAATCTTGTAACTTTCTACCTATGCAAGCCACTTTTGTAACTTTTTTTTTACACATCATGGTTGTTCGTGCATGTTAATATGTGAATATTTTGCCAGTTATTACCTTAGGTCCTTACACATGAGTGAACATGTTCTTTTTTTTTAGCGTATCAGAAGAAGCTACTGAAGCTGGTGCTGGACATTAAAGCAGCGCTCAGAGACTTGTCACAAAGGGTTGCAGCACTCGAAGGAACAGCAGCACCAGTCTACTCCTGTGATGTCCTGGAGCAGATTCTGCAGGAGCCACTTAGCAGTCTTACGGACTGGGAAATTTTAGAGGAAAAGCTACAGGACAATGCCACAAGGCACAACCTTGTAAGTGTGCCCAGACTGTTTGGGATTGGGAAACTTGACTTAACATTTTGAAATGTGCCAACAGTTACAAAAGAGCTTTCCGAGCAATCAGCTATTTCAACAAACACACTGCTTTGTTTGCTTTGCTGCATTGTTTTACTAGACATAATCTTATTGCTGGGAAGCTCATTTTTAGAAGGCACATTACCTGATTTTATGTTGGTTTATCAACTTGCTGTGTAACTCGTATATCAATCCATTTGCGTGATTAATGCCCCTGGTGAGATCTGTGAAAACTTAGTCGTGTCCATTTTTATTTCTGTAAGGTGGATCGCCTAGCTGTCCTTGGGGGCAGTTCCCTGAACGATGTTGTAAGAATCATTATGGAGACCTGCACAAGGAAGTCTGTTCAGCAACAACTGACTGTTGAAGGACGCAATGGCAAAAGACCATTTAAAGGAACAAGGCTGTTTTCTTGCGTGTTGGGTAAGCAATATTTTGGCAAAATGTCTGCGTCGCTGAGTTTTCGTTCTATCCCTCATGGATCAGGGGATTTAGTCGGAGACGCTTTTTAGAATAGTTTACAGCGTTCCAACATTGTTGTGTAATGCATTGTGTTCACTCGGGGCTCGTTGTCCTTTCTTGAAGCTGGCGTAGCTCTCAAAGTTGCGAGTCAAGTGAAATGTCCTTTTTTTTAAAAAAAAGTATGGACACGAGGTGTTTATTTTTAGCCTTTACAGCATTTTCATAACACAGCTATGTGAGCAGCACAGATGTTTTTGCAGTTGAGTTCTACAGCCAGGCAGGCATCCTGTGGAAGAGCTTATGTCGCAACCAGCAAAAGCAAGATAGCAGAATTAGAGACTATCCTCGTTGTATACCATTTCATGTTTAAAAATCTTGAAAGGCACGTGCAGTAAAATACCCATTCCAGAATTTTTATATGCAAATGAGCCGAAGCCAAAAAAGAGCATGTCGCCCTAACTGACGGAGGCTTATCTGGCCAGCTGAGCAGCACCTACTCAATCACATCCACCGCTCCAAATCACGTGGCCGTCTGACGTGAAATAAGCGTCGTACTCCCCCAGTTCGCGGTCGCCTCATTTGCATATCAAAGTTCAGATATATATATATATATTTTAGTGCATGTTTCAGGATGTGTTAAAAGTGAAATGGCCCAGCTAGGATAGTCTCTCAGTCTGACATCTCTGTTTCACCCGATTTCCCCTATTGAAATGTTAATTTTTGGTGATTCGTCATCTTACATTTGCACACTTTCTTGAAGAGTATATTTGTCTGGCTGTGGGGACGTAGTGCATGCTCTGTAGCAGTGCTGTGGGCACAGCCGCTCTACTGTGGCTGTGCTTAAGACAACTAAAGGGCAAGACGATCTTGTTTTAATCACACATTGCCTTGCTACCATGGTTGACCTTCTTTTCGCGTAATGTTTCAGCATGATTACTTGTGTGCCTCTTTTGAGGTTTTTCAAAACCTGAATGGGTATTGAGAACATTTGTGCTTAGTTTTTTTTAGTTCTTGTCGAAGCTGCATATATGCAGCTTCGACTTTCACTCAATTGAGTGAGAGCGATTCTAAACATGCATCACGTTTTACTTATGGTATGGCCTGCATATTAATTGCCTGTTATACCTTTTTTTCAGCTGCAGTTCACAAACGCATGGGTGTTTTGAAGGTGGGGGTCACCGACAAAGAAATCTGCGCAAGGATAAGTCGATACCTGGCTTCTGCGGGTGACCGCGAGGGCGGCAGGAAGGAACGCACAAAGAAGTAGAATAAATTATTTTCATTGTCTTAATATATGTCTACCTTGCATTTTTTGTGATGCGCACATGCAATACACATGCTAACTGAAAACCACAAAATGAAGCTGACCTTTTACCAGCCACCGTGTGCAACAAGTGATGTCCGCTATGGAACAGAGTGATATCAGCCACTAAGTGGCAGATGATACTGGCTACTGTGCGGGAAGCTATACCGGTCATACATTGGCAAGCGATATCGGACACAATTTGGCAAGCAATGTCAGACCCACATTGGCAAGCGACATCGGACCCACATTGGCAAGCGACGTCGGACCAACTTTGGCAAGCGATGTCGGACACACGTTGGCAAGCGACATCGGCCCAACTAAGGTGGACGTTGCAAAGCGTATATTGGGCCGATGCATGGGTTATCGGCAGAGGCATGTTGACCCGATGTTGGCCCGGATTGTCTGTGCTGCTTGGGATATTAGCTTCAGTTTTAAGAGACAGTTCAATTTCGACAGACTTGCACACGTGCAATTTGTGTTGCTCGTTTGTTAAAAAAAACTTCTTTTGGTGGTCGTCGTCGTTGCACTATCGGATATCTTGAACCTATAGATTCCGATGTCACTTCGGCGACTGCTAGCACCAGCAAAGGACCTCCACAGCGGTGAGTGTTGAATTGCTCTCCTTCTTTTACCGTAGATTGTTTTACTGCTTGTTGTTTCATGGGAAACAACGAATTAGAGCAACATATTCTATTCTGTGGCTTTTCTGTCCTTCGCTCCATTTGCTCGCGACTGGTATTCCATATGAAAGTTCCTCTATGGGATTATAGCGTCTAGTATATTTTTAACGAAATTCAGCTATAGCACATATTGCGATATATATTTTTGAAACTAAAATTAACCTATAGCGTATCACAACTCACACTTCGTATATCGTGTGATTTTATTCCTTGCTTGTGTCACAGTGACCCCATTTTCTTCCATGACGTTTTCTTAAAATAATGCATGTCATTTCTGTGAAACCTTTTTTCTTGTTCATGTTTTCAGGCACGACGCTAATGATCCTACGCGGTGCAGCTTTGGGCCATTGCGCTGTAACGAGCGCACATGGTGAAATCCCCTGGATTACTGCGGGTTCTGCGATTTCAACATTCCCGCTCGTCACATCGCATGCCTCCGGTCCAGGCGCCACAGAAAATGCGCACTGGCACGACAGCCAGGCTACTGTTCATATCCTATCACCGTTTATTTCCGTGATGTCGAGAGACAGGACAAAGACCCACAGCACGAGACTTATAAATGGTATCAGACTCACTAACGCATGATAACTGAGCAGTGCACGTTTTTCAAGGGCAACTCCTACAACGTTTCACCGCGGACAACCCTCACATTGAGAAAGTTTCACATTGAATATTTTGCAGATGGTGCTGCGTCATACTATAAAAACGAAACAAAATGAATTTGGTATGAGTTTCTTTGCATTTTTTGTGCGACATCACATGGGAAGGGTTCCTGTGACGGCATCAGGGGAACGTTGAAGAGGCTCGCAGCAAATAATTCAAAAAACATTGAAATAAAAAATATTCAAAACCCAAATCTTGACGCCTCATGATCTGGGTGACCATAAACGAAATTCAGACGGAAGCTTTGACTTTGCTCATAAATCCGCGCTTTAACCATAGGGTGGGTGATATCCCAACAGAGGTACTCATTTCTGAAATGAAGGAAGGAGAGGCGCAAAAAGGAACTGAAGGTGTACAAGGTCGAAATTTATAGACATACTTTAAGCAGCATGGCGGCAAGCGCCAAAAGCGGAAAAGGGACATCAGTAGTCAAGCGAACTTGAACTGCCCATTGGGCCTGGTCGAAAGAGCTCTTATATATGTAAAATATTGACTTAATTCACTTTCAGAAAAGCTTCGGGCATTCCTTCTGCTAAAATTTGAGTTTCACCTCAAGGTTTTTGAGGCGAGCAGGAACAGCTTGCGCTTATACTCGGTGACCGCGCTGCAGAGCCTACGTGGCGAGTATAGCGCCGAAAAAATAAAATATTTCTTCAGTTTATCAAAAGAAACCTTCCTGATTTTCTCTCCACGCATAAATGAGGAGTTCTTCTACAGTTCTATGTGAAGCGCATATTTCTACCTTGTTATCGGCATTGAAAATTTTGAAAAAAATTGAAAACACCTACATCGTTGAGAAAAGAGTGAATATTTTTTTTATTATAGACAACTCCCGAGGGGATTCACATCTGGAGAATTTCGCTTTGCTAGATGTTGTTGCTATTTTTATACAAAATGTAACAGTTGGGCAAATTTTGAAGTGTTTCCCAGAATCTCGCAAATCCCAAATTTTGCGGTAAACTAATCAAATTAGGTCAGTTCGTGATATTGTCCTTCTAGAACACACGTTTAAATTTTGGGCTTCTTCGGTGCAGTAGAACGCTCACAACACGCTTTCAGAGGGGCCACGGTTTTTGCTCGAAGCGCGAATTTCAGAGCCCCTTAGCGTCGGAACGCGTCGCTATTTGAGGCTAATATTTTGGATTTGGGATACGTCTATCATCACAATGAACTCTGGTTTTTCTCGTGAAAATCAGCGGTGGTCGAGCAGCATTGCTGGATCAGTTGGCGTGGAATGACCCAGGTGTTGTTGAGAATGATTCAGCAGCATAAACCGGCAGACGGTTAAGTAATGTGCAGCCATAGTGCCGCGTTCAATTAACTCGGGTGGCGTGTTCGAACTATCTATGTAATCGGGCTGTGTAATTATCACCTGTTCTATTTTAAAGGGTCTTTGACCAGAAGCTGGAGGGACTTTTCCGCAGCGGCTACGGATAGAATGCACGAAATAAACTTTACATACGGAAATGCATGCCTCAACACCCCGTAGATTTCGTAATCCCGAATTGTAAACACCGCGGTCCACTCCGACGCCGGCACACCTAACGCCAAACCGAGAAAACGTACGCATATAGGAAAAAAACTCATCTGGTCATCCCACTGGGACGAACTCCCATGCAATCAGGGCGCAGAATGCCGTCACGTGATCAAGCACTGCAACAAAAACTTTCTGCAAGAACCAACATTTCTAAGCCAATATACTGTTGTCACGATGTCTGGGAATAAAAAGTATGTACATAATTCGACACCTGCGTCCTGTTTTATAACTGCGATAATCCCATTAGCGACTTCCGTGGAAAGCGGAACTAGCTACAACCACTTTCGGGATCCAGCGCGCTGTATTTTCAAGTTTTCTTTTTCGATATCTTTTGGAACAACCGACTAATTGATCGAGGTAGACTATTGGACTTCATTTGACACGTATCTCGGTTATATCGTCAAGACGAGATTTCTCCGCGGGCACTCAGTCCCATACGATACTGCGCGTTCAAGAGCAGCGGCAGGTATGACCTCGCAGTGCTGGAGGGTGTCCTGACAGCGAAGAAGAGAAGTACAGATTTTGCCAATCGCACTTGAAAAATATAGACTGAGAAGGCCCCGTCCGTTGAGCAACAACTTGGTTCCTCATTCTGACTTTTCCGAATACATTTGCTGATTGGAAATGACCTTCCTGTGTCCAGTTTCAACACAGAGTTACACACCGTTAAAATCTTATTAAAGACAGGCCATTTGTGTGTGTGTGTGAGTATGTGCACAGCTGGGTACAACTGTATCTGATTTACGGGTGGCCGAGTGACCAGTGGGCTCTAAGTCTGTAGCTAGCGGGAGAGGCCTTGCCTGTTTTCGGGCGATTGTCTGCAGAGGACTCGAGCAGCTATGAACAGGTTAGCGCTGTGTTGTTGTCGAGTTTCCGGTATACTCCCGAATGGTTTAGGGAAAAGTTTAGGAGCTGTGTGCCTGACAGGAAAGAAACTGCCGTCCAGTTCGGAGCACGGTTAAGTCATTTGTTCGACAAGTGGGTAGCGATATCCACGACTACAACAGATTTTAAGAGCCTACGAGATTTGCTACTTCGTGAGCAATTAGAGGGTTCTTGAAGGAACGCGAGTGTCATACGTTAGATGAGCTCTGCCAACGGACCTACAGGTACCTGGAGGCACAGGGATTGTGGGGTATGGGAGGCGAGGGAGGCGAGGTATGGGCCGGACAGTCCATAGGACTGTCAAGGAGGAAATACTGACTTGTTGCAAGATGAGGATTCCCTGCTAGTTCTCATGACACGCATGCACAAACAGTAGACCAACAAAGGGGTGCATATATTCTACACATGACACCACAGGTTCTTGGTCTGGGGGATATTACAGGAGGTAAATATATTTAACTGTGAGTATATATATAGATATAACACACATTGGTGGCAATTTGTAAATCCTACAAAGTACTCTGACCTAAGAAATATTATAGAAAAAAGAATTATGTCAATATTCCTCCAATAAGAAGTGATATATTAGATTTCTTGATATAAGCAAACCAATACGTTAGTGTGTGTGGCTCAAAGCATGTCGCATGCATGCTTGGACCCTCTATGACCCCAAGAAAAGGCTCATGACCCATTTGGGGGACATCATCCGCAGTTTGAGAAACACTACTCTATCCGTTCGTTCCAACAATAATCTTGCTTCCTACAAAAACAGCATCAAGCAGGACCTTTCTGCTGATGCGTAGGGTGGCATGCAATTACTTTGATTATTTGCATTTCGGCGCTGTGCAATAAATTTTCTGGTTGTTTCTTATACTTGACATGTGTTCTTGGATCTCTGTGCCCCTCAGGTTGTATACACATTTGCATTGATTGTGTCTTGGACTGTTCAACACAGCTATTCCTCTCAGTCATGTTATCAGTGATCAGTCAACACTCTCATCGACAAACAATAAGAAAAAAAACTAAAGATCAAAGATCTCCTGACGATTTCTCGATGAATGATAGTTCATGTAACCACTCCTGTGTTTGCATGGCACAGGATATGCACCTTGCAGATGTCGTCATGCACAGAAACGAGCCGTAACAGGCCAAGGAAGTTTTAAACAATGTGGTGAGTTTGTTATTTTCTCGAATAGGCAATCCTCGCTCAGAGGTAGAACTTACTTATGTTGAGTACTGCCTTCAAAACCGAACTATACATTTTTCATGCCCTGCACTTGTCTTTATATCCCGGAGTTCACATAATATAACTTTCTTAAGCCTTTTTGCAAGGACAGCCCTTTGCAAAATCTAAAATTGGAACTCTGATCCCTGCCGAGCAGTGTTGGTTAGCTGTCGGGATTGTACAATGTACAGCTCGGGAGAAAAGCTTAAGGAACTCCATGGTGTCACATTTCTTCGTTGGGCGACACCCTACATCAATCAAGAGCGGAGACACATACTGAGAGATGGATAGTCACCCGTTTCTTATTCGATCTCTTGTTGGTAGCTGGCAGGGAACCCCACTGATGAAGAAAATCACCTGTGCCTTGAAGTTCTGTCTCAAGTTGTACACGATGTTGTGTTGCAGTCAAGTCACAAATTCTGAACTCCATACTACTTCTTAAGGGAATCTTTGAAAATATGAAAGCGTTATTCACGCAAACCACCGTCCCCTTGGTCACGTGATCATCCCTAGCGAATCGCGAAGAAGTAGCGGGAAAATGATGTCAAAAAGCGCGCTCTGACTTCACCGAACTGCGCATGTCGCTGCGTGCCCTCTCCTGTACCCTCTCACTTGGATGCTCCCTCCCCCCCCCCTCTGTTCCCCGCGCTTCGCCAGGCATCTGCTGATACTATATTGAAACAGAAAATGAAAATACAGAAGAAGAATGAGTGCACATGTACAAATTTATTGGCACGGTAACATATCACCAATAAGCAACATGTGAATGGAAGTAAACCTACACGATTATTACGTAATCTGCAGAATAAATAATTAAATAATAAATACTGCAGAACAACAGAAATGTTGACTATCATATTATACAATCTTCAAGGGAACCTATTCGGTTTGGGGAAAGTAGATATTAATATGCACATACATAGCACGGAATGAGGCGCAGGAGCCATTCGCTTCTTCATAGCACAGCCATAGAATTTTCAAGTGACAGGGGCTACATGCTCGGGGATCGCAGGGCCACGAACAGCTTTCGATCAACGTTGACTTAATCGCTATATAAGGGATGCTATCGTTACGCACTGTCGTGTCGACTAATGACACTGTTCAGGCTGCCAGGCGTACGCGATACATGATGTTTTCGTTTTCATGCACACCGGTGTATTACACGTCAGACGCATTCAAATAGCAGAACAAAACGCAACTACTAACGGGATACGGAATAGCACATCAACCAGGTCATCCTTGATGACCGGAAGAAAGTGATGCAATACGGGACAAGGCGTAAAACATACAAACAAAAATTCCAAATGAGATGAGAAGAAAATACAGGATTCGTGAAGATCCGATCAAATTGAATGGTTGCCCGGACACGCGAAGTGCAAGCAACACAATACATTCCCGTGTGCATTGCAGTAGTACGCGTAAAACACATTTACATTATAAAACTATGACCACGTGTCCACATCTCTCCGTAGCTACGAGAATCCCCAGCGCCCAGATATGCAAGAGATACAGGCGAGCCAGGCGCCCACAGCTCCCCATAGAGCCCATAGTTTGAGATAATTCAAGCAACACTGCACATACGACCAATGAAAATGCGTCGTGATGCATAGCAGCCAGCCAATCAGCAACCTCTGCGTTTGGCTCGCCTTTCGGCCGGGCCTGGCTACCATTGACTTCTACTGGTTTTCATACCTGGCCCCAGTTATTCCAAAATAAATAAGACATTTTTGATAGGCTAAATATATATTTATTGATGCAACGTACAGACTCATATGTTTGACTCATATATTCATCGTGCGTACAGAACGTTTCGTTCGTTGAATAGACTGCAACCAAACCAAGTTCGAACATGCAAAGCACACACACAGTCTACTTCTGGAGGCGAGCGAAGTGCACGAGTGCGTGCGTTTCACAGATGAGCATCTGCTCATGCTGGCGATGCACCAAAGGTCACACAATTACGGGAAATGCTTTTGTCGTTACGACCACTCTCTTCTTAGTCACTGAATTTGAAAATGCGACAGATTTCGAAAGTGTTCCTCAGGCGTCAGCTCACCACCGCTCCGACCTGGCTAGACTGTCCGTAGGTTGATACTTTATCGGATATCAGTACATGGTCCGAGTCTCTATATCTCACGAACAAACCCGCGAATACACTTCCTCTTTGGTCGTTGTGGTCAACCGTCAGCCGACATCGGCGAGCCGCGGAGACGCAGCGACCTTGCTTCGAGCTGCCCGCCTGGCCGACTGCCCATATTTCGAAACTTTGTCAACCAACCCCGGAGCGCGCAACCTCCTTGGGCCGATGGGCATCCGTCATGATGCCTGAGGATGTAACACCAGAGGAGGCACAGTAAGCGGGTTTCGCCGCCGCGACAATAGTGTCGCCGCTGGCATTTCCCGCCAAATTCCGGCTATTTACTTTCCATTGGCTCCGGTCCCCCACGTGACCTTTCTAGATCATGATTGGCTGAGGCTCATTTAACCGGTGGATTCGCCCGCGTTCGTTTCTCCGAGGCGCCGACCCGTCTGACCGTTGTGTAGCTGGCGTCTACGTATGTGAGCAGACGGTGATTTCGTTTCGTGGATTTCGAAGATGTTCGAGCCATGGGCGAACGTCTGAATGGAAGGTAAGCAGACAAACGTATGATGCATGTCAGTGATCAGACTTTTAATACTGTCGCCTAACTGTGTGTTTGGAGGTACGCCTTGTCCCGTATTACATCACTTTTTGCCGGTTGTCAGTCATGATCTGGTTGATGATTCTGCGTGGCGTTACTTGTTGCGTTTTGTTCCGCTATTTCAATGTGTCTGATGTTTAATACACTGGTGTGCATGAAAAGGAAAACATCGTGCATGGCATACGCAGAGCTCCTCGAATTTTGTCATTAGTCGACATTAGGCGCGTATCGATAGCATGTCTTACAGAGCGTATTCAGGCAATTAACGTTGCCTGTGCTCGGGTTTACCATATCGTTAACAGGTTCCTTTTTTTTTTTTTCATTCAGGCACCGACAGCTGTTCGTGGCCCTGCGATCCGCGAGCATTGGCCCCTGTCACCAGAAAATTCGACAGTTGTGCTGGGACGAAGCGGATGGCTTCTGCGACTCATCACATGCTATATATGTGTATAATAATATCTACTTTCTCCAAACCGAATAGGTTCCCTTAAGGATTGTATAATATGATAGTCACGCCTTCTGTTGCTCGGCACTATTTATTCTTTATTTATTCTGCAGTATTCTGTAATAATCGTGTAGATTTACTTGCATTCAAATCTTGCTTCTTGTTTATATGTTTACCGTGTCAATAAATTTGTACATGTGAATTCCTTCGTCTTCTGGATTTTCATTTTCTGCTTCCCGATGATATTAGCAGATGGCCTGGCGAAGCGCTCGGAACAGGGGGGGGGGGATAATTCGAGTGAGAGGGTGTGGAGAGGGCACGCAGCGCACATGCGCAGTTCAATCAGCCAGCGCGCGCTTTTTGGCGCCGTTTTCCGGCTACTTTGTCGTGATTCGTTACTGATGATCACGTGGTCAAGGGGGGCGGTGGTTTTCGTGGCGAAACTGTGGAAGCTACAGCTGCACTCCACTGGTAACACCATGTCACTATGACGTGATTCTATTTTTCTACTACGGTGAATGCGGAGAGCTAAGAAGGCCTGGGCGAGCGAACGGCTCACGTGACATATCACGTTCGCCGTGAGGCGGAGCCCGTGTGACTCGAACTACAGCTACAGCTGCTACAGCCGAAAAGATTGTTCAGTTGTGGAACAATCGACAGTAACGAACGACTGCGAGCTCGTTTTGTAGGAACGTTCGGCATGGAAGACAAGCAAATGGGTGAGTGTTCCACACCACTTACAACCAAAGCAGAAGACATACTTGTGTTCCTCCTTCGTAATGCCCAAGTCAAACGAAGCGATCACACCAATGTGCGGGGCTAGTGCAACAAGCTGCGCAGGCACAGCTTGTTTGCGCACATAGCTTGTATAGGTACAGTGCGTCAGCACGTACGCGGTATCTGTTTCTTCCGTGTCTCGCTTGACTCTTGCGTGCGATCTTACACATTCTCTGTGCGTTTTGGTTTGCTCTTTCTCCTTTGCCTTCTTCTTTGTTCATGGCGGGACGTCTCCCCCGATGCCGTGGTGTCGAAAGTACGCGTTATTTCCACTCTGATCACTGGAGAAGCTGCAAGAGATTATCGAAATACGCTTGAGGTATGCAGCATATGGCAGCTAGAAAGTGTTGGATGCGAGCGGGTGCGCGTACAGAAATGGATAACGGAAAGGAAAATACAGCAGTAACGAAAATGGAAACGGTAACGAAAATCCGTCCGTTCCTCTTCCCTACTTCCCTTCAGAAAACACAATGCACATGCAATACTTACATGAGTACGTAAAATACCTAATACACAATAACTCAATACAAGTAGGTATTGCACAATAGTTGGTTACACACAAATTGTCTTTACAGAAGGTAAGGACTCCACGCCGCAGCTATTTAGTTACGCGTGTAATAGGTGGAATATTGTTCTCCCACGCGTCGTAATTCCATTTACAGGTTCTTGTTACTATACTTTTCCTTCATAACGGGCGCCGCGTTAATACAAAAACGCACTCTTTTATACTACACTGAGAAAAATTTATCTGTCGTTTCAACGGGCAGATACCGGAAATTAGTACCCTAGCATGCCCGGTTTGCAATACGTGTAGCTCTGTTAAGGGGGAACGCTCCGGCTTGGTGACGTCCTCTTCTTTCACTAGATGGCACGCAAAATAAATTTTTATGCTTTCCTTTTTTCCACTCTTCTTGGTCTCCTTTATAGAAGTGACGGTTTCCTCCTGGTAAGCCCGGCGCCGTGAGACCAGGCTGGTTGTGTCATGACCGGCCTGACCTTGAGCTACGATTCACGTATCGTTTGCTCCTACTTGCCTATATGTTTATGGTTTTTCGTCGCGGCGCGTGCTCCAGACGTGGCGTGTCGCTCAGCTTCTCCGATCGTCTCGGTTGGTTTGTCATTCATTTGCAGCTTTGCTGAACGTTTCGCGAACGTTTTGAAGTGATAATCTATTTGGACTTGCTTACAGAATGACTCTAGGGTTCTTCGTTTTCGGGTTTTATGATTTCTTTAAATTCGAGAGGGAAAAACCGGGTGCTATAATGGACGAGGATTCGGGGAGAAATCGGGCGCTATCTCCAAGAGCCCGAAACTCGCCAGTTCCTTTGCGGGATAAAGTGAGGCGCTTCATGCGTTTCGTGTCATCGGACGTCAGAAAACGTCATAAATTGAACGTCATGGAGACGTCCGGTGGCTAGTGATTACTGATTGGTTCCCATGAGGATGAATTCGTTTTCTGAGCGATGATTGGTCGTTTTGAAAATTGTTCGCAGACGCTCAAACAGGCGACATCGCGGCGGCTGTACCGGTTGGAATCGGCGGGTTTACCCTGTTACCCACTCTTAATAATAGAACTTTTGAAATCCACGCTAAGAAATCCACCCTTCAAATTCCAATCCTTTGAAATCCAAGCTGTCAAAATTAATCACAATGGGTCTGTGCAGTCCAGTGTTAAGCATGAAGCAGCTGTACAGGACTGGCATGGCGACGTTTGAGTTACAAACAGTGTTAAGCATGGTTTCATGTGAGAAAATCAGTGTTTAAAGGGACCGAAAAGTGAAAAATAAGTGTTAAGCATGAAGCAGCTGTCCAGGACTGGCATGGCGACGTTTGACTTACAAACAGTGTTAAGCATGGTTTCATGTGAGAAAATCAGTGTTTAAAGGGACCGAAAAGTGAAAAATAAGTGTTAAGCATGAAGCAGCTGTCCAGGACTGGCATGGCGACGTTTGACTTACAAACAGTGTTAAGCATGGTTTCATGTGAGAAAGTCAGTGTTTAAAGGGACCGAAAAGTGAAAAATAACCCCCATATTTTTGCCCACTGTCGTGCACAACATCGTTGTTTGATAAGATACAGAAAGCATTACTTCTCATTTCCGCATATTTTTTACGTATAAATATTTTGAAGATTGCCGGAACATGGACGGTGCTGCCAGCGAACGGCGAAAAAGAGCAACTTGGGTTTCAGGTCCAGGGCCCCCAGGGATTGGTCAACCCTTACCACGTGAGAGTTAATTTTGTAGAGAACAAAGCTGACGCACATTATCTTACAGCTAAACGCCATTTCAAAAATGACGCTCACTTCCATAGCTTTTACGTTAATAAAGCATTCAGCTACTTCGCCGCTACGAGCTACGATCCGCCGCGCCATCTGCAAGGCCGTTTGTGTTATCGCGTTTATTGATTACGTCGTGGGTGGTCGTGTTGGTCGCGCGAAGAGAAGTGAATGACATGTTCGTGGTTGTTGTGTCAATTATTCGAGAGGCCTACATGTGCCTGGTGTAGTCTTGGTGTTCGGGGATGCAAAAATCATGTTCGTTCACCATCGGCGGCGGGCGTTTTCTACCACAAGATTCAAGAAGAGAGTGCGCGAAAACGAATGTGGTTCGAAACACTCGGTTATTAGACGTAGCAGTCGTGTCGTGTGTGCTGAGCTCATTTTGCTGCCGATGACTAAGAAGATGCCGTAGAAGGCGAATTGCGAAGACGTCCGAAGGAAACTGCCGTTCAGTAACCAGTGATTTTGCTTCACCGAGGTGACGAGTTCAACACAACTCGTAGGTGTGTACAGACGTCACACATGTATAAATTATAATATAACGGTGACGTATTCCATTTAACTTATGTTATCCTACTTGTCCCGTACTCAATATTGTCAACATCAACCAATTTAATTTCAGGGGCCTTCCAGTGTTGAAGTGGCGCCAGACTACTACGTATTGCGTGATCCAGGCACTGACATGACAGAAATAGCTGAAAACAGGTATGCAAAGTCCACAGATGGAAGCACTAGATTTGTTACGTGTTGCAGACATTGTGACATTTTTTGTAGTCTTTGGACAGGTGCAGAACATTAGTATGACGTCAACAAGGGGAGAAGAAACTGGTGAGAACTACTAGCTTGTTTGAAGGGTACAAGAATACTTCCTGTTGAGACGTAGTTGTGACTTTATGACTAAGGAACGCTAATTAATTTTCTAGAGATGCATCTTCTACACTTGAATGCCCAGTGAAACAGCAAACGTTCATTGTATTTGAAGTCCCATTACTGGAATTGATCAATATGTGTCAGAGCTGCCGTGAGGCATGCAAGGTTACCACATCATATTGGTCCTAAATTTGCAGAGTTACCCTATCTCGGACGCAACTGTCATTTCTCTTTATTGCTCTTCCGATCCTACCTTCTCAGAGATTAATGTGGTTCACCATACACTGCATGGGTACTGCCTTTCTCTATACTCATGCTTTCGGTTTCTTGTTCTGTTGAATAAATCTCCACTTGAGTTTGAGAGCCATCATGCTGTCTACTGCGTTTGCCCCACATCTATATTTTGTGCTGTAACGGTATAGCACATCGACATGCCAACAACCTACCAAACAACCTTGCTTAGTCCTACTTTTGGATGGAAACTACACGATATTGTAACATCTACATACATAAAGTTTTAATCGACGGAGATTTGCTGTTTTTGTACAACCTTCATTGTACATTTCTTTTGTCTCACTTAGCATGCCTGAAGAAATGTTCTGATCTTCATCAAGATGACAGGTCATTGTTCGATCTGCAGCATTATTGTTCCTGTAATCTTTTCACCAACAGAGAATACAAAAGTGAACAAATGGTAAAATATAACTAGCTTGTTAAATTCAAAAGGGAAAGACGAAACTGTTTATACTGCTCTTGTTTATTTTGTTGCAGGTTTTACAACGCTATCAAGTACGTCAAAACATCACAGGGCAGGAAGCCCTACTCTGTTTCCTAATTCCCTGGACAATAAAAAAGAAAGATATAGTTTGAGTTGTGACAAAATGTTGCTTCTGCTGTTATATTATATTTCAATTAAATGTTACGATGCATTTGTAGTGTACACTGAAGCCAGTGTCAATTTGCCGGGCACTGAAAGTACTTTACAAAAGTACATCTCAATTACAGTAACAGAGAACTTATGCAATAAATTATTTAGCCATTTTGGAGTACTATGTACACCAATGGTGCATGGTTAACTCTGAAACCAGATCAAGGGTTAATAACACTTGAAGTCAGCCCTCAAGTACTTCTTTACAAATGTTGGTGACGTCTAATGGGTGACGTGATAATGAACCAGTTACAAGTACTACTCCGTTTAGCAAAACAGAGTTAATTAAGTGTTAGATCCCAATTAGTTGACACTTGGAAACGTGGTCACTAAGAAGTACACTAAAAGGTTATGAACACAGTTCAGGTGAATGACACTGATGAAAATTATCTTACTTACTCCTCACATGAGACTCAATTGAGACATGAGTATAACCTACAAATACATCTATGCCCACAGGTTACTTAACCCTCCAGGAACAAACTAGTAATTATAAGATGCTGTTCCTGAAGAAATAAGGGTTTTCCGTTGAAGTAGCGCTAAAGACCACACGGCGCTGCCGTGTAGGTAGCCATGCTCTTCTGTTTCTCGGACGTATGTAAAAGACACTTGCAGTACTTCGGTGTCAAGGCACAGTATTTCGAAATATTCGTTAGTTCTGATGCAATCGTCTGTCTGCTTTTTACACGCATTCTCTACCCCTCGGCAGCAAAAACCGTAGTATCCATCCGTACCGTAGTATGCATTCCACACATGAACACCTGCACGACGAAAAAACAGCGCTTGTTTCGGCTTACACAAGTGCTTCTCCCTGATACATGGAAATTTCACAAAGCAGTTCATGTTCACGGCATGGTGAGCTACTGCTGAGGACGAATGTGACTCCGATTAATCTCTGGACGAGGAATCTTCTGCTGCGAAGAATACACTTTCCAGCACGCTAACGCACGAACAACAGTTCTGTGTGAGCGACAGTTCTCGAATGCGGAATTCCAGCGCACTCATGTCCAAGAGGCTCAACATTCTCGACATAGAAAGTAGTCACAAATGCCCACTGCCATTTTCGTTTTCGCCGGATTAGCGCCCGGAAGTGAGCGTATTACATGCGTCCTCGACAGATGGCGCGGGGTCATGCAATTGTTGACAGACTGCTCGGTTTCCTACTAGGTCCCTGGACATGCAATTATGGAAAATTCGATTACAGAAAAACTACAGCGATTTCATCGGAGTTCTTTGATATTTGAACTTTTGAAGGTTCAAGCTTTTCGCTGAACATAAAGTTTTGATAGGTTTATATTCACTTTTCGGTCCCTTTAAGAATAACTCCGGAATAAGGAGTCTTTATGCAATTACGTGTCGTATTCAGCATGTATCTCTCAATTATTCATTAATTTAATTAAGTTACAGACGTAAATAACTACGCGTAGGAAAACAACGCTTCAGCGGTTCGGCCGTTCGGCTACCATTGGGGACGAGGCTATTTGAGAAAATGGAGTAACGACGGAGCCGTATGGTGTTGCGGGACGGGCTGCATAAAAAGGATAATCACTGCAAGCTCTAATAAAGCATATGTTTCTTCTGCCAATTTCGTCAGGTATTTTTCAGACGTGTAACAACTTGGTGTGCTAACACGCGCGTGCAACTCATGAAGGAATTCATGAGTGAAGTGACATTGATGCAGTCGTAGCTGTTTTGGACAGGAAATCGAGTAGCGAAAAATGTCCAGGATGAGCAACATATAAAACGTACCGCAAAACTGTTGTGTCGACCGTTTGTCACGACGGTAATCACGTAAACATCATGTAAACGTCTCTTGCTTTCCTCGGCCTCAGCCTACGAAGAACCGCTAATGCTAATATTATGTTTGATAACAGCCGCGATAAGTGGTTCAGCAAGGTAAAACTGTGCCGGGAATACCGTCACATGAGGGAGGTGTTTAATTAAATCACAGTGAATGATAGCAAAGGACTGTTAGTGGTCATGTACACAGCAGATATCGTTCACCAACACATCAATGGATTGTATAAATAGTCTTCCTGTCAATGAACAACTGACATTTCCCTCCCGTCTATACTGAGCAATGTTGCCCCAGAGCTTGGTTTTCGGATGCCACGAAAAACACTTCTCTCCAAGATGGTGCACTGTGACTCATGGACTGTGACTCAATGGGGCATTTACAGCTCAGTGTCATTACCACCTGAGGCAAGTTGACTCACTCAGATACTGTCACTGCAGTGCTGTAGAAGACCCAGAGTATAGTCTGTGTCACTGCCCACACCACCAAGCTTTCCAAACTGCCATTTTCAGATAAAATTGCTTGACGTATGGCTAAATCGAGCCCACGAATGCCTGCTCTCAAAGCTCTTTTGTCAATTTTGGACTCCATGGAACATTATTTTCTTCCTCATACCATAGGCAGCTATGGGGTAGAGTATGCCCCTGACAATGAAACTCCCGGTCCATCTCAAAATAAAGTTGATGAACAACATCTGCAACTTCTGCGAGCTGGTTTAAACCACTCTTATAACTACATGTTATATAAACAAAATACAGAAACCGACACTGAATATTTTTGTTTAAGTTTAATTTGTAGAAGCTTTCGCGTGGAGGTCCACGCTTCCTCAGGTCCTACCTGAGGAAGCGTGGACCTCCACGCGAAAGCTTCTACAAATTAAATTTAAACGAAAATCTTCAGTGTCGGTTTCTGTATTTTGTTTATGTGATCTATAGGGCTTAACTCCCCTCTTCGTATACACTTCAACTACATGTTACGTGTAACCTAGGAATGCTGGTATGTGGGTGGAGTGGCTAGTTTGCCACAATACCACAAATAGGAAAACAAATGGCTGATAAATCTGCTACAGAATCTGGGCCAAGATGATGAGCACTTGGAATCATCACAGTTTTTAGTACCATGCAGAGGAAGATAGAGTAGAGTACCCTCAAGTTTTGTACTACATTTTCTGAATTACTTATAATTATGCTGCAGCTACATAGGCAGCAGTTCAAATGCTACTCACAATTGCCAAAACTTCATGCTAGCACTCAATTATTTTTACACACTTTGGTTTGTGATGTGATGAATGCCATAGGCCCGGTTTCACCAACGCTGGTTAACTGAACCAATATCAAGGGTTGCCAATTCTTGAACTTAACAGACACTTCTTTTTTTCCATCGGTGATGTGGTGAATATTTCAGTAAGAACTCGTTTAGTGAAGCAGATAGTTTAATGACCGTTCATCTTAGTTCAGATGCTGGAAAGGTTTGTGAAACTGGGTCATTATGTAGCGTATGTATGTTTGTGTTCTAGTGCTGTGCAATGGTTTTTCGAGGGATTCAAACTACAAAAAAAGTTAATAATAAAAAAAATTCTTGGCATACCTACCTACATGCATGACCGGGACAGCGCGTAAGAAACTCAACAGAATATAAATGTCATCATGACATTAGTAGACAGACTGATACCGAAACAAATCGGAAGGGGAGGGCTGGGTTCCACGAATCGGCACTTGTTTGCTGCCTCCTCTGGAAAGAAAAGTAGGACCGAATGTCGCGTGCTCTCTCAGAGACCACCGTAATCCCCTCAAGACCGTGCCCTTTAGACGCGAACTCGTCCCCCCTACCTTTGAGCGTAGCTCAACTGTACCAAATTGGTGGTTCGGTTCAACAGTGCAATGTCATTTGTTTTTATGATGAACAGCATGATGTCATTTGTACCGCTTCCAAGGCACTTTGTACAAGGGTTTTGTATGCCAGCAGCGTACTGTCTGCGAAAGGTAGTTTTCCTGTCCACTTCAAGAAAACAATTTTTTTAAGAGGCTTAGAGGATGCGTAACTACTGTGCGATTTCCGCTAAATATCAGGAGAGAGGTGCACATCTAAATACCTGAAACCCTCAACTCAATTAATTGTAGGATCAAAATTACATGGGAATATATTGAGGTTTGTCTTGTTCACAAAAGATATCATTGCACACTCTGCAAAGTTCATCGGTAGTTGCCATGGCCTACATCAATCATAAACACTGCAAACGACTCATAGCATAGTCCGTCCGTAGTACGCAAAGTGAAAAGCGTCATTGCCCATTGTGAACATGGCCGAAGAGGCGAAGAGGCGAATTGTGAACAGTGCTTGCGGCTTCGCATTTCTCACTAGCTCCTTTCATCACTTTGTTACGAGGTGACTAATGCTTTGCCAATTCAACACGAACATACTTTGTAACAACTACTTGGAACTTTGGAACAACTTCGCAAAGCATATGTACTTGTATGCACTTCCTTTAATCGCTTCAGGAGTATTTCTCCCGTAACATATCTCAGCAGATGCAGCATGTCATGTAGGTAACACAATTTTGGCACAGTATTTGCTTGATATGTCCAACAAGCAGAGATATCAAATCTTTCTGCCAAAATGGTGTGCCACGTGTCCGTGTAAAGATGAGTCGCTTAGATGGAATAAGTATAGCATCTTGATGGTGAATGCAAGCAGTTAATGTTTGACAACATATATGTCATGGGTTAAATAGAGCAGTATATCATACACATCAGAAGAATGCCAACACTTCAGTGCTTTACCTTTACCTGTTATTCCAATGTTTACTCTCCCTTCTATGGGAATTATGTATTTCAGAATCATTTTTTTAATTTGGCAATCCTTTCACATGTCTTGTGACAGACAGGTTAGCAATGTAAGCAGTGTTTATGTGCTTCTCACAACCTGCATCTTTATGCAAAAATACTCCAAAAGCCGGGAGACGACATAACTAGACAAAAAAGTAGAGAAGTCAGACGTCTCATCCGTCATGCCACGGACATCATCAGTGCCAAACTGAAAGAGAGATTGCACAACCGGTCGCTATTTAAGGAGATGGGAATATTGTTCGGGGAGGGGCCACGGTTTTTGTTACAAACCGAGGGGTCACCGCGTATGTGCCAAGATTCTAGAAGCTTCCTGCGTCCCCATCTTTGTTCTCTCTTGTTATGTTAAGTTGGAGTTCTCTACTTTTTTGTCTGCATTTTTATGTCTGAGGCTGTTTTTGTGACAAGAGGGCAAGGGTGCCGGCAACATGGCACATGTTCACAAAAATGCAGAACCAGAGAGACACACACACACACACAAAAATGTATAGCATAACACAGTCCCAATCATTTTGTCGTGTCCTTTTTGATGTGTCGTCTGTTCTACATTTCTTTGTTTTGTGTTTTTTTTTTTTTGTAGTTTCTGGATTTTAAGCCCAAGAGCAGTTGCTGTAGAGGATGCTGAGAACATGTGAAGCGTACATTTTCTCATTCTCACATTATGCTGTAAGCAGTGTGAAATACAACTCAAAGCAAATTTAATGAGAGATAACTTGTCACCAAGATCAGTGTGGGAACATTGCAAAGGAAAAATCATTCTAAACCATAATGGATTCCTATCCTATTTAATGGTACAGTATCAGACGAAAGTAATTCAAATAATATTAAAGAAGTAACCGTGCAAATTATCAGTCAAACAGTGAAGCTGGCTGCGGTACACTACAATGTGTCACATGTAACTATCAGCCTTTCCAAAAAAGACAGATAAACCTTAGGGAGGCCGCAATGGTCAAAGTGGGGGTTACACCACTTGGCGAAAAGAAAAACCAGATGAAGTGAACGCAATATGCGACAAAACCAAGGAAAGTATCTCGCTACAACTGCAGTATTTTGAAGTTGTTTTTTAAAAAATAGAAGTTCAGTTCAGCGCACTGGTATCAGCTGTCGCACACACAGCCATCCCTAGGTTAGGGCTCGCTCCCCTTGCCGACTTCCGAGTTAGTGCGAGCGAGGTATCTCCATAATGAAAAACCTGAAACGGTGCACTAAAAACAAATGTCGCCTCTGTGGATAATAATTTGGATGAGATGAAGGATTCATCTCATATCTAAACCAATTGCGAGCAATTCTGCTCTTTCTGTTTCTCGAAAGAAAGAAAAACAGCTTAATAAAAAAAATAATACATCTTAGTAAATTATGGAAATTAGAATGCCAAATTACCTTGCAGATAAGGTTTTCCTCCACTCGCATACGCGTAAGTGCGAAACTAATGTACACGTAGTCCTAGTTGTTTTATGTAAAAAAATCTCTATTAAAAATGGCTACGACCACGGAGCTAACACGCAATCAAAAAAAAAGTTAAGTAGGTCGTGGTTGACACCTGGTGGCAATGTGGGGCAGTGAACAGCGCAGGTCGCAACAATAAAATGTGTCAACGAAGGCTGGTCACAACAGGAGATACTGTTGCGTTGTTAATCTTTTTAACATTGAAGGCGATGTTGACGATGAAACTGAGAAGCGTTTGAAGCGTTTGAAGTTTCACCGCTTTCCCGTTCAAGGTAGGGAAGCCGATCGCGACAGCGCTGGGTATCTGTCACTCAAAATAATTCAAACGGCAAGATAATATTTTTCTTTGTTAAAGCAAGCTTATCATCCTAAATTTGAAGAAGACTAATTCACAAACAAGATAGGGAACAATGTTCGCTGAACGGAAACAAAAGCGCCTGCTGCTGTACTTCGGAAATGTTTGCGGTCAACAAATACCAGCCCCAGGAAGACCGTTCTAAACTCCCTAAGCGTTGATGTAGAGTCCAGAAAACTGCAGCATGATACAATTTTGCTAACACATGTTAAGCTCACACTAAGCGCGACAAGTCTGAGCAAGCCATCTTTCCTGAGATTCACCATATTGCTCAAATCGCTCAGAACACACACACATACACAATATAGCAAGAGAATAGATTGAAAGAAATATAGGGTCACTTATATTGTAATAACTGATTTATGATCTATAACTCAGTTGTTACCTACATAACTAGTGTCTCCTCATTTGTGTTGTTATTCTCGAATGTATTCCATCTATTGGAAGAGTTTCTCGGTATCTGTTCCTGTTAGTAACATGATTTCTCGAAACTGGTTTCAACTATGAGACAACTTTGTTTTGTTTCACTATGTTTCACAACTGTACTATATTGCGAAGTAAAATAAATGTCAAAATCATAGTGCACAAAATACATAATGTTCAATTCAGGACGCCGTAATGTGTAACACGGCTCGGAACGACAGCGCAATACATGGACAGCGGCGTAAAGAATATTTCATCACGTGCTAAAACAACAACAATTACATAAATGACGATTGCGATACACGTGCTAGAAGTGTTGGCTGTTTCAACGAAACATTGGTTCTAAACAGCAACGACTGATATGTACGCCGTAACCATGTTTGCCAGTAACCGCAACGAAGCGTATATTGCAATTATAACTTTGCCAGGGTTTATCTTCACCGGGTTTCACGTACTCCCTACATATGACCACTCTTGTCAAGCTTAATGCATTTTTTCAAGTTATAGAACTCCGAAAGAAGTCGCATAACAAATTAATTTGAATTATCGAACCACGTCGTACTAAATTGCAGCCATTGCAGCCGGTTCACCTACCCAGTTGGAAACAGGCCCGCCGCTGAGTGGTGCGGAAAGCAGAGCGTCGCGCTGCCCCCTGACGAAGTGCAGGGAGCCTATAGATAATCCTGAATCTACTGCAGAAAACACGTTCGTAAAAGTTTATGACTTCACTCGAGCGCAAAGTGAACCACAGCAGTCACCTGGCAAGGCCTTCCCTTCCTTTTTAGCCCAAGCTATTTTCCACACAAGAGACTTCGTAGACATATGTGTCATCGAAGGCCATGCTGTGGGGACGACGCCTTCGTGCACATGTGCCATTCGATAATTCTATGGGCCAGGGGTTACCCGCCTTTCCGTTCAACGTTGCCCTCATTGTCCCCTTGCAATCGACACGTGCCTTCAATGTCACGACCAACAACGTCCCTATACTCAATAGATGACGCCTCTTCGGATTCTACACAGAACGAGCTTAAGGGGTAAAAAAGGAATGGCGAAAATGTGCCATGTATGATTTTTTTCCAATTAGCTATAATGAGATGCCATATAATTGCCATTTCAGTGCACAGACCTATCGGTCACGATTCACGAATATTGCGGAGCAGTGGATGCTTCTATTCGTTTGTCGCTGCGAGGACATTCAAAAGAACGTACATGTTAATGAAAGTTAACCCGTTGCTCCCCGCTGTTACGTGTGAGTCGGAATTGAGAATAATTCCTGTTTCCAGTCAACGAAAGAAATATGGGCATAACAAAATCATATAATTTGGTATGCCATACTCAAAACAGATCTTTCGAAATTGGGTGTGCCTCAAAATAAACCGAGCAAAATTCACGTTTGGAGAATAAACTGCTCAACCTAAATAAAAGAACAAGGAGATCCTGTTGAAACAGACAAAATCATAGAATCAATAGATTGTGTTGGACGTGTACATATACCTGACAAGGCAATGCGACAGATAACACGGATGGTGTCTGTGTTGACCGTCCGTGATATCTGTCGGTGACTGTGTATCAGGTTAGCGTAGTCCGCTGATGGCGTTTTCCTGAGCGTGACTCTGCGTTTAGGATCCCGGACGCTTGCTTACCAGACATTTGCTCACTGGACAATTGTTCACCTACCAAAAGCTCAAAGCGGACAAATGCTCACGAACTTTGTTAGGTGCCTGTTATTTTCGCCATGTTTTGTGGCGTGTTTGGTAGCACATTATTAAAAAAATACCGCAAGAGAAAATACTTTGTTGATGCTGTGTGTAGGGCGATGACTGGTGGTAAACTTAGTTTCTGCGTTATGTCCTCAACCACGTTGCGGGAAACCAGCAAAGTCGCGAAAATTTAGTAGACAGTTGTAGTGCAGCACTGGTATCAGCTGTCACCGGCGAGAAAAGTGAAAAATCTTTAGCGTGTTCTCAACCGCTTCTGGATGAATGCGTTGTCTCCCCAACCGGGCATCTGGCCATCCGCGAACTCAACTGGAAATGGGTAGAGGCGAGGTTAATGGATGATGTAATGTTTCTTCCCGCACGGTCAGATTTTTATAAATTTAACCGGCTGTTTACACGTTTTCACCGTCTAAGATAAAGACAATGCACTCAATTCTTCACTAATTTCAACGCGACAGTTTTACAGTGAGTGTCAAAAGTACTACACATCTGTCTGCGGCGTGTTTCCGTAACGAACATCTGGTACTGAAAAAGGACAGAACCTCGCATCGGAAACGGGAACGGGAACCGCTTTCTCGCAAGAGGAAACAAGAAGAAAATACATATTGTGAAACGGAAACAACAATTTGAGTTTTTGGCGTACCAGAGAATACAAAGCAATATTTTCCCGTCACCTTGGTACTGCCCCGACCACAAACAGAAGCAAGAAGATGTTGACTTTCACTATACATAACAGGTGCAAGTTACTGCACTGAATGAAATTGCGTAACTTGTGGCTTTATGACAAGCGGGGTGTGACTTCCGCTGTTTTCTGCAGGACATTTTTTTCCCGTGCACTATATCCTTGCACTGTCATGTCAGTGCACCAAAGTGTCTTACACCCCTTGTAACCATCCGCGACCAAAATCGCCGTTCCGATTACAAATTTGAAAATCATTACGAAATTTAATAGCTGTATTTGCTCAGTGTTACGGGGTGTCATGCTTAGTAGAAGACATGCAAACGAATTCTCGTACAATCAACGAGTGTCCGGGAAGTTATATAGGCAAATAAATTGCCATAACGCCTTCACGTACGTACGTTTTGCAAATACACGTACAACTGATGGATAATCACTGTGTTTACTTGCAAATTTAGGTTGTCCAGTGCATAGCGAGCACTGTCTTTACCAGAAAGTATGATTATACGCAGCTAATAAGCGATCGAACCGATAACAAACTGATTTATTCTGTCACCGTGAATTTCCCTTCCGGGAGAATCGACGATCTCTCTCGAAATTACACTGCTACATTGTAGATAACGAAGCGCGCTATGACCTGCATGTCACCTGCAGGTAAATCAGGGCTGGGCACGATAGTTAAAAAAAGTATCTTCGATGCCGATACTCGATACCCTCAAAAATTGTATTTCCGATACCGATACAAGATAGAGAACCGAAATTGATTTTCGATACAGATGCTCGGTAGTGTATCGTAGATATTTCGATACATTACTGAAATCCCGAATATGATAAAGGTGACGTTACGATTAGCGAAGTTTACATCACTGAAATTCCAATATAATAAACCTGGTAATATGATTAGGGAAGTACAAGAATGTATCCGTTATTTCTTCACTTCTTTAGTATATTTTTATAGCGCACTCTTTCTGAAAGGGCTTAAACGTATCCGACCGTACGGATTTAATGAAGCTGCACTGTCTGAGCAGCTAGCCTTGTTAGAACTTTAGATTGGACTGAAGCCATAGGTATTTTGAAAGGATCGCTTCGATAAGCAGCCTAGCAAAAAACGATTCTTTAAGATAATGTTCTTCGTGCGTACCTGTGTGTGTGCTCTTGACTATACATGGCTTGCACGTGACGTCACACCATAGGTTTCCCAGTGCCTTTTCCCTCTTTCTGGTGGACTGGCGCACTCCGCCTGCTTCTTTTCCCTCTTCCTTTAGGGCCGGTGCAACCCATCTATACATACGAATAAACCTGAAACTTTTTTTAGCTGCTTTTCGGTTGGTATTGCACTACTTACCCGGTAGACTCTGACTTTGCCTCGGTTACATTGTTCAAGCTAAGCCGGCGGCTATTCTTTCAGCATGACAGACGTGGAACCCATGCTTCAAGTTAAGTGGACGTGCTCTTGCGCACTGAGCAGTGGGGCATCGGGCAGCGCAGTTCCAAAAGCCATGAGGTTGGTCCTCTGTAAGGTCACTACGGATAACGACGAGCGTTTTCGGCGCGCCCGCCGTAGAAGTAGACGGAAGATATTTTTCTGGAGCTAACTAGAAGCCGCAAGCGCCTCCTCTCCCAGCGCCCTTGACGATGGAGCGCGCGCACGGACGTAAACTTCGAGCGAATTTATGGTCGACAATCTACGCCGCTGCGGCCTGGCTTGTACTACCGCCTGTACGCCGCCGACCCTAGGTCTCACAACGGCCTCAATATTTGCGTCTTTTGTCAGTACCGAGTAGCGTTAAAATACACGGTACACTAAAACTGATTTTAGATACCGACACTCCGATACTCTCATTTTTGGCACGCGATACCTAATACCGATACACAAAATGTATCGAAAGAGAGTATCGAAGATACATGTATCTTCGATACTGCCCATGACTGAGGTAAATGTACAACACTAGAGGACACAGGGAAAGCCTGTGATACGGTAAACGTCCGTTCAAGATACACGGCTTCATGACCCAGCGAAACAAATTCCAAAACAGGAAAACTCTTCGATACCCTTTCTTGACATTTGGAGTTCGTCGTTTCTTGCCCTTGCTATTACATGGAATTTTGGATGTGCGAGTAGGCGAAACATCATGCTCAGATTTCATCGTTTCGAGTATTGATATGATGCACGACCTGCAATGACACTACAACGATTTTGCGTGATCTCTCGAGCCTCCTCAAAACCAACCGACTGTAAGATACCAGGGAACACTAGTGTTTCGCGTTAAAATTATAATGCGGCTCATTACACGTTGTTCACACAAAGTTCTAATTTAATCCACACACCTGTTTCTATTAAGTTTCACAAAACCGAAAGGGAAATGCGTGTCGAGGAAAAACGCGCTTAGTCTAAGGACGTAGCATTTTGAATTTCCACAGAACATGCAATACCCGATTGCATGATTCGGCTCAATCCGCTCCTCGCACCACGCAGGTGCAGCCAGCGTCGTATATCCCCTTCCGGCGCTGTGCAAAATGTTCTGCAGTGAAGGGTGCGTATCCTCGCTTGCTTTGACTACGCGATTTGGCTGTGTTGCGGCTGTTCCTTACTTGGCTACCTATACTTGGCCTTAGAAATAGCTCAAGTTGTTGATTGTTATGATACGGTTTCTAGCCCATGAACTTCCTGGACAATGTTTTGACATAGTAGGGCTGTCAAAGGGCCAAGGACCCGTGAATGCACAACACTCGACTAGTGCTGAAGATGTCCCAGTGCATTGTCGCAATGTGTGCTGGTTTGGAACCGTGCCAAAATAGTCGACTTTTGCGAAATTCTATTTCCGCGCGCACGTAATCTCAGTAACTGTCGGTTTGTTGAATTGCTCAACCATTCATTGCAACCAGCTCATTGCACAACCGTAATAGTACACTCTGCAGAAACGTTCGAAACGAAAATGAAATTTCGAAAATTCAGAACTACACAGCAATTTTTAGACCTTTAATTGAACAGTAGGTATGACGACACCCTTACCTTAATATTATGTCAGGTCTTTTAGCTTGTCATTTAGAAAGCCCTGTAATGAGAGTGGTGGATTTCCGCGTATTTTGCTGCACACTTAATAGCGAGTTTTAGTATAACGTATGCTGCCGCCTTTGCGCCCATAAAAGACAGCGTTGATGGTTCATTGCACGCACAAGATATAAGCAGGGCTTTGCGCATTGCGCAGAACCAAGATGCTGTTTCTTACGCAAAGGCGACAGCGTACGGTATGCTAAAACTCACTATATTATTTATTACGGTCCCTTCCTATAAGGATGACCGTGTAGCACCACAATTTCACCTCACGCTCGAATTCCACGAAGAATGTATCAAAAGAGAACATCAAACCTATCCATCAGAAACCAGAAAAAATAGAACCCACCGCAAAACCGCAAAAGTAAAACAAAATAAATAGATGAATAAATAAAAAGAAAGAGCAACCGTAAAAATATCGAATCCACGGGAGAAATTGGAAATAGTATTCGAATCCTCCTTTATTTCGGCGAGGTTTGCCTGGCAAGCTTGTCGCGTCTCATACATGTTTCATTACAAAAAATTACGAACGCGCAGTGTAACGTTGTCTAACCTAGAGCCACTAAATAAAAGTGCGTTGTACTGAGCGGTTGTAAAAAGCTTTGCTTTAGTGGATACCATGTAGCAAGACAAGGCTAACCGAAGGAAAGTAGGAGAGGCACCCCAAAGTTACTACCCAAATGTTAACATGTGGCTGGTAGAGGGCGCTCCAGCTGCTGGAGAAACTCTACTGGAAGGAGCGGATACACGTATCCTCAGTTTTGCATCATCCCCTTCAGAAGCGAGAAGGCAGGCGAATCATCCATTATGATCTGTGCGCATATGTGAATGTGGATGTCCGGAGTCATAAACATGAATAGGAAGAAAATGAGGTCGCGCGGAGATTGCCGGCATAACTGGTTCTGTCTAGCGCGGGGCATGCAGAGCAGCTTCACTGTACAGATTGGGGAGGACTCAGCTGTAGACGCCACGGGGTGGAAGAGCGAAGTACTAGGCGACGTCTGTCCACCAAAGCTGGCCATGCTGCACTTTTGGTTCGGCTAAATAACAGTAAATAACAGTGTATTCATTCAGTATACAGGGCGTCTTTTTTTAGGCGATACATATTTTTCGTTAGAAGTCGTTGAAGTTAACAAATAATAATTTTTAGGTAGTTAGTCATTTGACGGTAGAGCAGCATATGGCCAAGAAGGTCCTCCGACCCAGAGTTGATAGAAGTGAAAACAGCATTTCTATAGCCCTTATAGTTCTTTAATGAAAAATCTGTATGGCCTAAAAAAAACCTGTATAGCATTCTAAGTGCGCCCGAATACTTGAATGTGTTCATTTGAAAAAAAAAGAAAACAATTACTCGGAACTGAAGAGCACGCATGTCGCATTAGGAATCGTTCGCAATGTAGTAATGTTCGATCATTTAAATCAAACGAATTAATGTGCTCACATAACAGTGCTTTCGAACTCCAATGCTAACTTTCCTGCGAGCAAAGCACCCCCCAAAGAAATTTTATCTCAGCACAAGCAGAAAGAATTTGCTGGAACTGGACAGCGATTCTGCAACAAGCGTTTCCAAACAAATGTTAAGATCTGAATTGGCGGACACGCTTAACACGTACAGAACGCTGTCATTGGACATGATGCAGCAAAGCCATGCTCCTACACCGCTCCCCCACCTACAGTACGCCCAAGCAACGAACCCTAGGAAAACGCGGGATTTTATCTCCAGGATCTTCACTGTGTCGTACACTGGAAAAGACCCTTCTGTTCAGAGGAATATGCGAATACTGTGCGTCAGCTGTTGTCTAGCATGTGATGGTACAGTGCTGGACAAAAGTTCACGGAACGCGCGAGCGGCGTATTTTCTCTGGGCAGAGACACCCTAGCGGCGAGCGGAAGCGGGCGAGTCCACCCGTTCTGAGGGATGGAAGCATGGAGGAAAGAAAGCTAAGCAGTGAGGACTCCTATATGGCCCCAGTACACAAAAATGTACTGGAAGTGACATCACAGCTTGCATGTCATTTAGGTCATGTGGCCGAAGGTGACCAATCCACGGAGGCCCGTTGCTAGGTTGTGGGACAAACAAACAGGGGGCTGCATATAGCAACCGGTCGTCTCCATGGCGGAATCGCTGGACATGAACGGCACGGCGAGAAACGTGCGTTATATTTTCGATTTGTGTCGCAAAAGTACGCAAACTCGATACAGGAGACCGAACAGTGTAACGTAAAGTTCGATTCAACCGTTGTGACACTAAGAAAAACTGCGAGACGAATGTGCGATCTGTGTGGTGCCGTCTATGACGTTCATTTCAGTGCGTAAACGTTGACTTTTTATTTTCCTTACAATATTTGAACTGGTAAAGACATGGGCGGGCAGTAAAATCCTTTATTGCGTGCATCTTGCGTCCACCGCGACTGTTAGCTCCCAGGTGAAAGATGTCTACAACCCCAAATGGTTTATGAAAAGATTTCCACTTGAAACCGCTTAAGTACAAACTTGTTCAAAGTAGTTTCAGGTGGAAATCCTTTCATCAACCACTTGGGATTGCAGGCATTTTTCACCTGGGAGCTAACAGTCGCGGAAATGCTAGGAGGAAAACAGTATATACAAACTACTTGTATCACTGCTGTATGCTAGAGTGCAACACTTAAGAAAGAAATGTAAAAATATATTTACACTACAGATTATGGAACACTTGAGTATCTTGAAATGACGAGTGCTTTTACAATTTGCATGGTTACACTCACCAGTGTGCTCACATTACTCTCACCGTCACATGGTGAGCACCTTACTGTCCTTAAACTGGGTTAGTTTCGTGAACATTTGTCTTACTTTTCTGACATGGAGGTCCTGTGATGTCTGCTTGCTCAGGTGATGGAGCCGAACATTAATCAACACATCGAATAAGATGGACGTAATGGTTTTCAAGGGGTGTTTGATCAAACATGTGCTCATGCAAAGTTGGGAAGAGGCTACGGTCAAGGAATTGCTGGAGTATCTCGGAAGTCATCACTGTGAGGATATTTTTCATAGCTAACCTGTTCTCAGCAGCTGCGGTGCGGACAACCTGCTCACATTTCTGTGCAATTCTGACCACACAATTTGATGGGTACAGCGGGCCCCCCATGCTTTTTCGTCGAATTAGTGAGTAGGTCGGCTGTGAAGAGGGCGCGCATGTCAGTGCACTTGCACAAGTCTCACACAATAAAGACTTCTGTACCCTGCGTATTACAAATCCTGCTATGTAAGTCACAATTCGTCCCGCACATTCCGAGATGTACCCAGGGTCAGGGCAGTAGTCGTGATCGGCGGTCTCTTCACTGCTCTCATGAAGGTTTGGCAAGAGCTGTCTGCGGTCAGTTGTCGTGTTGAGGATTTCTTCAGAGGATACTGCCTTTGCGCTGCTTACATAGAGGATATCAATTTGTTCCAGTGGCAAGCAGTTTCCGGAGTTGATGTCCCTGACTTCATTCTGCACAATGAGTCTTTTGAAAGCCGCACTAAACTGTTGGGCATTAGGGTTGTCATTATGCCGTCCATATGATCTAATTGCACCAAAAAAGAGTTCAAGATGATCTTGACAGATCTTATGTGCTGCAACATAATGAAGTACCTTCTTCTTTTTGACTAGTTGTTCGTACATAGTCAGCAGGCTTTTCATCGATATTTTGAAACCTAAGAACCCAGTCTTGCGATTCCCCTGAAGCAGAGTGGGACCATTTGCATACTCCTTGGGTTTTGAGATGTAGGTGTCTGCATGTTGGAATAAAACTTGAACATCAGAGAGGTTGGCTGCGGACAGTAGCTTCTTCCAGTGCTTTTGGTGCAGGCTTTTTGAATTTAGTACGTCAGAAATGTTATTGATGATTCTGAGGAACTGTTCTGGAGGTTGGCTTCCTTGAAATCCATCCATGCCCTGTATGCGACACTCTGTGAGGGCATTTGCAATAGACATACTTAGCGTTTGCGCCGCCAAGCTCACCTTCATAGGTTGCCTACGCCAGTCAATGTGGGGTGCCCTAAGACGGTTTGCGAGGTGTAGCCCTTCTTTCTGCTGCACAGTGTGCAGTTTCTCAATAAAATGCCACCCAACTACATGACCATCAGGGTTGATGAGAACTTTTTTGTCACACAGTGAGTTTCTGACGAGCTTCAGCATGTGACACGGGTCCATGAATGCTGCGACTGGTTCACTTGTTGCTGGATGCTGGAAGGTGGTTTTTAAGTTTTCCGGGTCACTAAAGTTGCAACCGAGACACCTCAGCATAGCAAAATTGGCAGGTGCGCCGTCACATGTCAACGAGACAACTGTGATGCCAGCATCATGGGCGTGGACAAGACTCTGTGAAACCAGATTTATTTATTTATTTATTTCCATTACCTCAAAGGTCCGAGGGCATTACATGAGGAATGGGCAAGAAACACAATAGAATGGCAAGCACACGAACTTACAAAAGAAAAAATAACAACAAGGAAGAAAAAGTACATAAAGCACTGGATGTCAAGCATGGAAAAATATCATGCTATACGGAAGTGTGAACATAAGTGACGGCGAAATGACTGGGGGTCAGTAATGTTGATGATAAGCTCAGGTAGTGCATTCCACTCCCTGACTGCAGATGGAATGAATGATTGTTGGTAGTGATTAGAATGACAGTGAACAAGCTTAATCTTTTTACCATGATCGACCCTGTTGGAAATATAATCAGGTGGGAGAAGCAGGTTAGTGTGAAGTGTGGTGTTGTGGTATTTGCTCGTTGTTCTCCCCAAGACCATCAACCAAGAAGTAGCCCAGAGGAAGCTTCCACCTTGCATTGATGGCCACAGCCATGACTATAAATCCAGCCTGTGCCAGTGGTAGGCAATCCCCTTCTGCTCCGGCACCCATATCCACATATCCCTGGAACTTCCGTCCATCCCATTGAAGTTGCTGTCGGATTGCCATCTCATCGACCATCAAACTGCACAGCGTAGGAAAGCCAGACTCAGCATTTTGTATTGCTTTCATCTTAAGAGCCTTCAGTGCTTCTTTTGAAAATCCTGGGCTGCCATCAATAGTTTGGTACCACTTTCCCAATGTCTTTGGACGAGGCAGACAGATATCAAACACGCTCCTCACATAGTCATAGGCCCGAGGTGAGAAGAAGTGCAACGTTAGTGGAAATGCTCTCAGCTCAGGTGAATACTGTGTTGGTAAAGCTTTCCCAATCTTCTTTGCTACTTGTCGCTTCAAAAGTTCTTGGTTTGCAGCACCAAGGCTCTCGAGGACAGAGGCATTCTCTTCAAGCAGTATCTTCTGTCGTGTTAGATCCCTGATTACATTTTTCAGATCAGCATTTCGCTTTTTTTGTCTTCGGTTTGCCTGTTGGAACCTCTTAATCTGCTTGTTGCTTTTGATATGTAATGAGGTATACCACTTCACTCTTGCCCTCAGGAATGCTTTTTCTGGCGTATCAGCTGAAGGTATAACATAGAATAGATTCATTTACTAGGTGAAATATCTTATTGTCTATGGTGTTCCCTTCTTTCTGTTCTTCCTAGTATAATTCCCATGCCAGTTTTGTGCAAGTTGTCTAAAACCTTATTTGGTTTCCCACTCTTCAATGCCCGTTATCAGCATCACGTGATGCGGATAAGTTTCAGCAGTATGGCATTTAGTCACGGGAAGGAACATCGTGCGTTGTTGAACTGCTGTTATCATAACGTCATCCACTGATGTGCTCCACATACCATATACACTTTATTTTGTATTTTGCATGGGGGCATCTTCATACTCATGATTGGTGTATTCAGGAAAAGAATCACGACATGCTTTGTGTTGAAAGTTCATCATTTTATTGATTCAAATGATTACATGTATTGTACATTGCAGAATTAGTAGGTGTTACTCAAATCAGTACTGAATCATCTTCAAATTAAATCTTCTCAATAACAAGTGGAACATGCATGATCTCTGCGTATCATAAGGAGAAAACAAGGTTAGGGATAATCAAACACATAGCAATTAATGCACATGCTTTGTCATCTAGGACAATTATAATAATCATGCTCGTCGTGATGGGCTCCAGCATGCTAGACTACTGATTCGGTTTTGCAGGTGTATACCCATAGCGGACCTCACCTTATCCAAGACCCGTGATGATTGTGCGCTCAGCCTAGCCTCAGCCTCAGCCTACATCATGGAAAAAAAATTGGAGCGCATATTTAGTATCAGTCATCGTATAACAATATCCATTTATGACGGTAACACCACCATAAACAAGGAGCAGCCCTCAGTATACAAACCTGACAGATTTCGCTGCAGGAAGGTCTGGGTGGGCACTCAGTAGAAGATGAACCACCACTGTCCTAGGTACACAGCAATTACACCACATCAGTATGTATACATAGTAAACCTCATTGGAAAAGAAAAAAACTGTGGAAACTTGAGTAATAATAAATTTGAACAAATAAATAAAGAGACAGCACTCTGCTTTACAGCTGCAAAGCAGCTATGAACGTTTCCGGACATTAAAATAAAATCTCATTAAATCCTCATTAAATTTAATAACAAATTTCAGCTTGAATACCTCTTCTGGCTCGTCCACATCCATACTGACAAGAGGGTCCCACAGCAGCCCAGAGACGTCCTATAATTTCATACACGTTAGACACAAGGCACATTGGGTTCCATCCGAGCTCAGCTAAATATTGAGCTGCATTGTGTCTTACATGGTCTTCTGCTTGTACATGTGCTTCAGAGTGCACAAAGGTTGCCTGGAAGATTAATGTGCTAATCTTTACGCACTGGCTAATGGTTGTAGTCCTCTTGAGTACTCTTATGGTGTTTACGTTGATTACTTCATAGAACTGTGTCTTCCATGTCCTCTTACCTGTGACTGCTGCTCCTCATGGTATGCAGGACATGTATCTATTGCAGAGCCCGAACTCCCCTGAATGGTAGAACACAAATAACATCACCCTGCTGGCCAAACAATGCGAAGTAATGTTGACACATCTTTCGTTTAAAAGAAATAATTTTACAATGAAATGAAATGTAAATTCATGGAAAATGAAATGTGACTCAATGTAAAAGGAGACTGTCTCATCAAGTGGGTGAAACCTGAGCAAATAATTACCGGTTGTATATTTGCGCTTACTGGAGGGCACCACAAGATCCTAGAAGCGGCCGGGAATTTTACAAGCATTATAGTACAAGGCATAGTGCACACCTCCTCTGTAATGAACATTTGCTCTACCTGTTCCTCAGCCTCTATAGGTGGTCCAGGTGATGGGTGCACTACCTGCAAGGTTACTTAGACTCGCTTACATTTCCTGCACGGCTCACAAAGCATTAAGCATTTCCCCATGGCGTCATTTTTGAATATTCACTGCATATTATGACAGCAATACTTGCATTGATGTGATTTGTCGCATGAAAAGCTATGGGGATGATGTTAATTGGTAACAGTGAGTAATATGTCACAATAATTGTGGTTGGCACTATACAGGGTGTCCCGGAAAACGTGTCATTGAAGTATAGTAAAAAAAACTACACCACCTATAGTGATGTGGTCAACGGCATTTGCTCTTACTAGGTTTCTGCCGCCTCCTGATGTGCATGTCAAGTAACATAAGTCTGATTATGTAATATTTTGCTAACTCGGAAATTTGCTATGTAAATGTCACTTTTTTGCCATATGATTTGAGGGGCGTGTCTAATCTACTAAAATTAATTATAATTGACAGGGATATTCAGGATCTATCCCATCGGGAAAAACAGCTGAACATCATGCTCTACGGAGCTCCCACAGGAAAGCTCACGACAAATTTTTCAGCTGAATCGTTGTCACTCAAACATAAAGAGGTTGGGAACCCAGCCCACCCCGGCGTCACAGAAAGAGATAACACGGGAACAGCTTATCGTGTTCCACGTTCACTGTAGTAATGGTTTCCTTCTCCCTATTTGAAGAACTGTTACTTTTTCTACTATCACTCTGTGGGCTGGGTTTGAACCCCCTTTCGTCCAATTGAACGCGACTGTGCTCAAAAAGTCATCACGTGTTCTGGTCCGGTGCTCCGAAAAGCATGATGTTTGCCTATTTTTTTTCGAAGGGATAGCTCATGAATATAACTGTCAATTATCATGAATCTGAGCGAATTTGGCACAATCTTCATGTTGGTGGGGTCAAAAAGTGACATTTACTTGGCAAATTTCCGAGCCAGTTCGCAAATATTCATATAATTAAACATACGATACACATACATCTACATCAGGAGGTGGCACAAACCTAATAAGAACAAATGCCATAGACTGCATGGTTCCAGGTGGTGTAGGTTTTTTGTTATAATTCAATGATGTTTTGAGGAACGCCCTGTATAAATCATACAGATTCGAGCAGAAATGAATGCAGCCACCCTTCAGCTATGAAACTACAGTTCCCTGACATTATTTTTTCTACCCTAGATGACAAAAAAGCCTGCTCTGATGCCTGCAGGCATTTTACCTGGTATATAGGATGCTCGACATCAATGGGAAGGAGACCCACTGTATTGCTACTCTCCTGCAGGACATATATAGCGAAAAAATATTAAGGATTTTGCACAACCTAAGTTGCTGCTCATAGGATAATAGAAAGCACTAGTGTTGTCTAGTGCAGCATTGCTTGCAGTGCCTGTTCAATCAGAGTCGTTAAGACGTGAAAAGGAACCTTCCCACTTCCACGTCCGCAGTGGTCAGAGAGTCCCAAAGGTGCCCACAGGTACCCTGAAATTTGTAAATTTTCTTAAAACTCACAAGAGGACAAGGCCTGTTGTGGTGAAGCGAAATTGTACTGACTTCTGCCTCTCTGTCCTGCTCCTGTGTCTGAAAAAGTGCCGATGATGGGAGAGCTGCCTGAAAAGTGAAATTGCGTGCGACTGAAGCACATCCACTAGCGCCATCCTGTAGCTCAAAAAAATACTTGAGTGTACAGTCTGGACTTGACAGCAAATATATACAGCCAACAATTTCTTTGTGTATCATACCGGCTGTAGTGAAAACTCTTCCTCCACAGGAGCTGTGCTGGTGGTTTCCTGAAAGCATTGAGCACATTGTCACGACATTGCTGTCAAAATTATTCCAGCAAAAAGCAGTCTCGTTCCTCCACCTAACTCAATCTGACCAGTAAGAAACATATGTGTTGAACACTCGGATAGCCACATATCAGCCTCACAAGAAGGGCCTCATCAACACCTTTGTTGTTTGGATTTCTAACCAACTACAACCTTGAGCACAATAGTCCCTTTTGCCTGACACAATGGCCAGATTAGACTGTCCGCTATGTTTATACATGCACGTCGTCTCCCTGGTAGACACACGCTCGGGGTTTAATGTGTGTTGCGCCCTCCAGAAAATATTTGTCGTCTTACCGGACCATGTAAGAAGAGAGTTGGAACTGCGCCTGGACGAAGATGAACGAAAGATGTTGACGTTCGGTCGAGGTCCTCGGGACGAAAGTGCTTCGAGCAAACTCTGGCCCAGTTCTGCGGAACCCAGTCCACATCTTTTCCTAAGGCCTCAATCTATTTCGCCCGTTGTTCCTGATATTTCGGAAACCTATGTGTACGAGAAACCACCCAAAAATATTCGTGGCGCATTACTTTCTTTGCTGCACTACTACTTTCAGTTTGCTCGCAGCAACGGCACGATTGAAAATTATACTTACGCATGAAACGAAACTCCGGGATCCTTATTCAGAGAACGAAATCTGCAAACGCGAAACTCCACGCAATTACAAGCGCCTGCAATCAAACAAACAACTCCGCTCACCAAACTGTGAAGCGCAGGGCAATACGCGAGAGGGAAGGGTGAGGGAAGGTTGTTTGCCCCAGGTTGGCTGCTCTTTTGGTTGGCCAAGGTTGGCTGCTCTGAGAGTGGCGTCATGCTCACTCCTTAGCTTTCTTTCCTCCATGGATGGAAGAGTGCGCTTGTGGCGACCCACCGTGGTAGTAGTGGTAACTTTGCGTTTGAGTGTAACGAACGCAAAAATGGTTTCGTTTTCGGTCTACTGCACCGAGCGCGAGTGGCTATCGCGGGAAGGAAGTCTCCCCGCTATCGGAGAGATAACAGGGCACTAAGATGAATTGAGGTGACAACGGGCTCGCAGTGCCTAGCTTTTTTCTTTTTTTATTAGACAAAAACAGAAGAAAAGAGCGTATACCCTTGAACACACACACAAAAAAAAAGAGGCAGGGGGAGACGATACTGTCTCAGTACTTTGTCGGCCCCCTTTCGCAGCAATAACTGGGGCCATACGCACAGAAGGGAAGCGTATAGCCGACGGACAAGGTCCACGTCTTCACGTAGCAAGGACCACTTTGCTTCTATAAATTCCCAGAGTGCGTCCTTGCTCCTTGTAGGCGTCCGTCTCTTGCTCATCCGAATTTTCGGGCTGCCCCAGACGTTTTCGAAGATGTTTAAGTCCGGGCTCCGAGCAGGCCATGTCAGCTCCATTACGCTGAGGCGTAAAAAAAGAAAAAAAGCTAGGCACTGCAGCCCGTTGTCACCCCAATTCATCTTAGCGCCCTGTTATCTCTCCGATAGCGGAGGGACTTCCACTCGCGCTCGGTGCAGCAGACCGAAAACGAAGCCATTTTGCCGTTTGTTACACTCGAAAGCAAAGTTACCAGTACTACCACGGTGGGTCGCCACAAGTGAACTCTTTCATCCCTCTCAACGCGTGGACTCGCCCGCTTCCGCTCACCGCTAGGGTGTCTCTGCCCAGAGCAAATACGCCGCTCGCGCGTTCCGTAAACTTTTGTCCAGCACTGTACATGTCGCAGGAGAATTCGAAAATTCCAACCTGCGCAAAACTAGTAATTTGAAGGCACACGGATAGCTGTGGTCATGTCGCGCCCACATTCTACAATAAATATGATGGGCTTCTTGCTTTCCTTTCTTTCTCAAGTGCATTAACGAAAGGTCAGGTGAAAGACGCCTTGTGATCACCAAGTAATCGTACACGAAAAAGAAATATTCTCTTCGATAATAAACGCACTGGTAACTGCAGTTATTCCGGGGTCTGCGAAATACATGTAGAGGAAGAAATTGTGGATACTTGTGACCTCCGATGTCTGAACTGAGAACAGAAGTCTTTGGACGCATTTGCCAACTCTTCTTTGCCAGCGTAGCTATGAAAATCGCGTTACGCCACAAAAAGTGGCTACAAAAATTCCAGGGCAAGTTCCATGTTTAGGGGACATTTCATGAAACCGGATCAAGCTTTGTCATGGTCGACGGCATCCTCATTCTCCACAGAGATAACAAACAATGGATCAGACTAGCTTTATGCCAATCGCCTCGTTCCACACGCTACGAGTAGCAGCCCAGAATTCTGAACAGCAACACAACAAAGAATAGCTTTGTAAAAGTTATCAGAGCTGATTCATCACGTTTTCATTCTCCGTTGTGCAATTGCTGCTGATAGCCGGGCTCCGCGATATCTTATGTACGATATCTTATGTACAAATTCCATTTCTCGTCTGCCCACGCCTCTTTCCATCTTCGCTCACCCTCACCTCCTGCTTTTCTTTCGAGTTGGTTTCTCACATGTTCTTGTGCTGTCAGGCATAACCTGCATCAGAGGAGGTGTCCCTGAATTCTGGTCCTAACTGCCATCCTCTATATGGGGGGTAAGTACAGTGGAATCAACGGATGCTATTTACAAATCTGTGTTTCCTACTGTGTTGAAATGAGGTAGTTTGTACCTGAGAGCCATAGTGAAACACAGGCAGCCAAGGACGGAGTTTTGATGCCCTCGAGAGGCTTGGCAACACATTGTAAGGACTCTGAAACTGCCTAAATTTCCAGAACGCAGAGATCAAGGCTGCACTTAAACAACAAGTGATTAGAGGAATCCAATAGAGATGCATTTTTTTAATTACGTGGTAGCGCCGCGAAGCAACTGTGGCTATAAGAGAGATAGAGCATGTGTAAGCAGGCCGCTGTTGGATTTGCTTCTGTCCGAGATACGGCATCTCAAAGAGGACGCGCGGGCACACTCAGAATAATACTACGACTGCCTGTGAAATAGAATAAGGAGAGGGAAAAGATATATAACACTATTTTCTTGTCTGTGTAGAAATCCAGCGAACCGGTAGAATGTAGGAAGGGAGTTGCCTCAGGACAGAAGCCGCCGATATTTCGAACAGAGACTGTTCTTCTTCTGGGCACCGTCCTCATCATTGGCATGGTATTTAAAGGGTTAGATGTGACGTGTTTAAAGGTTCATGCGAATTGTGGGTCAACAGCCCGGAGGGAAGAAAGGTTCCGTACGGGCTTTTACGGCCGGAGTGAATGGCTGGCTTATCTCATATACAAGTTCAACGCTCTTCACCCGTCCGGTATCAACAAATCACACGGCACCCTAGAAACACTTCACAAATAAAATATGCTTTTCCCTTCTACCGCCATTATCATCTGTTATGTTCTGCATGGCCACTGCTTTCTACTTTCTTTATTGCATGCCACAACTTTGCATTACAAAAAAAAAAAAAAAACCTTTGCTGGTTCTGGAATTTTCCCCACGTAACCACTAACCTCCTTATCTTTCGCTATGCTTGCCAATTCTTGCCTTTTGTCCCGTGTTCGTGAACCTTCAATTTTTCTGTAACCGGTCTGTAGCCTAGATCACTACGTTCACATAATCCCCTCCACACTCTAACAAAGCAGCCATTCACTCCGACCGTAAAAGCCCGCACGGAACCTTTCTTCCCTCCGGGCTGTTGACCCACAATTCGCATGAACCTTTAAACACGTCACACCTAACCCTTTAAATACCATGCCAATGATGAGGACGGTGCCCAAAAGAAGAACAGTCTCTGTTCGAAATATCTTCGGCTTCTGTCCTGAGGCAACTCCCTTCCTATTTTCTTGTCTGTTATTCTGTTGGTTAAATTGCCATTTATTTAGCAGCACCTCGCAGGGGGACCGGCTTCGGCTGGTGTTTGGTGAGTGGCGCCACCACGGACCCCAGCCCCCAGTTCCAAGGTGTTATCCGTACCGTGCGGAGGGGGTGTAAGGCGAAGGGTAGAAACCTTGAACGGTGGCGGTCGGGGCATTGGTCGAGCTCCGGCCGACGGGTTTTCAAAACTCCGGGACCTTCCCGTATGTATGAGTATGAAGTACGGGCGACTCTTTGAAATACTCGTGTCAACAAACCTCTATGGGTAAATTTGAGATCGTGGCCGCGAAGCGACCACGGACCGAAGTTTTACAAAGTGCATCTAAACAGTTCATTTCCAAGTACGTAGTACTGTCTAGTGCAGACTCCGAAAAAGAGAAAAATGTACCACTGGGAAAGATGTCACCATTTTTGATTGAAAAAGCGGTGGCATCCCTGTCTAAAAATATCACGGAAATAAAACGTATCAGATCTGGGGACTTGCTCATAAAATGCACGAATGAGAAAGACTGCAACCGTATATTGAACGCTCATGAAATGATGGGAGTAAAGATTGCAGCTTCGATGCACAAAACACTAAACACTTGCAGGGGCGTAATCTCAGTTTATGAGTTGGTTAACGTGCCACCTGAAGAAATCTTGATGGAGCTCAGGGACCAGGACGTCATTGATGTACGCAAAATCAAAATCCGTAAAAATGGGGAGTACATCACCACACGAAATATAGTACTGACTTTTGACAGGCCCACACTTCCAACAAAACTAAAAGTAGGCTACCTGTCAGCAGATGTCCGACCTTACATACCGAACCCGTTGCGCTGTTTTCGGTGCAACAGGTTTGGACATGCTGCAGACGGGTGCCGTGGCTCTGCCTGTTGTGCATGATGTGGAAAGTCTGACCATGAGACTAAAGAATGCAAAGGGCCAGACTGCTGTGTCAACTGTTCTTCCAACCACCCATCCTACTCGAGGTCCTGTACAAAGTGGAAATATGAAAAAGAAGTCCTGCACGTTAGGTTACACAGAACATCAGTTACCCAGAAGCCAGAAAAAAAGTAGCTCCCATCTTTTTCGAAAAATTCTTTGCCACAGCCGTGAAAATGAAAGTAAAACTAGTAACACAGTACACACAGACCGAGCGATCACTACTGACAGAGACAACCACAAATGAAGTCCATGGAGGTGCACATCCACCTTCAGTCCCCGAAACTCCAGTGGCGTCACTAACACCTACGCCACTTCTGTCCTCACAGTCCACGGAGGTGACATCCATGGATTGCGAGGACGAGACGAGCTCTGAGCACTCCTTTGCGAGCACGAGCTCCCAAGTCCTCCAAAAGAATAGAGCTAGTCTGTCGGGGAGTGGGTCACTCCCTGACATATCTGACAAGGAGCTTGCGGACCGCGGGACCCACAAGACCGCGGGTCACACCTCCAACAAAAAATAGATAATGAAAGCTCTTCAAAGTCGTCGGCAAAAGTTTCTGACATACTTACTACTACTTCTTAGTACTGCAACTATTATGCAGCACACGATCCTCCAATGGAATTGTCGTGGGTTTCTCTCTAACTTAGATGATGTGAACGATCTCTTCGAGACGTATAATGCTACATGTTTTTGTCTTCAATAAACATATTTGAACAACCAAACACAAAATCCACTGCGTAGACACAACATATTTCGAAGAGATCGAAGTGACGCCATCCGAGCATCTGGTGGTGTAGCGATCATCACACGACGATCTCTCCCAACAAAAGCAATTCATCTAGTTACAAACTTGGAAGCTGTAGCTGTGCAGATGTGTTTAGACAGGATCGTCACCACCTGCTCGGTATACTTGCCACCATCAGACACTATTACACAAAAAGAATTAGAAGATTTATGCAGCCAACTTCCCAGTCCTTTTATAGTTCTAGGTGACTTTAATGCTCATAATCCATTTTGGGGCAGTACAAGAACTGACACTCGAGGAAAAATGTTAGAGAAGTTTTTATTATCAACATCCATCTGTCTCTTAAACACAGGGGCACCTACATACATACACTCTTCAAGTCAGTCTCTCTCAGCCTTAGACCTGTCTTTTTGCCACGTTGCCACGTCAGCCACGTTGGGATATTCGGTAATGAACTCGCAGATGCAGCAGCTGCAGCTGTGCTCTCTTCTGAAGTGAACCTTTTGGAGAGTCCCTCTCAAGACCTTAGGTCAGTCCTGAGGAGGAAAATTATTGTAAAATGGCAACGAGAGTGGGCTACACGAGAAAACAACAAGCTTTGGCTGTCAAAAAACACAATTTTGGGAAGCATACCGAGTTTTAAAAATCGTCTCCATTCAATAGTTTTTAGTCGTTTACGCGTTGGTCACACATACCTCACACATGGTTTTTTACTGCGCCGGGAGGAACCACCGGAATGCACGCACTGTGGGGAGCAGCTGTCTGTGCTGCACATCCTAATCACGTGTCCTGCACATAAACCTCATCCTCACTGTCACTTTAAAGAGTTTTACAGATATCAGTTGCCGCTTCACCCAGCCTTGTTGTTGGGTGATGAGCCTCTTTTACCCTTCATGAGAGTTTTTAACTATTTTAAAGATATTGGCTATTTAAATGCTACATAGTTTTACCCAGCTGTGCTCATGTATCGTGTTTTAATGTCTAAACCTTTCTAAAACGATGATTTCAGTTTAATCATCCTGCTTTTACATAGTCCCCAACCACCCCATTGTCTTTTCACCATAGCTTTGGCGCACTATGACCTTAGTTGTCCGTGCGCCATAAAAACCTGAATCATCATCATTATTTAGCAGCATGTGTGTGTATATTCAAGAGTCTGCTAATAAATATGTCAGTTGAGAGCTAGCAGTTTTGTTGTAGCTGTCTCATCCTGTCATTGGCTATTTCTGAACTGAGAGCGCAAGATAGGTTACATCCCATTTCACCTATTCCCTCTTCCCCTAATCCGGATTATCGGATTAATGAGGCGGGAGGGGTGACAGGCGTTAGGCGAAATGGGACTAGCGGCAAGTGAGCGTTACTTACGCGCCCCGCCCGGATGGCTACGTCTGCAAGAAATGAATGAGCTCGTCCGACAACGAACTTACGTTGTCTTAAACAAGGACACTTTACATTTGCAAATGTAGGTGTTTGCGATACCACTAATAATAAAATGAATAGATTATTGTCGAGTAAAACTTTTTCGTTGACTCATTAATGAATGAATGAATGAATGTTTAACATAAATACTGCATAAAAAATGGATGCGTTCCCTTACAGACTGGACACTGAAATGGGCCCGCTACTACCGTACGAAATCACTAGCGCGGTCGCAAGTCTTTCGTGCGACTCAGGGAATTGAACTTAAAATGAAAAAGAGAGCATATTTTTGCTCACTTAAAAAAAAGAGAGAGAGAGGGAGAAAGGAACCTCCACTCGTGAAAAGAATGGAGGGAACACGAAGGGGCATGGCAAAGGGCAACCCGTGAAGGCGGACGGCGTACGATACAAAATGAATTAATATGGCACCACAGGATGAACGAGATGTCCCAACGCAGCTATGTGAATTTGTATAAAATGGTTAAACTTCGTCGGAAGGACCAGCAGATAAATGAGAAACAGCAGGGAATTCGTACTTCCGGCCACAAGCCTCCACGTAGGAGGAGTGCCTACGGCGTCATCAGTGAAAAACTGCAGATATTAGAACTACAACTTCAGAATGGCGAACGGTACATCATGTCATCAGTGGGACATCTAATGCATATTGAATAGAGCTGCAAATTTTGAAGAAAAAAAATGAAGTGCTGAAAAGAAAGCTTCTCTTTTGATGTGTAGAAATATTGCTAATAACAACTATATTTTCACTCTTGCACGGGTTATATTTTTGAGCGAACAGATTAGGGGACAAATCCTGGTGAATATGAATTATTAATACAGACGTCATTGCTTTAGCACACATATACGAAATATAACAGGTTTAAGTGGTTTACCTCAACCGCACGATTAACACGACCTTGAACAGAACAGAGCAAAAGGATAAAGTTGTTATTCGTAATTAACTTTGACTTCCACATATAGAATAACGATTTCCTCACGTCGACTTTTCAGGAAGAACTCGAAAAATGCATCAATTTAAGGCCATGCTTGAATAAAACCAAAAAAGGTTGCAAAGTTTCGTGAAGATGCGAATATGACTTTTGGGAGCACGCCGCGGGCCGCCTTCTTTCCTCACGTGACACGGACCAGTACGCGGTGTGGGACGATTGTATCTCATTACGGCCGAAAGTTTCAGTACGGCCGATAATCCTTTAATCCCCAAGTGTCTCATTATGGCCAAAGTCTCAATACGGCCGAAGGTAGTCTCATTACGTCCGAATATGTCTCATAACGGCCAAAAGTCCATATGTCTATTGTAATGTGTCCATTATTTCATACAAGGCTAACATTATCTTCATCTAGACAACAAAATGACAAGGCTTTAAAAATGTGACTTCCAGGTAAAGCATGGCCATGAGCTGAATTGAGTTGCATTAGTTCATTCAGTTAATGGAAACATGCGAATGTGCAACAGTGATACATTACAATTCATGAAATGATGCATGCATGACTTTCCTTTTCTCGTTTCTTTCTTATAAAAGTAGTGCACGAATTAACATTTGTGCTCTACTACACAATTTTTCACTTCACAACGGAATCGTCTGATACATTTGTAATCTTAACAGCTCACCTCTTCAGCCATGACTCCATGGGCAGCAACATCCTATTAGCCATGTGGTTGTTGTTGTTTTTCTTTTTTGGAATCCTTCGTGTAGCCACATAACATGACTGGAATGGAAAATAGCTATAAATAACAATGTACTTAAACGACTTCCTCTTGAAATGTTTATTCTAGTCACATATGCCTTTGCGCTTAGTACGGAGCAAAAGCCTGCGCAACATTTGCAGATGTTCGCGGTAAGCAATTCCATGAGGTCAATTCAAGTATGCCGACTTGTGCTTTTATTTTTGAACAAGTATGACGACAAATTATAACGAATGAAATATGGCTCGCAATGATAGATGCTGCTGTACGGTGGGGCATTATCGGTGTATTAACTTCGAATAAATTTGTTGTTCCTAAACGCGCAACGAACTACAAACAGTGCAAATCTACTAACACATACCGAGCTACATCCACAGGCACTTCGGCTGTTTTGATTCAGTCAAATTACTCGTATGACAATGCAACTATGTGCGGATAGCACACTGCTAAGCCAGACAGTCTACAAAAGCATAACTCACCAGAATCCTTGGTTCTCGGGATTGGCCAACACTGCGCGATATACGTTGGGACTGTGACGATTCGTTCAACTCAGTTCTCACAGGAACAAAACACGCTGCTCGAAAGGCAACGACGGAAAATAAAGAGCCGCTAAATAAGTCCGCGGAAAATAAGTCCGCTAATTTGCACGTTGGAGCACTATAAATCGATTTATAAACACGTCGTAAACTACAACTCTACAACTGCTCGCTGACACAAGAAACGAGATACCCAACGTTGCTAGACATCATCCGAAGTGAGAGCGTGAGAGTAGCAAAATAATAAGATACCAAAACACGAAAGAAACCGTATTGATCCCCCCTCCTCCTATAGCATGCAAAACGTGATTAGTGCTGAGATGAACATACATGTCCATGACGCGAGCTATTTTCACTGATCAAAAAGAGGTCACGTGGGATTGCGCGACGCTTGCGAAAGGTGCAGCAATGTAATGTGCAATGAGGATGGCGAAACGAAACTTGTAAATCGTGCATTGCACTTAAAGGGGCACTACACAGCTCCACTAACATTCTCCAATTATTATGAACTATGAAAGAACGTGGCTCACGATATCCAATTATGAAATTGATTTCCCCCTAGCGAGCGTCTTTACCACGCAACAGTGACATTCAAAGAGCATAATCCGCGTCAGTCTCTCCTTCCTACTCGGAGAGCACCTACGTCACACGTCTCGCACGTGTAGCAAATCTGCATTTCAGTCACAGGAGATGGGGAGATTTCGGACTCCTGGACAATGACGGGCAAATATACGAAGGCAGAAAAAATAGGCAATGTCAAGTGGCCATAAATTGAGTAAATCAAAGAGTGATATTAAACGGTAGGAACAACTTATTTATTTACACATGGTAAACAAGACTTTCGTAACATTCGTAACTTACTAGTTTCATCCCGTCTATCCCGACCAAATCCTGGGTGTTCCCCTTGTAACAAACGCTGCCAAACATGTCATTTCATTAGCCCATGTACATTTATCTCGAGCACCTCAAACTCTTTTATTTTCGAAATCCGACAGGGATTGCACTGCAACTCTTTTAACGTATGCTACCTCATTATGTGCACTAAATGTTGTATTCAGTATATTGGAGAAACCTCGAACACCATGAAGGAAAGGTTTTACGGCCATAAATCCGATATTGTTAATAACCTTCCTACACCCGTTTCTACACATTTTAACCTTCCTGGACACGCTTTACGTACAGACCTCAAAATCGTTATCCTTGAATCGGGTTATAACAGGACATGAAGCGCAAAAATCGCGAATCCTTTTTAATTGCAAAATTCCAGTCTCTGAAGCCTCATGGTTTGAACATTCACGCAGGCCCACTACAATGATTGAACCCGTAAATATGATTTTTCAAATAAAAAAAGATAATGATAAACACACACACACACAACTCTCCAATTTCCACATTTTCTTCGTTTGTCTCTCTCCTGAGACCACCTCCGTCTTCACTTTCTCACGGTCCACTGGTCATTTTTGTGCTCCGCACCTGTGTCCTCATTCCGTCGCCATAACCCCCCCCCCCCCCCTTTTTATCAATTCCTGGAACGTCACCAACAAGTGTTCTCGTTTCCTGTGTATAAGCCCTTGGGCTCGCGTTATGTTTCGCTTCTGATACCCCTGCTTTTGTATTTATGTTCTTTTCATTTTTATCTCTGTTTGCATCCTTTCCATCCACCTGTTACCCTCTCACGCCAGAACTCCCCCTTCAACTGTATATATGTGCCTGTACCATGTTTATATTTTTGTAACCTGAAGAAGTGCAGTCTCGTGCACGAAAGTCTTGTTTACCATGTGTAAATAAATAAGTTGTTCCTACCGTTTAATATCAAGTGTAAATATGTTTAGAATTGACCTCACGTCCCGATATTACAACAAAATCAGTGTACAGGCGTCCCGCATTTTGAATGGTTGATGGTGTGCGACATCAAAATTACGTGTGGCTATTGTTACCAGGGCATCGCAGGGCGGGGCATGAGCGCGAAAGAGTGCGGTCAATATTCGGTCGGTTTGGAGCCATTATTTACTTTTTTCCGACAAATTTTTTTTTACTAAAGGTCACTGTAGGTAACGAATCACACTGCATTAGAGAAAAGTGCACCTTGGATACTTGTTTATTGCCCCTTTAATGGTAGCCGCCAGAAAATTGAAGCAAACTTATGAGACACTGGATTACAGGTATGTTGGCATCTTTTTCATTCCTGCACATCACTTCCCATTACACTGTACGTGGATAAATGGTGTCGTGTGTCACGATGCTGGGGAAATAGTTGTATGGCGAAGTGTGCATGGTTCTAGACTTTGGTTTGATTTTTGATCGCGTAATCGGCATATCGGCACCTCTCGCGTTGTGGATTGCATGTGACCAACCAAGAGCTGTTCCCCTACTGGCGCTTCTTAGAAACGACAAAACGAAATATGTGCGAAGGTATACTTTTGATACTCATATATAAAGAGAACGTATCGTTTTCAGGTTGCTACCACTACTCCATGTGCCCGCTATTTTCCTGCGTGTATGATTACACTAACGACGTGACCCACGACGGCGGAAGTGTTTTGCGCACACACGTTTCAGCATGAAGCCTGCAGGTAACATCTGCTGCTTACCCTTCGGATATACTGATTATGAATTTACATGTTGCCCAAAGTGACACACGCTCATAAAACTGTGATATCAGTGCAGTGGCATAAGCACTAATGTAGTGCCCCTCCGAAAGTGAACAACGGGCACTGTTCAAGAATCCACATTCCGAAAATGAACAACGGGCAGAATCCCAAGCACGGACGGGTGCTGGAAAAAATTGAGGTGGTCATCATTATAGTTACGTCATTACAGCTTAAGACATATCAGTACAGACGTTAGCATACCATTACAGACGTGTCTGAAGCTGAAATCGCAAGGGCACCCCCTTGTTTGGGGTACACAGGCAAAAAAGTTAGGGGGTGTCACTGAACATTTGGGGGCTGTAGGTTGGGGGGGAGGTCTGGGTAAAGCACTTACGAGAGGGACTCCTCCACCCCATGCAAAGCTTCATAAGACACCTCCTGAAATATTTTCCTGGCTATGCAGCAACATCATTATGACGTAATTGTCATTGTTGTCCATAATTCTTGAATATGTTTTGAATATATAAAAAAACGTCTGCTAGACAGCTTATGTCTTATGGTCATCATCAAACAAGAGCATATGTCGTTTTGTTCAGCACCTTATGTACTTTTTTCTAAATTTCAGGTGGACGTAAAGGGGGCTAGTGGGGCAAAAAGTGGGGCATGGTCGTAGGACATGTGGTTCCTGGAGCTCCTAGTTGGCTCCCTTGTGCAGTTGAGCTTTTCAGGACACACACACAGTTTGCTCACAGAACCAACGACTAGGATGTTCCTCGAATACCTAGAAAAAATGGCGTAACACATACAAATATCGTGTGACACAGTATGACAATAACATTTTTCACGAGGGATGCATGAAACACTGTCGCACTGTGTGCATGAACCATTGTGTGTGACACAAACCGTGGGGGCACACCGCTTCGGACACACTTTGGGAAGCATAAAACACAGCTGTTGCTAATATGGCGGTTGCTTCTTTTTTTCTTTTTGGCCGTGATGAAACATCTTCGGCCGAAATGAGACTACCTTCGGCCGTAATGAGATTTGACCGTACCGAGACACTTGGGGATTAAAGGATTTTCGGCCGTAATGAGACTTCACCCGTAATGAGATGTTACCAGTGGGACTGTCTGTAGCATACATTAGGCTAAATGGGACCCCCTGCAGATCGAGGTCGGTGTACCTGTTAAGGGATGGCGAGATAATCCGCTAAAAGCATTAGGGAAAATGGGAATAGGCGAAATCCACAGACACAGGAAAATGTGAGGCCTTAAAGGTGATAGGTGCTGTCATAATTGTAGCATAAATTCTTAGTAGACGTAGGACGCATGGTGCCTAGGTATTAAAAGGAGAGTTTGTACATGTAACGAACTGACTGGTTGAACTCGTTTATTGGCCATGTCGTGACCTCCGCCTCACTGGTTCATGAAGAGCACTTGTTTGGTCAGCTTGCTCATGATGTAGGCCTTCTGGGATTTCTCTGTTATCTTGCGATGCAGATCGTGCGGCCTCAACAGCAGGAACCGCCTCATGATCACTTTCACGAGTGAGATTATATGATCGGGCTCAGAGCTGTAGCGGTCCAACAGATGTCCTTGATCTTTGCAGTGGGCTTTATGGTAGAGTTGTGCTACATTGTTCATGACAATGTGATTAACCAAAACAGACTTCTGCTCAATTCATTTTGATTGAAGGAATTTCACTGCATGTATATGAGACGGTGTTTTCAAATCTGTTGCTTGTGCGCTCTCATTTTCACAGTTTTTTAAATCGTTATTTCGCAGGCTGTGGACAGTGCAGTTATACGCTCTGGAATGACATGAATGTGGCACCGTGCCTCGTAGACAGGTGAAGGCGCTTCAGCGCCTTCAGAAGGAGGTATCGCTAGAGTGTAGAGCCAAGCATTAATAGCAAAGCTTTGTACCACAGTACAACTAAACAGTTGTCAGTATTTGCTTATTCATTGTAATACCTATTTCTTAGATGTACTTTACCGTGTGCTACAGTGAACAGTTAGTAACTGGAACGACCAGTATCCAGCACTTCTTGTTTGAGCTAAGCAGTAATTTGACTAGTGGACTGCACTTTACAACAGAGTGAGTATCTCTGTGCACCATGTTGTGTTTGAGTTGACCATAAATTTCAGCTAGTGTTACGTTTGACTGAAAGAGCATTCACTGTATAACGCTCGAAACTGAGGTATTGACTTTGAACTTACACGTTAGTTACATCTCAGTCATATAGCTATTGCATATCTCTGACATTAGTACTTCTCTGGAACTGTTACTTACATGTACTATAATACAAATCTTGATTATTACTACCTACTCCTGCCAGAGGTGACAAGATGTAATTATGTAACAAATGGAAGTAATTATTTTCTTGACGGGCATCGTGTGTGTACACGACCTCATTGTTGCTCCAAGATTGCTTTCATCTGTCTTGTTATTCAAAGGCCATGCCACTTTTTGCATATCAAATAAACTGCAACGTACCACATCTTGTTCAAGTACCATTCCTGCATATTTCGTGGACAAGTATAGGATAAACAACATGGACCCCCGACCAGTTGCAAACGCTGCCAATACCCCGAAAGTGTGTATTGAAGTCTTTGCATCACAAAATGAAATTAATATACTACCGTGCTGCTGTCCTGTTTCCAGGAGAAAATAGTTGGGATAGCACCTGGCTTCAGCAATTTCTTGCTGTGGCTAAAGTAAAAGCACGAGGGCTAGAAGTGTTTGGAACATATCCTTTGAGTCTGAGAAAGGTGGAAAGACTGCTCGAATACTGTTTGAAGCCACTGTCTCAAAAGTATGGGGTAATGTTGGGGAAACCTGAAATATTGACAGAAGTAAGACCTATGGCACCTCAACAATTCCCATCGCCTATGATCGGAAATAATGATTTTATTATTTCTATGTCTCCAATAAAGATGCTAGGGAATGTTGGTGAATAATGACACTCACTGGTGGAAATATACTCCAGATATGGCAGAATGTCTTGTGTGACACCTTGGAAGCGCGCATGACTTGTGCCCGAAGCACAAACATAATTCGGGAAACAAAACTCCAGATACAGTGCAGCAAGATTCGCAAGTTCACCAGCTAACACCAAACACCTTATTACAAATGAAGGAATGCTGACATGACAAGAATAGTGTGAATAGCGGGTATTGCCGGTGTACAGTGAAGAACAATATATTCACCACGATTCTGTGGCCTCGGGAGCTTCATTGCACCGGGAGCTTCCTTGCACCGGCTTCAAAACTGTAATCCACATCTCCAGGAAGCAGACCATTACATTAAAAAGAAAGTCAGAGCCCAAAAGAATTCTTGACGACCTTGTGCTGTGAGGTACCACCTCTTCCCCGGGGACACCGAGCCCGTAAAACATTCCAACTCGCATTATGTAATCTTTCTGCAGTCTTCGCTGATCCAGTGACACTCCCCTTTTCATATGTTGTCTTTTCAGTTTGTATTAATTGTGTAAAAAGGAAAGAAAAAAGTCGTGGTACCCGAAACATGAACATAAGAGTGTCACGCATAGAAATCATAAGGCGAAATCATCGTTATGATTTCTATTGTGTCAGCGCCCCATGGCTACGACAGAATGCACCTGAGGCGGTATGTTTGTTTGTGCGCTTACGAGGCTTTTGCGGGAGATCGATATTTTTCGGCTGTGGCGGCAGTCCCACAAAGTAGGGACCGCCAGGATTACCATCCCCAAGGGCAAATCAGTATTTCAATCGTTTCATTACTCCGTCGGAGCTTCCCACGCGGACAATTCACGGGTCCTTTTCCCCTAATTCCAAATGTTCTAACGTTCTAGTCACGGATTTCTGGTCAGTTGTTTCAGCCGCATTGTTTCTTGTGATGCAGCGAGCGTCAAAGTCGCACTCCGCGTAATTAGCTTTAGCCGATAACCGCGGCCGGCTGTCGGCAACTCCGGAACCGAAACTCTGCTAGATTCCCCTTGCACTCAAGACCTCCTTTTCTTTCTAGAACAGGTGATTACGGCACGGCAAGGGCGTAGTATTACTTACTTCATGTTTATTTTATGCTTACTGCACATACTGTTCCTCATAAATTGATTACAGTAACAATATTCACCATTGAAACCGAGCTGCCTAGGACAGCGCCCAGACAGGACTGGCACGTGGCCACACTGACCGCCACAATATGGCGCATCCCTCGTTTTGACGCAGAGCCAGCGCCACCTTTGCTTCTAGCCTCTCCTTATGATTTCGATGGCTCGTACAGCAGTGAGATGCAGCGAAATAACCCACGTGCATGCGGTGGACTGCGTGAGATTTTGTGCTGTGCTCTGTCAACTCCCTCCCCCGTCCCCAAATATTGGTGTATCACTAGTGTATCACTATTGGTGTATCACAATCATCCTCATCTCCAGCTCGCCTGTTCGCCCTTGTATCTGAAGCGCAAGATAGGTTTTGTTTTCGCCCAGAGTGCCACAGTACCCGGCACGGCATGGAACGGAGAGCTGCTTCTGCGCTAAGCCTAGCAACAGCGATATACGCCACTCAAAATGCACGGGCTCTGACATTCGTCGACTTGATTCTTGGAACATGTTGGCCATATAAATTATAACTCGTGTTTTTTGAAAACTTCTGATAAAACTAGGATGGTGCACCACATATCGTTGTTATTAGCCATGCATACCATTTTTAACGCGAAATGTGTAAGAAGATTTTGCCGCATCTTGTCCATTTACCGATTACAACACCGTTATGAACATAAACGCTCAGAACGGCTTCAAACTGTAGTAATTACTTTCATGTTAAGACAGAAGTTGAAAGTCCCTTAGGAAAATTAGATTTTTCAACATAGGGGACACGGTGCCACCACCTGAATGCGCTCGGCGTATAGGGGTGGCAAAAAATTCACTGTGCGCCTACCGATGAAGTCCAAATTTTGATTTTTCTTTTGTGCACAGTCTAGGGGACTACCTACAACATATAACATTTTCAGGGACAGTTTTTTGTGGGGCTTTTTAGATAAAGGCTTCCGAAATTCGTCATTTTTCGGTGGTATGGTGCTACTTAAAGAGGTATCGCCCACGTTCCTGACAGAGTAGAGTAAAAAAGTATATATCATTCAATATCCCAGTGAATGACAAATTAAATGGCATAAAGCTCAATCTTATCCGTGTTTTACATCGCCCGGAAACTTGCAGTGAATATGGTGCTTTTCGGCGCTTTGAGTCAACTTTGGTATTTTTTGCAGACAAACAAAAACGGAGACAGCACTGCAAATCTAGGTCCCTGTTGCGCCCTAGGTGGTATAAAGCCAAATCAAGAATTTACTACAATGCGACAATAAATAACCTTGTAGCGAACGCTCAAACCTGCCCGCGACGACGTCATCTTCTGAGAGGCAGTTTTTCCCTCCTCTCCTATTTCCCGAACAGAGCAGCGCAGAGAATTCCGAAAGCGTTTACTTCTGCTAGGTCACCGACGGCTTCAACATATATATATATATTTTTTTTTTCGTTCATTCGAGACATTAAGGGTGCCGGATTGTTCAATTTCCGATGGAACTAGCCTATGCTCGTGTTCGTGAGGAATGAGTATACCTTGAGTGATTTCTTCTTTCTGCCAGGTACAAGAAGAGACAGTCTGATCAGTTCTGGAACGATTGACATAGAGGACAAGCAAAGGGGTGAGTGTTCCGCATCACTTCTATCCAAAACAGAATACGTGTTTGTGTTCCTGCTTTATACATCCCCAATCCAAACGAAGCTATCTCACCAGTGCGCGGGGCGAGCGCAAGAAGCTGTACAGGCGCAGCTTCTTGGCGAACATGTCTTGTATAGGTGCAGTGCAGCAGTATAAGTACAACGTATCTACTTCCAGGGGCTGTCCCAGCTTAGTACTTTGGGGTGGGGGGGGGGGGGGGCGACGTCTGCGAGCCTTTAGCCAGTCGCTATCCATTCGGGTGCGAGGACGGGGGGAGAGGCTCTGGACACGGGCTCGACCTTTTCTCGCACGAAATCCTATCACTGGTAATCTATTTTAGGTATAGTGCCAAGCATAAAGCCTGTTGTAGTCTACCTGGACCACATTCATGTCGACCTAGGTTGCAGCGACTCGCCCATATATTATTCGGCAGCAGTTTCCAGTGGGTCACTTCTATCAAACACCTAGCTGGAGCATTCATTCGTTAACATAATTTTAGGGGCACGGTTCCGCATTTAGGTAGAACAATTAAGAGCACATTCAAAGTTACATTGAATTACAATTATCACAACTTCATACTCCTTATTACTAGATTGGTAGCAGGGTCCCGTCAGTTGTGTGTGGCGGTCATGGGGCAGGATTGGTATGCTAGACGATGGGAAGTCTTATGAGTAACAAGTTCGGGGGTGCGCCCTCTTTGCTCTCCTTGAGAGTGTCACAGGGAAAGAGACGAAGACTGGACCAGGCTATGCTTTCTTGGGGGGAGGGGGGTGGCGACCACCCCCTCCCCCTTTGGACCGCCACTGTCTGCTTCTTTCTTCGGTGTCTCGCTTGATTCTTGTGTGCACTCTTAGACATGTTTGTGCGCTTTCTTCGTGTCTTTATCCTCTGACGCCTGATTTTTTCACGGCAGGGCTTGTTCCCCTGCCGCCATGGTGTCTAAAGTACGCGTTGTTTCCACTCTGATCACTGGAGAAGCTGCAAAAGATTACCGAACTACGCTTGATAAATGCGGCGCATGGCAGCTAGAAAGTGTTGGATGCGAGAGGGTGCGTAGTTCAACGATAAAGCCCGTAACACTGATCGACGCCTCTACGTAAAATATTATATCCTACTGGGAATCACCATCAGATTATCTACGAGAGCTGTTTTTATGACAAAGGTATCTTCCAGAGGCAAACTCTAATCTTGTCAAAGACAGTACGCCTCTAAAGTATCACGGCAAGACGTCGACATCGAACTTGAGACATAAATTGAGCGTAAACGCTGGCGCAGGACTGCCATAATGATGCGGTGAACGCCTCCTCAAATGTATTGTTTTCTAGGTGACCTTCTTCAGGCGTGCAGAGCCCTGGAGAAATTCAGTAGCCGAAGTTAGAGTGCTCCGCTATTTAAGCAGGTGTGCTGGTCCAACCGCACCATAATATCCATTTGGGAGCCTGCATTATGCGGACAAGGCAGGGCGATCTGTGAATATCTGGCTGGCCACGAATATTTTTACGAGGCTTTCTTACGACAAGAGTAACAACATAAAAAAAATTATTAACATTATGCGATGCATGAACACTAGGCTGAATAGTTTAAGAGTCGAACTCAGATTTGCAGTAACACCTTGAAACCGCGTATTACAACACGTTAGACTATACATATATATAATACAGTGGCAATGCTGTATATTCCTTTAGAACTTACCTTTAGAAAACACCATGCACATGCAACAATTATATAAGTGCCTAAATTTCCTAATACACAATTACACAATACATTAGGAATTGCACAGTAGGTGCTTTAACACAATTTGTCTTTAAAGAACGTAAGAACTCCTAAATGCAGCTATTTAGATACTCTCGTAATATTTTAATGATGATGATGATAATTGAATTTTATTGGACCAGCTCTCGTGGCATAGTGGTCAGGATGATTGCTTTCCACGCCGGGACTGGGAGGGGACACGGGTTCGAATCCTGTCACCGGCTGTGCTGTCTGAGGTTTTCCCTGGGTTTTCCGAAGATTTTCCAGACGAAAGTCGGCACTGTTCCTCTTGAAGCCAGCCCAGGACGCTTACTAATCCCCTCCTCTCCCCTACTCCTTCCTGCTGTCCTCTCTCCATCTATCAATGTCTCTACACCGCTCATATCCACAGTTGCTTCGCGGCGCTAACACAGAATAAAAAAAAGATTTTTATTGGCGCAAAAGCAACTCAGGCTACGGGTGTAATATTGTTCTTCCAAAATGCATAATTATATTTACACATTTTTGTTAGAATGCGTTTCCTTCCTAACGGGTGCCGCGTTAGTAGAAGAAAACGCATTTTTCTCGAGATACGGGTGACAAAACGTACCGTCATTCACATATCTCTGCCCATTGTTACATCATTTGAAGAATTGTACCACCCAGTTATACGCGAACGCGAACATGCAGATAACGTCATCTGCTCTATGTCAGTGAGTAGTGTAGGACCAGCGAGAGAATGTGACGAGATCACGTGAATTGGTAATACAGCCTAAAATGTTGGACAGAAAATCTTGGATCGTGCAATACACATGTGCTCGTCATCGGTTTGACAGGCCTTGTTTTTTTACGATGTGGTGGAGGTTCCTCTTTCCTTCCTCCGAAACGTGTCAAACAGTCAAGAGCACGTCACCCCCAGCGCATCGAATTGTCACAGGAAATTTGCGGGCACTGCTCCTTTCCGCAATAGTTTCTCCAGTCAACGCAGTACGGGGGGAGCTCCGACTTGGCTGTGACGCGTAGCGATACACCTCGGCGGGGCGCATGTCATATGCGTATTCTGCTGGAGTCCTGCACGGACCCGCGTTCCCGACCTGGGTCGACAAAAGACGCCAGCACAGAGGGCCGAGACGACAAACATGTTTCCGAGAGTCGGGACTGACCGGGTACACGCAGCTAATTTCAGGCAATAGAGGACAATTAGCCGATATCATCGCGTGCTTACGTTCTTCCTGTCCATATATTTGCAAAAAACTAGCAAGGGATACCGCATTATGCGCATCATTCGACCCTGTGTAACATCCTTAAGCCAATTTACATTGTCTATGACTCCTCACGTATTTCACGAACACGTTCGCAAAACTTGGCGAGAGGGGTAACGGCTGGAAGAAGGAGTAATAAACATGTAGTGTAACGGTAACGCACTTGCCCGTGTGGGTTCTGGATCTGTGAACAACAATAAATGAAGAAGTGATTATGACATGGCATGTTTCCCCGTGGTACCCACAGGACCCTACCCCACTTCACAGTAGTTAATATAAGAGGATGAATTATGGTGAAAGTGAATCTGCCGAATCCGCCGAATCTGCCTCTTCGTTGCTCTGAATGCCAGTGTGGCCGGGGACCCACTGTAGGGTCACCCGGTGTCCCTGTTCGCCGAGAACCTTGAGCGATGTCAGGATACTAACTACCACCGTGGCCAACGAGCCGCGGATGCCCATCCTTCCTACACATTGCAGGGCTGATTTTGAGTCAGTGTATATCACCCAGGAGCGAGGAGGGTAGTTGAAGACAGGCTTTAGATATAGGTCTGGTGTTTCACAAACACGCACTGTTGTGAACTTTGAAATGGTCGAAAGGATTCTCTCGCAGATTAACTGGAACCTTGATAATCACGTTGAGGCTCAAGATAAATTTACGTACTTTTTTTCTACCCTTTGCGACGTCATTAAATCGTCGACTACACATTACACCCTTAGCCGACGTTCAACAATACGACAACCCTGGGTGACAAAGGGAATGCTTAAATCCATTAACTACAAAAACAATCTCTACCGAAAGGTCCGACTTTCCCCGCTGAATCACGATTTACGGAAACGTTACAGGGAGTATAACAATGTTCTCAGAAACACCCTCAGGACAGCAAAACGACGTCACTTTGCAACGGCTCTTTCCCATTCTTCGTGAGATCCAAAAAAATTATGGCGAACAATTAACAGTGCGCTGTCAAGGAATACCACAGGGACCACTCTAGGCGCACGTCTTCTTACCTACAACAATGTTCATGTGTCTGAACCGTCTGACGTGGCGAATGTTTTCAACGAGTACTTTTGCAATGTGACACAGCGCCTGGACGTACAAATGGATACCCAGGCCACCCTATTTCTTCCATATCCACAAGCAGACTCATTTTTTTCTTGCTCCTACAACTAGCTCTGAAATTTTGTCTGTCATACAATCTTTGAAACCACTGAGATCTTGCGGCTATGACGGCATATCCCCTTTACTTCTTAAACAATTGTCTCACGTTTTGGCTAATCCAATGTCAACGGTATTTAACGATCTATTTTCACAGGGGGTATTTCCTGAAGCGTTAAAAATAGCGAAGGTGATACCAATATACAAGAAAGGAACGAGATCTGATGTAGGGAACTATAGGCCTATTTCTCTGCTATCCTCCATCAGTAAGGTATTGGAGAAGTTAACCTTGCTGCGATTAGAACGTTTCTTCGAAAACAAGGGGCTCTTTAGCGACTATCAATTCGGGTTTCGCAAAAGCAAATCCACCATCCAGGCTCTTGTTCACGCCACTGAAAGAATACGGTCAAATATTGAATCAAAATTACTGACAATGGGAATTTTCGTAGATCTTACGAAAGCGTTTGATCTCCTAAATCATAAAATTCTGCTTCAGAAATTAGCTAGATACGGCATAAGAGGTACTCCACTGGCACTGTTACAGAGTTACCTGCAAGACAGGCAACAGTATGTATGTAATGGTGGCTCGAGTTCGTCGACGCGGTATCTGAATACGGGGGTGCCTCAGGGCTCTCTTTTGGGACCATTTCTATTTTTAGTCTATATTAACGACCTCCCTGAATTTCTTTCAATCACTTGTTTTTTGTATGCAGATGACACCAACATATTTGTGGAAGCTCCCAGCCTTCCAGCTCTTTTTTACAATGCCACGCTTGCACTCGACAAACTTGGCGCATGGCTACGGTCTAACAAGCTCCTGCCTAATTTTCAAAAAAAGGTCCTACGTTATTTTCCGCCCCGCTCAAAAGACTCTCGATTCCTCAAATTTACAACTAACGTTCGGAAGTTATACTTTAACACGCGCTAGCACTGTTAAATTTTAGGGCGTTCTCTTACACGAAAATTTATCTTGGCAGCCTCATATTAACTTGGTTAGGAGCAACATCACGCCTGGCCTTTATGCTTTATCTCAGTTGAAAAACTTTGTCTCCGTTAACACTGCTCTTATGGTCTACTATGCTTTCATCCATTCTCACATTACATATGCTCTAGAGGTTTACGGCCTCACTTATCCTAGTAACCTTCAACCTCTCCTCCTCGCTCAGAAGAGGGCCCTGAGAACTATTCTAAACTTGGAACCCCGTCAGTCAGTTTCACATGAATTCCGGCTCTTGAGGATACATTCAGTATACAATCTTTTAAACTACGAGGTCGCTTTAATGATGCACAACTTGTTTTATGTCCCTACCAGTAGATTTCAGCTGGTCATGCAGGTCTCTGAAACACCTTACTCTCTTCGACATGATGTAGCCAAACTTCGGTACCCCACCTCACGAACTAACCGTGGGTACTTCTCGTTGAAAACTTTTGGTTGTCAGATCTGGAATAACTTACCGGAAAGCTTCCGTCATATCAATAATTACAGCGAGTTTAAAGGGAAGATTAGAAGTTATTTTCTTTAAGTTTATTGCTGTTTTTTTGTTTTTATTTTTGCAGTGTCTCATATGAAACTGCTTGGTGCTCCGCACTCTATCTCTATAACACTTCTTGTATTTGTAGTTTGGACTGTCATACAGGGCTTGCCCTCACAGTCCTGTTCTATTCTATGTATGTTGTAGATAAAGATGATCAATAAAAAAAAACGATAAAAAAACGATAGCAAGATGACATACAGCTCCGCAGAGGACGACGAAATGCGTTGTGACAGGCGAAACCCACATGATAGTGACTCCTCCGGTATGACAAAGGTAGCGGAGGAGCCATCCGACGCAGGCGAACCATCTGTGAACACAGCCGTGCGGCCTCTGTACTCTGTCCCCATCATTTCCAAAGTAGATTGCTTGAGAACCGGAACGGGAGATCTGTCTCTTCGGCCCCAAGAGGCCAGGTATGTGTGTCGAGAGGGATGGGCTCGGCAGTGTCTATGGTGCCACTGAAGGGTCGGTCGGGACAACAGTAAAGCCACAGATATTTCCAGATGATGCTGTAACACATAGCGAAAGTTTACTGTTCTTCAGCCTACGTAGCTTTTGAACCGGAGTATGGAGCTGGTGATGAGCGAGCAACCTTAAGTAGTGTCGGATGGTTTCTCTTCGGCGGAGTACATCGATAGGTATTTCTCCGACGTCGGCGATCACCCTCCGCGTCTCAGCGCTGCGCGGGGCACCAAGGCACGTCCGCAGGCTGCGTGCCAGTGTACACCGAAGCTTGTGTTGAGACGTGGCTGCCGTGCAATACGGCCAAGCAGGGAGCCGCGAACCAGAGTTTAGTGGAGCACAACAGGATCCCGCTCAGTGCAGCCCCAGCGCACGCCGGCAAATTGGCGAATCACATTGCCTCAGCGCTGAGCCTTGCAGATGATGAAGTCAATGTACCTTCTCCACGAGAGCTTGCGGTCCAGTATAACACCCAGGAACCTGTGAAACTTGACTTGTATGAGGGGGCAATCGCCAATCCGAAGTTGAAACCTCCGCATCTCTCTTCTGGTGCACAGCGTGATCTGTAGATGGCACACCTGTACGCCACAGTCTTGTGACGTGGTCTTCCCTCTTTGGGAATCTCTCTCCGACAGCAGCAGCGAACTGCGCATTTCTCGAGTGACCGCGTTCCTTGAACCATGTAGACACACTCTCAGTTATTAAACGTTTCTCATAGTTACCCGTACACAGAGTGGTAGTGGATTCGTACAACAAGCCATCAACATGGTGTCAGAAGACTGGGTTTTCGCCAAGTGAGCAACTGTAAAGAAGAGAAGGAACATGGAGACGCTGCAGCCACCGCCGAAATTTGACCCGACTGGAGACGGCGCGGCGTATTGGCGCGCATTCTGGCAAGCGTTTACCCTGTACATGCAAGTTACCGGAGCTGACACAAGTCCAAACAGCAAAAGGTAGCTATCCTTCTCACAGTTGGCGGACAATATCTATTAGATGTGTACAATACCATCAATTTTGAAGCACCCACCGAAGCACTTCCCAAACCACAAGAAGACTATGATACGGTGATAGGGAAACTAGAAAAGCACTTTGCACCTGCTGAAAACGAAGTTTATGCCCGCTATGTATTCCGATGCAGAATGCAGAAGCAATGTGAACCATTTGAAAGCTTCATCACAGATCTGAAATTGAAGGCGCGAGATTGCAACTTCGGTGTCGAGCGAGATAAAATGATCAGAGATCAAATTGTGTTTGGCACATACGAAGAAAAGATCCGGGCTGAGATTCTCCTCATGGCAACGCCTGAAGTTCCAAGTAGACAGCGGCGCAGCAGTAAATGTACTACCCAGAAAGTTCGTTCGTGAATGCCAACTAGAGCCCACAACAACATCACTCAAAATGTGGAACAACTCAAGCCTGAAGCCAGTAGGAAAGTGCAAGGTCGAGGTGACAGCAGCATCACAGCAGATATATGATGTGAAATTCATTGTGGTAGCAGAAGACTTAACGCCACTACTCGGACGACAAACCGCTGAAGAAATGAACTTGATCACAATCAACTATGCGTTGGTGTCCAGTGTGGACAATTACCACGAGAAGACTGAACTGCGCGACATTACAACGAAGTATGCAGACGTGTTTCAGTCATCACTTGGCACTCTACCAGGAACTGTGCACCTCGTGACAACTCCGGATGCTGTGCCCAAAGCAGTATCAAGCTGTAGAGTACCAGTGAACATTACGTCACAGGTACAGGACGCACTTAATCAAATGGAGAAGGACGGAATCATCGCGAAATTCGATGAGCCAACCCCGTGGGTGAGCAGGATGGTGGTCACCACCAAGAAATCTGGTTAACTGCGCATATGCATAGACCCACAAGCTCTCAACCAGGCCTTGACAAGGGAGCGACATCCTCTACCCATCCTGGACGACATACTGCCAGAATTATCGAAAGCTAATGTCTTCACTAAACTAGATCTACGGAACGGATATTGGCACTGCGTTTTAGACGAAGGGTCCAGCCTATTAACTTTGTTCCAGACACCACAAGGACGGTACAGATGGTTACGCCTACCATTTGGATTGGCAGTAAGCAGTGAAATATTTCAGAAAAGATTACAAACTGCACTTGAGGGACTGGCCGGGGTATGCTGTGTGGCAGATGACATTCTTGTCTACGGAGTCGGTCGAAACCGAGGCGAAGCTGAGCGTGACGATGACATGAAGCTTCACAAACTGATCATGAGATGTCGTCAGCTAGGAATCAAGCTGAACTTCGACAAATTGGAGTTCAAGAAAAAGAGCACAGTGTTCCTTGGACACCTACTAACTGACAAAGGACTTCAAGTGGACAATGAAAAAAATAAAAGCTATCACAGAAATGCCTCCCCCGACAAACAAAGAAGGAGTCCTCAAATTCTGCGGCATGGTAAACTACCTAGCAAGATTCCTGCCCAGAATATCAGAAATGTTGGAACCCGTCAGACGACTCTCAAACAAAGACGTGGAGTGGAACTGGAGTGATGAGCCAGCTCGAGCTTTTGATGAAGTAAAACAAGCCGTATCAAGCGCGCCAATCTTGAAATACTATGACCCGAAGAAAGAACTGCTTGTCCAATGCGACGGAAGATGAATCACGACAGGAGACAGAGGTGAACCTGCTCACTCGCTCCAGAGTATGTCAAGACACGTTGCAACAGGTGGCCCAAGCAACGAAGGACGACAGAGTGCTGCAGAAACTCAAGAAGATAATCCTGGAAGGATGGCCGGAATCAAAAAAGGAAGTCGACGAAAAATTGAAGATATACTTCCAATTCAAAGACGAACTATCACTAGATGATGACTTGATATGCAGAGGCCAACGTGTCGTGGTCCCCACCAGCATGCGAAACGATCTCAAGAAGAAACTGCATTCAGCACATATGGGTACAGAATCTCTTCTGGGAAGAGCAAGAGAATGTCTGTATTGGCCGAACATGAGTGCAGACATCAAAGGCTTTGTCACTTCCTGTGAGACATGCCAGAAGTACTCCACCAAACAACAACGAGAAACACTCGCCCCACACCCAGTACCCGACCTACCGTGGGAACGAGTGGGAGTGGACCTTATGGAATGCAAGGGCAAACCCTTCCTCGTTACAGTTGACTATTACAGTGGATATTGGGAGGTTGACCAGCTACATGCGACCACAACCAAAACGGTTGTTCTCAAATTAAAGGCGCACTTTGCACGGTACGGCATCCCCGCCATCCTCGTCAGTGACAATGGACCACAGTTTTCAAGCGAGGAATTTGCGACCTTCACCAACAAATGGGGCATCAAGCATATTACGTCAAGCCCAGGGCATCACCAATCAAACGGCATGGCAGAAGCCGCTGTAAAGTCTGCAAAGAAGATAATCTTACGTGCTACAGAAACCAACACAGACATTCATGCAGCTATACTAGAGTACACGAACACCCCCCGACAAGGACTTGACGCCAGTCCAGTTCAAATGCTCATTGGTAGAAGGACTCGTAGCATCTTACCGACCACCACTGAGCTACTTAAGCCGAAGATTGTGGATGTTAAAGCAGCAAAAGAAAACAAGCTTAACCAGTATCGACAACAGTATAACAGCAAAGCAAAAGACCTTCCGGAACTCACAGTTGGAACAGATGTCATGGTACAACCCCTTGAAAACCATAGCAAGCAGTGGAAAAGGGGACAGATAGTCAACAAACTTGACAACAGGTCGTACGCTATTAATATCAATGGAAATATAATGCGACGCAACAGAGTGTTCCTGCGCATAGTACCAGCAAACCCAACAGGGTACAGGGATCCAGAAGCCATTCAAGTATCCACAGGGGACCCATCCTCCAGCGTCTACGACTCCACTGGCACAGATGAAGCTGCTCGAGGGAGCCAGAACCTTAGCATCTGTGACTCTGCCAATCTGGCAACCAGTATTCCTAGCACGAGTGCTGCATCCCCGGAAAGAACGCTTGGGGATTCATCAGCCAGGGACAATCAACGTCCAGCAAGATCCCGTGCAGCTCCGAAGTACCTCGACGACTATGTACGCTCATAAAAAAAAGAAAAAAAAAGAAAGGATGTTGCACAGCGTGATCTGTAGATGGCACACCTGTACGCCACAGTCATGTGACGTGGTCTTCCCTCTCTGGGACTCTCTCTCCGACAGCAGCAGCGAACTGCGCATTTCTCGAGTGACCGCGTTCCTTGAACCATGTAGACGCACTCTCAGTTATTAAATGTTTCTCACAGTTACCCGTACACAGAGTGGTTGTGGATTTGTACAACAAGCCATCAACATCTTCGAGTAAAAGGAAGGACAGCGCTTTTTTCGGTGGAGATATCCATCCCCGCGTTCAAGAAGAAGTTGTTGATGGCGTCCATTGCTGTTTGCAACCGATGTAGAATTGCCGCCCGGGACTTTCCGACAGTCCAAATACACACATCGTCCGCATATATGGAGAGATTTACTCTACTCGGTAGACATTCCTTGAGGTCAACCATGACAATATTTAATAATAACGGGCTTAGGACACTTCCTTTAGGGACACCCTACGGTACAGCGGTGTTCTCTGTGTCACACTCGCCTGTTCAGTCAAAAATTTCCTTTGGCTGAGGAAGTCGGATAGCCATGCAAGCGCTTTCCCAGGCAGTTGAGACCGGAGCAACGCATGCAGAACACCGGGGTGACTTACGGTGTCATACGCACGCTTGACGTCCAGGAAGACAGCCATCACGATTTGCCTCCGGGCTTTCGCCTCCTCAACAGCAGAGTCGAAATCCATCACCGACTCCCTCCATAGAACTACAATGCCTACTGAAGCCTAACATTTCCTGGGGGAAAACAGATCGTCTCTCAAGCCACCACTCGAGCCTGTGAAGTACCATGCGCTCTAGGAATTTGCCTAGGCAGCTTGTAAGGCTGACATGCCGAAAAGACGTCAGATCTAAAGGTTGTTTTCCCGATTTCAGTATGGGGACCACTAGGGCCTCCTTCCACTGAGCAGAGATGTGTGATCTCAAAGAGGACCAAAGGCAAGTGTCATTCAGGTTACGGAGCGCAGGATAGGTGACCAAGTCCGGACCAGGTGACATTTTTTTCCAAGAAAACGCAAGGGCCGTCTTGAGCTCTGCAAACTTGAAGTCTGCATCCATGTCGTGGTCAGATGATGGAGGAGCTTGGTTAATAGCGCGCTGTAACTGCAAAACATGTTCCTGTAAGCCCGAACATTTCGCTGCCTCGGAACTCTCTGCTATGGTCTTGCAAAATTGTCACGCGACATCCTTCTCTGACTTGGTAATCGAGTGAGACAGTGATCGCAGGTGGATTCTTCGGTGGAGGAGCCTCCCTGAGACTTCGAGCAACGCGCCATACCTTCGCAGTACTGGTAAAAGGGGTCAGAGACGTACAGAACTGACGCCATCTACACTCTAAACCTTTTTACACCTTAAAGGGTGTAAACCCAAATGTGCAGGGCACGCACCTTTTAAGGTGTAGTTTAACACCATGAACATTGCGGGGGTGTAATCACGTGCGGGGGTGTAATCACGTGCAAGGGTGTAATTATATGGAAGGGTGTAATTCACAACGCAGAATAAGAAAATACACAGAAAGAGTTGTCAGCTTGATGCAAAAAAAGTACTTTTTTTCGCATCGCGCTGATAACACTTTCTGAGTATATTCCCAGGACTATCTTGGAAAGAAGAGCATTTGTATGTCATTTTGATTATCACAAAATTTTACTGCATCTAACCTATTCAGTAAAAGCTGCTCTGCTCATGCAGCATGTCTATAGGAAATTCATAACTATAATGCGATCATCTACGTGTACAAGAATACATTACACGGCTAGAGGCCAGCATGACTAGAAAACTTATCCTTTATTAGTATGGCTATACATAAAGTGTGGCTATACATAGGAAATATGGCTATACACAGACTAGATGAAGGGACTAGAAAACATTTCAATGAGCTATATGAGCTGTGTCGTACTCCGGCACGTACATGACACCACCAGCACTTAAAAATGGTATGCGTGGCTTATATACTCTGAACAGTCTTTTGACTGAAAATTTGCGATAGCAACATGTACATGCCACCTTTGCACATCTGTAATGTAGCAGATTATTTATGAATGTACCCTACCCAGTGCCTTAGCACTAATACTTTTTTTTTTTGTTAATGGCTTTCATTGAAACGTAAGACCGCTACTCCCGTACTCTTCAGTGAAAACCAGTAATTCAGAACAGAATTACTGTTTGCTTTTTTGCGAGTTCGCTTATGCACATATAATCTACTTGGCTGCTTAGCGCACCGCCCGAGGGAGCTCTGATAGCCTCAAAGAAGCTGCTGAATGTATAAAAAGCTGAGAGCTGCTCTGAATTTTTATACAAAGGTCCTGTAGATTACGTTAGAAATACTTGCAATATAAGAACAACAGGAGTAGCAAACTGGTCTGTGGCTGAACAACTACTTGTGTTCATTCGTTCCTGAGGCACTCTGCTTTGAATGCATTTTGATTGAATGCGATACAATAACTATGCACTGAACATGACTTTGTTCAGAGTTACCGCACCTCACAGTAATAGCCATGCTTGTGCCATGCACTGGACAAGATGCCGTAGATTAAATTTGCAATTACGTGCTTGTCACGGTAAAGTTTCCAGGCTGCTGTTTGTTGAAAAAGATGGCTATTACCGCAGCGCATTGTACTTTTTCAGAAATGACACTACAGGCTTGCAAAGGGGTGTTGCCTGTAATCCTACTACATTTTCAAAAAAACTTATCGTCTTCAAGTGCTGCTGGCAATAGGACGCATTGAATATCCAGTATGCCGAGATAATGCTGGAGATGCCTTCCATTCCCTCAACAACATGGTAAAGGGGGACGTTTTCCACAACAAGCTTGAGCATGCTGCCTTCTTCCACAGATGACCCAGTATATGAGATATGGGGTGTTGGCGGGGCATTTGCAGTCTGTGTGCCAGAAAGAACAACATATAAGTACCATTGTATATTACTAGCAGCTGACGAACACAATGGCAATAAGGTGGTGCTATGCTACAGGGCTTTTCCGTAATCATGTCTAAACAGCTATCATAAAAAGTAGGCATGACAAAAACATGAAGTCAATGGCGCCCACTTTCATATTGCTTTTGTTACTTGTTGATGGTGCCTTTGTTTTACGTTAACAGTGTTTGTGAAGTCAGATGTTGTGGCATTTCCGATCTGAACTCAAACTGCCGAAAAGCTACCTAAAGCCGCATAGAAACACCATCAAAAGAGAGATAAAAGCGAACACCACGGACTGCATAGCTTTTTCGCACATTTGCTTTTCTTAATTTTTTATCATTCATATTTTCTGTGCACTGCACGTGCAGGATGAAGTTAGGATGTAAAGGCCTGCTTTGCATAATAGGTACGCCACGTATGCCTAACCGCCCATGATTGTGGCAAACTGGCCCTGATAGTATCATTGAAAAATTTTGGCGTGTATACAGACACATGGGTCAAAGGTCACACGCATACTGCAAAGGTTACTCTTTACTACTGCTATAACTATGGTTGGTAACATTATTGGAAGAAAAGATGGTAAAGTCGGGCAGATTTTCAGGTGCACTATATTTTGATACAGGAGAGCTTTTAGAAATAAGAGCAGTAAAAGGCGAGGAAAGTGGGGCCGTCCATGACGCTACTAAATGCAGCAAAGAGCTTTAGTAAATAAGGAAATACAGAAGTGCAGTAGTACAGCCCAGTCCATGAAAGACCTTCGATTTGAGCTGGTACTAATTTGTTAGAAAGAAGGCTCTTACTGAAAGATCCGGAGTATCGGGGAAAACGTCTTGGAAAATTAAATACTGAAGAAGATATGTAGGAAGCTATCAAGATTGGAAACAAGAGGAACTGGGACAAGAAGTCATATCTGAAAATGTATCAGTGGATTCGAGATGTCAAGAGATTTTCAATTTTAATGGTCATGTATTTGAATGTATAGGAAGCTTTAATTTTTAGTTTTTACCTAAAAAAACAATAATAATTAATAAGAATATGTGAAGGAGGAAAATTAAGGCTCTGGTGTTACTGCACACGCTCCGTTGGCTGTGGCCCTGCTAACCAGTGGAGTTTATATTGAATTTTATTTTTTTCTCCCTTTCCCTGAGACACCTTGCATGGGATGGGTTGTTACTTACTCCTCTCCCTTTCCTATAATTGATTTTATCATTCAGTCTATAGTTCTTCATTGTAGATAAGTAAATAAATTGCTCAGTTGTCTGGTGACGTAAACCCGCAATTATTAAATTAATAAATAAATTGGAAGACACGGCACTTACCGACTCGTGAACAAACAGGCTGCCAATGGCTCTGGTCTCCTTAAACATGTCAGATAGGGCTCTGGTAGCAAGCAAAGCTTGGAGATCTTAGTAAGAAAAAAGGAAGAGTAAATTAAATCTACACCTTAATAACACTAACTTTGCAATACCTGCACAGGATTTCAAATTATTAGTTAAGACGGTAGCCAGAGAATGGCGCTTGGCAATAATTTCAAAATGAGTTAATTTTAGTGTCTATTGGAGTATAATAACTGAACCACAAGATGAAGGCAAACGCTACTTACGTTTCTTCCGCCTCTGACATCCTTGGAACCTGTCGAGGCCCAGAATGCTACTCCTGATATCATGAGCACAGCGTACGTCTTTGTTGGTTACAATGTGCAGCACTTTGTAGATTGCGTCCTCTACTGCTTTCACGGCGTCCTTTTGTGTTAGTAGTTCAAACTCATGCATGAACTGAAAGTTAAAAAAAAAGAAAAAAAAACGAGACCAAATTGCTTTTTTTCTGTTTCCATGTATCCCAATTACTTACTATCTTAAAGTCCATGATGTAAGGGAACTTCCTTACAGAGTCCAAAACCATGGTTGTTCTCATTTGCTTTGACCTTTCTTGGAAGCTTTGTTCTAAGCGCGTAAACATTTGAGGAACATCTGGTTGTTGCTTCAGGTATTCATCCAAGAGCCATTCTTCGTGTTTGTTAATATCTGACGTGCTAAACGTGCTCTGTGCGTTCTCCTGTGTAAAATGCATAACTCAGTGTGGCAGGTTTAACATACGCCACAGATACTTACAGATGGTCTTGGTATCTTGTTGCGCTGCAACATATTTGTGCCATCCATGTCCTTCTCTGCATCCCTTTTAACACCATATTTGGCTCTGGATTCTTTCACCATTTCATTGTTAGTTATCTTACGTCGCTCATTTTTAAATTTATTTCGAAGGCTTATGACCCAAGAATCCTTAAAAGAGAAAGAAATTAGTCTTGACGTCCTACCGTATTCAGCTGCTTCAGTTATTTACAAAACACAAATTCTGAAAGAGCAAGCTATATCGTACATAAAGACATTATGTCAGCAACTCACAAAGCCACTTCCTTTGTCATCAGCCAAGTTACGGTACTCTGTGACAAGCGAGTTGGCCACCTTCGAATAAAACTTGGCAGAAGGGTATCTGAAAATGTGAGAAATTACTTTTCAGAGAACGCCAAAATATACAGGGTGTCTGGCGAGGAAGTGTCAAAAAATTAAAAAAAACAAAACAAAAAACTAGGGGTGATAAAAGCATGGGACTTGCTTTATGAGACTCCTGAAGGATTTTGCCACCTACTGTAATGATTTTCGTTAGTGTGATTAGTGGAATTTCGCTAATTAATTTTTGAAAAATGCCAAGGAAACGTCACGTTTTTCTGCCGGAATTGGAAAGGCCATGTCTGGAAAAGCGTATCCCAGTCAAAACTGGTTGATATTGCGCAAGGTTTTTCAGAGAAAAATTGCTACCTGAAAAGCACCCGCAATCCTGTCGCAAGTTGAGCGCTCTGGCGGCCTTCGCTTCGAGGCGGATACAAGCTCCGCCCAAGGGCCCTCTGAAAAACATGCGCAACATAAACTAATTTTGACTCTGATACGCTTTTCCAGGCATGGCCTTTCCAATTCCGGCTGAAAAATGTGACGTTTCCTTGGCATTTTTCAGAAATCAATTAGCGAAATTGCACTAATTAATTACACTAACGAAAATCATTACAGTAGGTGGCAAATCCTTCAGGAGTCTCATCAAGCAAGTCCCATGCTTTTATCACCCCTAGTTTTTTTTTTTAGTGATTTTTTGACACTTTCTCGCAGGACACCCTGTATACAGATGACATGCACATGATCAATGCCAAAGATTGTTTTAAAATATATACATACAGTGTGCATCGAATCATCGACTGGTACAACTCCTCTACGATTTTTTTGTGTACTGAAGGTGTCAGTATGGCTTCTTCAAGCTTTACGTTCATCCTGCAGAAGTCCGGAAATGTGTACTCTCTGCCATCACGATCGTCACTTGGGCAATCGCTGCAGCTGAAGGGATTTGTTATGTTTACAGTGTTTAGACATGTTGTAGATGCGGGCAAGCTGGTGGCCCATGTCCATGGTGAATAACGCCTGAGTTTGGGTAACAAAGAAGGTAATAGATGACACGCATACACATATGCATGTGTGTGCGTGTCATATATTCCCTTCTTTGTCACCCAAACTCATGTCTTACTCACCATGGTTACAATGTCTATTTTACATTCGTCAGAAAAGTAAAATTGTAAAATCAGGTAGTCACCTCTCTGTGAGAATTGATGAATGTACAACGCCTGATGACGATTCTTTTGGTTCCAACAGAACTGGGGTTTCCTGTAAAAATGGGACGTATAAATTAGTTGGTTTTACCCTTGGCGAGGTTACAGCAAGGTACTCCGCCAATACGCAGCGATTGACGAACACCATGAGTACTGTTTATCACCGAATGCGAACCGGCAGCATTTCCATAAACAAGAACAGACATGTGATACTCACTGTGGCGACCACAAATATTTCTGCCTTGTCAGGAATAACGTCATCGTCCGCAAGGTCGATGTTTCTTTTGAAAACGTCGTCGAATACCTGTTGAAGATGGGAAAAATTTACGATAAACGCATCTCCGGTTGAGGACGGGAAAACAGCGGGAAAGTACGACAGCGAAGCTGTGACATCCGGCAATTATGTTGGGGAGTTGGGGGCTAACACATTCGCCGACCATACGACCGTCCAGCACTGCGTTTCCACGACCACATTATCACACGTGCACAAGTTCGCGTTTGCGTGTATGACGGGAGCAAACGCGAACTCCACGTCGTGTAACGCAGCCCTTATCTCTACGCACACGATTAAGTTCTCCAGCATAAAATAAGAAAACACATGCTCAGAAAACGGGTATTACCTGAAACCTGTCTCTGTCCAAGTTCACAACTGGTGCTAGCAGTCTGCATGCTCGTACAGCGTCTTTCAGGGCGGCGAGATGGGGATCTTGTAGTGTTAGTTTCCGCGCTATATCCGCGCTTTGTACGACGACAAGGCATGAGACAGATGCCATTCGTACAGCTACGAGGCTCTGCAACCTGTGTAGTTTCAACGACTAACGTTTGATTCGTGATGAACGCACAATATATATCCCTCACCTACGAAGCGTGCAAATTCAACCACCGCGCGTTGTCCCACGTTGGCTCAAAGGAGCAACAACACACACCGACAACGTATCCGTAGGTGGCGCTATAAGCCTATTTTTTTGCGTGTTTCTTGCTGGTATCACAATTTCGCTGTAACATAATTCTGATTAGATATATTCTAATCAGGTATCAATTACGTAACTGGAAAACACATTACGTTATAAAATGCAAAGAAGGTTACAAAGCAGGAGTGATAAAATCGGTCTTTCCTAGCAGCCTCACAAGACCGCGCCGAGTGCGCGAAAGTATCATTGCTTCATTCTCACGTCTTGTCAAGCTCAGCTTTTCAACTTGGCAGAACGGTGACAGCCTAATGTAACCAAGCGTGAAGCGATGTAAAGGGTCATCAGTGAAAGAACCGAGGGAGAGATGTTCATCTGGAAAAGCCCACCCGACAACCTCCTCCAACACATTTCTGCGTAGCCATGTGACAAGGTCCGTCCACAGAACGAACCAGCCGCAGTGAAGGACACGGTACGTATTCTGAGTAAGCTAAACACGCACGAACGCACAGTTACCATCTTGTTCATTAACAGCTTTACGTGAAAGGGAATCTTTGCGACGACGGTAGTCCGAGCTAACTGAATCCGAAAGCAGGCAGGAATGAACTAGCAGAGATAAAGAGATAAGATCTTCCCTACCCGAAAGATTAAGAATATGACAGATGGAGGTTACAGCTCCGACGCAACCATTCTTTTTCTTCCACCAGCGCAATAATTGGGCGAAAGCTAATTTATTTTGGTCAGCAGCTTGGTTACAATTTGTGTTTTAAGAAACTGAAGCCTAATGTGTCAAGTTTAACTTTTTAAAATTTATTACAGATGCCAAATCTACGCTACTTCCAGTGCCCCAGATGCCAACACAGGGCATTTACTTTGAACTCACTGCTGCGTCACCTATCCTCATCTCATGGCTGTGAGAGGAATTGGGCTTGTGATCTGGGAAAATGTGCCAGAACCTATACATCGTTGTCTCGTTTCCGAGAGCACCTACTCAAAACGCACAGTAGTGACCAACCTCAGTGCGTCGATTCTTCTAGTGTGCAACCTGATACCAACGTTGAGCATGTGGACAACATGGAGAGCAGTGATGATGATAATGCAGAAGCTATCCCTCAATCGGCTCAACAAAATGCTTCAGCTGATCTACCATCCACAAGTACTGCAAGCACAAGTACTTTGCGGCCAACCACTGAACGACAAAATCCTGTGAAAGAATTCGCAATGCTCCTATTGAAATGGAAAGAAGCAAAGAAGCTACCAGAGTCAACGCTTAACGAGATTGCAAACGACATGTTCAATTTTTTCAATGATTGTGGGCCACAGCTTTTTTCTGCACAAGGTAGTGATGTGGAACCATCTGTGAATAGTGAAATGGGGCAACTTTTGACAAAAAAAGGTCGTGAACGCTTTTGGACTGGTGCCCTTCCATATGTTGAGCCAGTCACAGTGACCTTAAATGAAGCTGGCGAAGCACGAGTAAGCTTCCAGTACGTGCCCATCTTGGAGGTGTTGAGACACTACGTCGAATGGCTTGACAATTCATTCACCAGTGACCCATGCAGGTTTGCTGACACCTTAAGCTCAGTGTTTGATGCATCAGCCTTTGCAAGCCATGAGTATTTCTGTGGGGATCGGGAAAAGTTGTGCATCCAGCTTTACACCGATGAATTTGAGGTGTGCAATCCCATCGGTGCACAAAGACAAAAACACAAGCTCATGGCTGTGTACTATACTTTGCTAAATGTACCATCACGCTTGAGAGCACAACTTTCACACATCCATTTGGCTCTCTTATGTAAAGAAAAGCACATTCAAAAGTACGGGTTTGACAGAGTACTGGAACGGCTGCACCAGGATATTGCCCACCTGGAAACTGAAGGTATCACGGTTCACAACAAAATGATTACTGGAAGCGTATTCTGCCTCTCAGGTGACAATCTCTCAAGCCATCGGATTGGTGGGTTCAAGGCAAGCTTTAACCACGGACACATTTGTCGATTTTGCATGGCTCTACATCATGAAATTCGAACAAAACACAAAGAACAGGACTTCGTGTTGCGCACTCCAGCACTCCACAAGTTCCACTTGGACATGCTTCGTGGGGGTGTTGCAACGTTGCCTCTTTATGGCCTTAAAGCACCATCTGCAGTTCACACAAAGGGATTTCATCCCACTGAACACTTGCCACCTGACGTAATGCATGACTTGCACGAAGGTGTCATACCGTTTGTGTTGCGCCACTTTATAAGATACTTCATCTCCCAGAGACTGTTCAGCCTTGATGTACTGAATGAGCGCATCTTAAATTTTGCTTATGACCAGTGTGACAAGAAAAACAAACCTGAGCCAATCTCCCAGCACTTTTTGTCTAGTGGAGGAGTAATGAGAGGTACAGCCTCACAGAGGTTTTGTCTTTTTAGGAACCTAGCATTGTACATCGGAGATTGTGTTCCGCACGAAGATGAGACATGGCAACTATATACAGCATTTCGTGAAATTGTCGATATTATAATGAGCAAGTGCATACCACGAGTGTATGTTACTTATCTGGAGCGCTGCATATTTTCTTTTCTGGAAGGTTTCACAGCACTGTTTCCACAAGTGTCCGTACCATGCAAAATGCATTATATTGTGCATTACCCGAGATTCCTCAGCATGTATGGTCCCCTTGTAGATATCTGGTGCATGCGGTTTGAAGGAAAACATCAATATTTCAAAGACATTGCAAGAAAAATTCGTAATTTCAAAAACATATCCTATTCATTGGCCAGAAGGCACCAACTCGGTCAGATGTACGTGTGGTCAAAGCAGTTCATGAGTCATGTCACCTCCACTGATGGAACAAGAGAGGTGCTACTTGAACACGTACCCGAACACATAAGAAACTATGTTTCTGACAATCGCATGGTTGTTGGCACTGTGATGTCTGTCAGAAGTGTTACGATTGATGGCCTTACAGTTTCTGCAAGCTGTGTAATCGTAAAAGAAATTCCTGAAGATGACTTGCCGGTATTTTCAGAGATCTTAGGAATATATATTGTAAATTCTGAGATTCTTTTCATTGCACAGTGTTTAACCACCGTTGGATACGATAGCCACTTGCATGTCTATGTGGTAACCACCAGTCAGGAAACGACTGTTGTGGAAAATTGGAACAGCGTTTCACCTGACGTGCTGAACCTGCACAAACTCCCTGATGGCAGGCACGTTATCAATCCACGTCATGCGCTTCTGTAATGTGCCTTATTTAATCAGTCAATTCATGTTATGTGCTCTTGGATTGCCTATGTTATACCCAAAACGCACTGACGCAGGATCCACATCGCGCGCAATCGTGATTAGGCAGACATTGCGATCGTCCTGAGGTGCGGACAAAGCGAGTATCGGCGACAGAGATCAACGACGCAGACACTTGTCCCGCGCTCGCGAACATGATTACACACTTCAAGGAGGGTTGGCACAGGCGCAGTGGCTTCCTTTCACTTCTTCGTCTTCTCTCTACTCGCACTGCCGGTTCCGGGCGTTCCGGGCTGGCACGAAGGCGGTGATGGCAGCGGCCCGAACGAAGAAAACAACATTGACAAATGCTGAAACAGCTGAAACAGCATTTGCATTAATGTGAATATATTTCAAGTAGACATCCTGGACCAATGTTTTCTTTTAATTTGAAACTTCAGTGGGTATTGTGGAAAGCTGGTGCGAAGCTCTCACCAGACGGCGTCAAATGAAAACCTGGATCACGAACGTGAAGTGCGGACGGCGCAGCGCGTCCAGCGGGATTGTGTCAACCAGGATTGCGGGTCGATCCAGATTGTGTGTGACAGTGCGTTTTGGGTATTACTTCTTCACTTATGTCAAGCTTTCCTTTGCCTGAATTAATCCACGCCTCGCGGTTAATCATGCCATGTGTTTATTATTTCTTCATGTTGTGCGTTCTTTCAGTGTTTCATACGTAATTTTAATGCGCTCATGTATAATGTTCCCCATTTATGTTAGCAGTATTCGATCTGCTTTCAGTGAACAAAATAAATGTGTGTTCAACATTCAAATACACCTTAGAATACACCCTGTATCGCACCCTCACCGAAATTTTTCAGAAAAGGGTGTAATACACCATTCTTACACCCTCAAGAGCTCTGAAACAGATTCTTGGGGTGTAAAAAGGGTGTATTGCTGCTGTGTACAGCCATTCTACACCCATTTTACACCTTTAGGGGTGTGAAAAGATTTAGAGTGTACGTACATCCACTGCCTTCAGGGCCTTTTGTACCATTACGTTCGCACGACGTACATCCTGAGCATCCATGAGTTGGCCAGATTGCCGAGCCTTTCGCTCCGCCTGTCTCCTATAAGCACGCCAAAGTTCCACTACTGAATCCGTACCTGCATGACCAGCAGCGACCTTAGCAGCCGTGGCTGACGACGTTAGGCACTGCACAATGAAATCAGCAATTTCCTCTGCTGACTTTCTTGCTCAGGTTGCGAAAGACTGTCAATTGGTCAACCGAGCGATCCTGTGGCCTGCACCGGAAGCGTACCCGGAATACGAAAGGAATATGGGGAGATAGTTGCTACCTCTGCCATGCAAATCCGTACTCCAAGTGACATGTGGAAAAAGATCCCTGGAGCAGACCGAAACGTCTTGTGCGTCCGTCGAGAAGTCCCGACGCAGGAATGTTGGAGGCCCATCATTCAAGACACAGAGGTAGAGATCTTCAATGACGTCGCACCACAGAGACCCCTTGCCATCCCGATCACGGCTTCTCCACATAGGATGGTGCGTGTTCATGTCACCAACTACAGGCTGGGGATCACCCAATCCACCAAGAGCCGACCGCAAGTCATGCATTGTCACGAGGACTGACGGCGGGGCATACCTACTCAAAACAGACAATGTTGTTCTTCCAAGCTGAACTCTGCAATGCACAAGGTCGAACGGTAGTGGCACCACCGGGTGTGTCTGCGTTGTAGTCAAATATCGCCGCACACAGAGCACTGTTTTCCACACTGACACCCCGGGTTGACCAAAAACATTGTAGCCACTAAGACGAAAGTGGGACTTCACACATGCTTCCCTGATGGCCATAAGGGGAGTCTGATATTTCAACAGAAACAACTTGAGGTCCGGTAGCTTCATGCGCAGACCACGCGCATTCCATAGGAGGAGGGTAGCCCGCCCATACAGATGTTCCATGCCTCGCTGACAGCAGCCTTTCAGTCGCAAGCAAGACCTGCACATCTGGGAGACCCGCAGCCCCGGGAGAAGCCGCCAAAAGTGTCTTTAGAACCGCTATGACCAAGGAAAGTAGCACCGCTGCCGAGTCATCACGACTCGTTGCCATTCGGCTTGGCTGTAGTAGCTGGGGTACCGCGGCCCGCTCTGCGACCGCAGCATAGGACTCGCGCAAAGGAGACGACGACGGGAAAGGAGTACGAGCATCCAGCTCCAGCATGGGCTCTTGTTTGCGGTGCAGAGACCGGTGAGTCTGACCTGGGGTAGGTTTTCTCTTGCGGCGCTGCACCGCAGCAGTCATTTGCTGTTTACATGGCGCTGCTCCAACCGGGGCATCGTTACTACTGCTGACCACAGGACGGCCTACGCTGGGGAGTACACCCGTCTGGAAGCGCTGGATCGCTGATCTCTTCTAAGGACACAGAGAATGTGAGGCCGCATGTGGTCCACCACAGTTGGCTCACGCCGCGCAGTACAATGCTGAAGAGTGGGCGAACATGAGCAGATCTTGCATCGTGTGGACCAGCGGTAATTGCGCTGGAGATGACCGAAACGCTGGCAATTATAGCATTGGACTGGGCCATCCACGTATTCATAAATGTCATGTGCGCCAAATCCCAAGTGTACCTTGTTGGGAAGCTTCAGGGTGGGCTTAAACGTAAGGATAACGCTCCGAATAGGAATGTAGTTGTGGGTACCGTCCTCTTGGTAAACATGACAGGTATGCCGGCATACGGAGATGACGCCTTCTTGCTCCAGGTATAAGGCAAGGTCTGCGTTGTCATAGTCCAGAGGGACATCACAGATCTTCCCCATATTGGTCACAGCTCCCTCAGACTTCACAAAAACACACAAGCTGCCATCTTTGTTTATGCGATGATGGGGGATTGCCTCTTGCGCAGCAGTGCAGACGTCTCTAGCCACATCGTTTGGGTTTACTTTCCAGAAGGAACGGCTGACGTCGACGGGTTTGAACAGCACAGGTATTCTTTTTGGCCGATTCTTTCTACATGTGACCAACGTAAAGCGGTGCGCCGTCTCATCATCTTCAGGGTCCTTCACGGTGTTGTACGGGATCGTGGTCTCCGACCAGTCACGGTGCGAAAACTCAGGATTAAGAGAACCACCTGCCTCTGCCATCTGACAATCAGCACAAGTTGCGCCAAGCGAACTTGCAGCAGGTGGATTTGCACAAGTTGCACTTACAGGCGGATGACGCCAAACAGGTGGTCGACTTCTGGATCTCCATAAGTCTCTTACCTGACTTGCAGTAGCTCACGGGGTGTCTCGCCTGTCCTTCATAGGCAGGCTGGAGAACCAGCAGGCCCAAGGGTGGACCGAAGGAACGCGTTAACGGTGCAGTAGGAATATTTCAGAACTAAGCCTAGTTTACAGCTTGAGCGATAGAAAGCGACGTCCGTGCTTAGCGCGAGCAAGCAGGATTTGATTTGGCCTCGTACTGTTCTGATGTTAAACTGACAGTTCTGGTACATTTATGGCTGCGTCTTCTCTTCTTATATATTTACGTTTAAATTTGTTTGATAAGCGCTATAGAAACACGTACGTCACGGTTGGAAATAGTAGGCCGGGACCTACGAGCTGACTCATCGGCGCTGGCAGGACTCTATTCACTGGGCCATCGGGCCGTGCCAAATGAGAACATGACGGTCTCAGCCCAGGCCAAGTCGGGCCCGGAAATATCGGCCCGTGCATGGCCCTCTATTCTGCGGCCGAAGCTTTCGGTAATAATGCCATGCATGGTAACAGGAACAGAATTGGCCGGTCAACATGACCAAACGCACAAATTATACACAACTCTCGACAAACGAAACCTTACAAAGCGGCTACGAAGTCACCACAAGAAGCTGTAGCAGCTGCGAGAGGAGCAGTGTAGATCAGATTTCAGATGCGTGCGCAACAGAAGCTAGAATAGTGCTGAGACGGTTATATAATAGCACTGTTATGTGATTTTGAGCTCCATCTCTTGTATTATACTTTCCACAATGCTGGTAATGCAAAAAATACGGTTCCTAGCGAGACATATTTAAAGAAATTCATACGTCATCTTCATTGGCAGATCATATCTTGTCATTACGGCTTATCCATTCGTAATTTTGACGTGAAACTCCTCATTAAACGCACCTGACAAGTAGGGCATATAGCGAAATAGCGCGAACATTTTGTTCTCCCTGCGTTGCATTGCGAGTGTATTCGAAATAATGAGCATTGAGTGCAGAATATACCTGCTTCGATAAGTCTATGACACCCCCTTAGAGCCGCCCTTTAAAGGAGCAGTCTAGAGGCCCACAACTTTTTTTCTGTTTTTGGTCAGTATGGAATGTTAGGCGGCCGAAAACAGTTTTCCCACAATTAGTGCAACCGTAGCTAAATTGGGACGCCTGCAATAGCTCCCCGAACCTCCCGCGCGCGAAACACCCTCCTTCGCCTTCACGATAGGCACGTGATGAGCGCCACCACACACGTCACTATGTGACGCAAGTGGTGAGGACGCTCCTCATTGGACTTGGGATCACATGATCGAGGTGAGCATCATCGCCCAGGCCGGAGCGTCTGCTACCGCTTGGGAGACGCCATGCGTTCTCCGGCTTCGTGATGTCCGAAACGGAGGGTTTGAAGGCTGTCAACGACACAACCACGATTTTTTGGGACCGCAGGCACCACGGGAAGAACGAGTGGTGCAGCCCGAAATTAACTGCGTTTGTACAGCAAAAACCCCGTGCTTCTCGACAGTGTGCAGCCTGTCCGACAGTTTTCACCGCGCAGTTGGTTCAAGGGCTAACAGGTGGCGCCACAATACCGCTTCCACAATACCGCTTCGCAATAGCTTTCTGCTGCTGTGAATTCTGAGATTGCACAGAAGCCACGGATATATTACTCTTGTGACCGTAGTCTTATTTTCTCAGGCTGCGTATATGCTTCTTCTTTTAAAGAAAATGTGATATAAATCATATAAATAATAGAAGTCAACAAGAAGCAGCTAGCAATGTTCGTAGCAGACGGTTTTTCCTACGAACGAATGAGGGGCTCTCTACCACGAACGTCACACTAGAGTGGGTGTGGTCTGCAGTTGGAGCGCTCCGGCCTGTCACCGCGGCAGCGATTTTCCAAATTAATTGCACCGTGGTGACACAACTTTGGACAGAAATATTTTGTGGGAATGCTTTTCACATACTGCTTTACAAGATGACAGCAGTTTTGGGCCATGTTAGATACCACTTTAATGCTCATTTAAAAGTTCAGATTCCACTTCGAACCACGACAAAAAATTAGTGTTTAGGATTGTGGAGAATAATGAGACCTTCCGCCTGCTAGCGGTTCAAACTGGAGAGAAAACGGCAAAAAAATGGGCAGGTTCATAACTCTAAATCTCTCTCTAAACTCTAAATCTAACTCTAAACTAAACTAACACTAAAACTCTAAATCTAAAATTGATAAACCGACAAATATTCGACAATCGATCAATCGATATCAACCTACAAACTTGATATGTTAACAAAGACAATAGCATTCTTCAGACCTAAAAATTGTCTCAAATATGTGCTTTGTGAATTCTTAGTCACCAGTGGCCCTGTTCGTAAAAAAATAAAAGAAAATCTGGGGATCCGACGCAAAAGTGTTAGCATTAAAAGTTGAAAACTATTTGCGACCTCCTTCACAACCCTATACAGGCCGTCACAAACGCACACAACCTTTCACACGGCTCTACCCAAAGCTAACTCAAGACAGCATTTGCAGCCGAACGAGCCTTTCGAGCTCACTCCGATTGAGTTTGACGCCGCCGTCTCGCGGGCTTCTTTTGCCGCCGCTCGTTCGCGCAGCTTTCACCCAAGGCGGACCGACGCAATGACTTCTGAACCTGTCGACCCCCACAACTGCACTGCGGAGTGCCGACGCGAGGAGATGAAAGGGCAGTATATTGCAATGGTTGGGAAAAACTCACGTGACCTCTAGCATTGGCCTTGTCGTTGGACGACAGATAAGTAGCTTTTTCTTTGCTTTTTTTAGACTCCTTGGGTAACCTGTGACGCTGCCGATGCTCTCCCTTTCTAATTCTGTTCTCTCCCTCTCCCACACTTTTGGAGTTAAGGACGGTTGTGGATTTTCGTTCGCGTCGAGTGAAATAAATAACAAAACGCGGAAGCGTTGGCTGTTTCCGTTACACAAGGTGCTCTATTTTCTGGGTAGGTATTTCAAAATCATATATATGCACTCTGCTGTAGTCGCGCCAAACACAAACATGACATGAACACTGTTTCTGAGATTCGAGTAATATGCCGAAGCAACTTCGTATTCACTGATAGCTGATGTTTCATATGGAATACTTCACAGTAGAACAACAGTATATTGAGTGCACAGGCACACACATTCACAGATCCAGCATGACAGAGTTCATGTTCATATCCCTTTGCTGTTTGCCTAGGCGTCTGGTTGACTCGTCACAAAGGAACTTGTGCAGCTGTTATGCGAAAGATGATGCTCCAACCACCCAGAGTGGCTTATCCATTCTGCTGTATCCATGCAGGTGCTTTTCTGAAGCAGATATGAGTTGAGTGCTTATACCTGAGCAAGAAAGACCAGAATAGGGATCAGAAACGTGAAAACCAAAAATTCTACCGGCCTAAATGCTGTGTAAATGCCACAGGTGTGGTGCTATGCTATGCTAAGGGGTAGAATGGAATAGGAACTGATTTACCCGTCATCGAGTGGGTGGCGGAAAAACACAGTATTGGTCCTTCTTGGATCGTTGTCACACCAAGCGAGCGAAGCGGAGCTGCCTTCCACTTATCTATCACTGAATTGACTTGAAGAACTATCGAAGAGGCTCCGAGTTTACCAGGGTCGGTATCGACAACATGTTAATGCAACCACAGTAAACTCCATCCATGGCGGTATCGGCATGGATGCTTTGGTTGCGCCCCTGCTGCATCCACCGCATCTCGAAACTTTACGGCGAGCTATTCAGGCACCGCCGACACGGCGCCACCCGCTTACGCGCGCTACGGAAAGTTTATAATTTCAAATCGACCAATGAGCGCTCGCATGCCGTGGGTGCGGCTGCAGGAGCAAATGGGCTGGTGAGAGTTGAGAACTCCCTCTTCGACGTAAAAATTTTGACGTATCGTGACGTTTGATGACGCGAAAAGCTCGCAGCGCCTCAGCGCGCGTCGCGTCGCGCCGTCAGGCAGCGCCGCGTCGCGCGTTGCACTCTCCAACAACCCTCTCCTTCGTTCTACACTCACCGCGCGTGCGCGCCGCGCGGTGCGGATCCGCCGACCATGCCGCGATGGTTGGGTGGCGAGGACTATAATATTAACGCAATCGACATCGATTACTTTACATCACAAGTCACCCATTACCTGCATCCGCTACTGCGTAAAGGAACCACACTCACGCACATATATTTTATTTTTCGTATCACCTGCAGAGTTTAAAATGTCCTGCGCAGAGGAAACAGATTACACAGGAACACTTTTCTTCACCGCCACACCAATTTTTCTTTCACAATACAGCCTTCCGCTTCCAGCAAGAACACGCAAGGGCGGTCTTGTGATATGGGTGATGTGGGCACGCCGAGGGGCATAAACATTGCAAGACCAAAAGTGCTCGTGCCATCTATTTCTGTTCTTTAGCCTTCTTCACATAACGACCAATGACAGGGGAGACACAAGGCAAATGAGTTCGATTACTTTGATGAGAACAGGGCAGCGGGCATAACAGTGGTACATCCAATCGGGAAATGACACTGTAACAATGTGTGATGGCGTGGAGACATACAAGAGCTCAGCCATACAGCGGCAATGGTCAGCATGAAGGCTAAGGCATATTACTGTCTTATGTAATCTTACTGTCTTCTTCACTCTCTTATGTGTAACACACTAACACCAGTAATAAAAAATTTTGAGTATTATAATACGAATACAGAATCTTTTTCAAACTCGTATTATATATGTAATAGTAACACAAGAAGCATTACAGCAACACTATCATAATACTTTGCATTATAATACATTTCCACTCCTGATATATATTAAATAGACGAGTTCTATGTGTTAGCACTGCTCCTGGAAGTGGGAAAGTGGTAGTTGCAAAGAAACATCATGGTGACGCACTTTTGTACGCCAATCAAAGCGCAGCGCAAAGTTGACTGGCTTCGCAGAGAGTTGTATCCGAGATCGTCTGCACTGCTCCTTCCAGGTGATCGCTCAGACGGTTCACATCTACCACGGGCACGCATCGTTGGTCCGTTAGAGTATGACGTATCCTTGTTCTCGCGTAGATTAAATTCCACCATGCTCTCAACATCCAGCGGTCTCTTGCAGAGCATTTAACGAAACTTCCCAGTTACTCCCATTAAATTCTCGTTGCCGTGGTCAGTGATCAATGAGAATTAATTAGCTACCACCGTTTTGGAATCGACGCGCACGAAGTCAACTGCCCTCTGCCCTCGAGGTGTTTGCGATGAGTATGCTAGATCCCGTCCGAATGTTGTTTTAAAACGTTGCTGTGTCATACGAGAGTACTCAGCCGCAGCTTCGAATTCGTATTACGATTTCCTTTGAGGCCATCAGGTCACTCTATGTCATATGATGCCTACACACTATTGACTACGCAATTGTCTACATGCACGAGAAATTGGCCACTTTTAGCTACTTTCTCATTGCACGTTGCTGACTTTTCAGGATTTCTACGTGGCGGCTGATGTCATGGTGTAAACAATAATTTACCGTACAATGCGGAGCGAAGCCTAGAACCCCTATACAGGTCGGGACAGAATACATAAACTTCAAAAGGCGTCACGCAATCTTCACCTACGAGCTCAAACACTGTAGCGCGTATACGCGATGAGTGAAAGGCATACGACAGAAGTATTATTGAGTTCTATAACATGGGAGAAAATCAACGAGAATGATAATTTAAATCCAATCTTAGCAACGTGATGTTGCTCGCTTCAACGAAACAATGTAATTGCCTTATCATGTTTTCGGAACTGTTACTGTGAGCTCCTTCCGATGAGCTAAGACTCTCTAATGTTAATATTCCGGACAGGATTATAGTACACACTGTTAACACAGAACTTCACCACATAGCACGTTTCTAGTCAAGTCTCATGCCATATGATATCATTCTGTGTCCTATTTGTTCAAAGCAGGAGGAGGCGCCTACCTGGGACATACATAATGTGTCTCAGATAGGCGGCTCCTCTCATTTCCAACAAATCAGGATACAGCATGATCTAATTCCCGGTTCCGACTTCCGGCTATGACCGTTGCTATGCGGTGAAGTTCACTTTTAACAGTGCAGGTTGTGTCAGTAAACAGGGAGTTTGAGGAAATCGTATGCGCCATCCGATTTCGACACCGTGTCGCTCTCAATGACGTGAGGCTTCGGATCGGGAAGAGGCGAACGGAGAACGGCAAGGGTGTAAGCACTGAGATAAGGAAGATAATGAAGGATAAGGAAACGAGACACGCGCGCTACAGGTCATTCATTTGTTCACATACGCCACGGACCCGGCACTTGATCTTCGCTTTGATTGGTTTGTCGGTACTTACCACCATCGTCAGTCGTGCAAGGAGCAACCGCTTGGACGGCGCCTGGGCACGGACTTCTGGTGTCTTCCATGTGGCGTTTCGGAATGCGCCTTAACTTCGGCAACGCGCTAAAGGTTGCAGCCTCTGCGCCCTTTCCCAAACAGCGGAAGACGGTGGCAATTCCGGCGCATGACGCGAGTTACGGCTTACGTGCCAATGTCTGGACAAGAGTATGCCACATGAACAGTTCCTTGTGGCGGTATCGACATGGTCGCTTCGAAATTTCCAAATGCCGCAGCAACTAACACAGCTACTGACACGAACGTTCCTACGGCGTTCGATGATGTGTCCTCATAAGTTGTGCCGGTGCCTCCCGAAAACGTTTAGCGACCAATATGACGGATTACTCTCCAACGCCCATCAAGGTATAACACGCATAATTTGCTGTGCTTTACTAACTCATCTTTGGTAAAGACGTCTTATTCATGCCGTGCCTTGAAAACACACATACCTCCTGCTCCGATGCCTGAAATAGTCGTGAAACTCATCCTTGTCAATTGCAAGTGAACTCCCAGTTCCAACTGGACGACCCTTTGGCATGTTCACGGAATAGAGTGCGTGATGGTGCAATTCCCAGGGGATGTCTGAAAGCGCTGTTAAATGGGGCCCCCATTGTCGTATATATTAACAGGAAACTTTCCCACTAAGAGAAGCCTAAAAAAGTGCCTCGACCTGTCAATCAAACTTTAGCGTTTTTCCTTCGCTGCTTTTTTTCGTGGAGACCACCATGACTCCAGAATTTTCTCAAAAATGTCGCCCTAGCTTTGAACGGCGAAGTGAGAGTTTTGTGACAACATTGTTTCATAACTCACATATATTTTTATCCGTAAGTGCATATGATCGTGTAGTTATCTTGTAATTTGCCTTCAAACTACGCTTCACGTGAAAAAAATGTGTTCTGTAATGCCTAGTATAGACAAAGATCGGTAGGAAATAGGAAGAATAACCCTGCGTATGCCTAAAATCTTGCATTGTATGGCAGACTTTTATCCGTATGCACATCATTTCCCGTTCATGGTTGCTGTTATGTTTCATAAGTCATAATTAAAACATAACACTGACTATACATGGTATTTCACTTAAGAGTGACCCTTAATTATAATAGAATGTACTTGGGATTAAAATTAGAAACCTCCTGCGTCATACCTGTGCAGGTTTTTGCCGCACGAGCAGGTGGTTTCGATCAGTGCACCTCATTATCTTGTCTAAGTAGCTTAATAGAAGCAAAAAATTCTCAAGGAAATGTAACTTTTTGTGCGCTAATTAGAAAGCCCATGACCACAACACCCCATTTCAGTCACAATTACAGGATCTTTCAAAGTCTTTCCACAAAAATTCGACACCCGAAAACTTGCCATCTCTGCAAGCGCGCTTTCGGATTTCGCGGCGCCGGGAGTATTGTCTCTGCCGGAAGACACTCCCACTGCGCATGGAAACAGCATGAGAAAACAGAAGAAAAAAGGGAGGGCTGGGACCGGATGAAATCACTTATTTTGCCTTCACAAGCTTATCTCTTCGCAACCATGAGTAACTGATAATCAGCGAAGTCATAAAGCATGATCGACAGAAGCGAATTGCGATGACAAGGTCGTGGTGCGTAAGACCCAAGGCAAGGAGAACAGTTGTCTGCTGTCCTTGTCTCGGGTTTTACTTCCCAGTCATAAAGCATAAAGGGTTGGGTAATTTCGCCGGATCAGGCCCATTGACGAGCGACGGTTTTTCGGGCAGTTTTTACGTGTTATCGGGTGTCAAAATTTTATGGAAAGATCGTGAAAGACCCTGTAATTGTGACTGAAATTGGGTGTTGTGGCCAGAGTTTTCTAATTAGCGCAAAAAAGTTACTTTTCCTTGAGAATTTTTTATAGTTTAATTAAGCTAATTAGAGAAATTAATGAGATACATTGATGGAAACCACCTGTTTAGGCGGCAAAACCTTCACAAGTATGACGCAGTGGTTTCTAATCATTATCTCAAGTACATTTGTATAATAAATAGGGGTTCACTCTTAGTTGAAACACCCTGTATGTTCCATGAAGCGGGTCCGTATTTCAGCTCATGATGGGCAGATAGCCAAAAAGTGTGCTGAGCTACAGGTGTAGACAGGTCTCACTAATGGCCAGACACCCACTTTCTTACAGACGTCTCTGGAGGCACAGGGGGTAGAGCCTCCGTGGTGCCCAGGAAAGCACCCACCGGAAATTGCTTAAAGTGACTGTTACATTCGGCGCTGTAGATTGCGAAACTATAGTGCCTCTTTACTTCACGTTCGTCAGTGACAATAACGCCGAAAAATCCGACGCGGATGACTGGGGTTGTTCCTGTGCAGGTTTGGTGTAACACATACGAAGAGCAGGCATATATTGAGAATATTCCGGCATTACCGCTCTGGAAATAGGAGAAAACGTCACTTCGACAAGGCCAATCAGTGGCGGCCTTTGGCAAGAACAAATCCAGTCAGAGAGTGGCTGAGGGCCCTTGGCAACCGACCGGTGCGGGAGGAGCGGTGTCTGCTGGTCGCAGGAATCTGTGATCGGCTTGTGCAATGTTGTCTCTGTTTAGCGTCGAACGTTCTCGTACAGCCAGGAGTGTAACACGTGTTCACCGCGACATGGTCGCCTCAGAGCTCACACTAGTAGGCGAAGGTCGGCGTATTCACCGTTCAAATTTCACTTAGTATATTACAGTGCGAAGGCGAAGCAGACGACGTCGGAGACAATCGCCAGCGCTGCAATTCCATTCGTGTGACTGGGTGACGTCATCATTGTGTTACTCTTGCTGGGCTTCCTTAGCTTCAGAGTCAGTTCCAATCTTGCAAACTTCGTTATGTAATATGCAAGCTGTTTTCAGAAGAGAAACTCGCCCAACTTGACTGCGAAGCAGCGACGAACGTTACCGTATATCTCGCCTACACGCGTGTACGGTTGCCATAGACTCTGTATAAGGCGTCGTTTGACAACCTACACTTACAAAAGTCGCATAGCGTTAGTGCATAGCTCTGTTGTTATTGGGCGCAGCCTCGTGAACAAGTTGAGCTCTACGTAGATATGCCATTTTGGTGCATCGTCCCATCACTGTGTCTCACGTCGCTCATTCATTTTGGTTTCAGCTTTGTCATCTTTTCTTCTGATAACGTGTTTTCTGCTTCAGAAATTCATTGTTGATGTCAGTCTTATGTCGTTCGCTTATTTCCTGTTGGATAATTCAGATATCAGCCAAGGTTGCCCCACAATACGCCAGCTCATTTAAACGTTTTTATTTTGTTCCTCAATTCATTAAGTTTATTATAGAGCATTGCCCTCGTTGTGATTCTATTCTCTCAAAGCCTCACGACAGAATTCGTTTGGACAATGTTAGAAATACTGCATCCTTCATTGGTCTCAGTATGGAACAAGCAATTATCTACAAAATATATATGTTGCATTAATATTTATGCATAATCAGTTTTGGCCAGTGGATACTTTCAAGAAATATATTAATTTTACTGAAGAAGAGACGGTTGAGGTGGTCGGTCTCCACTGTTGCGCGGAGTAACAAACAGGACTTCGGTGAGGTGGCGTTCTATTTCCGAGCGATCTGCCTGCCGTCGTGGCGGTGTTTTGAAGACGCACCGGAGGACAAACTTCCATGATTTTTTATAATGGATGATTGGGAACTGAAAGTATGCACTTATTGATATTATGAGTCATACTACTGTTAATTAAAAGAAACGCAAAGCAAAAGACGAAATGGTCGGATTTGAAATTACCGAATGCCGACCTAAACAAGCTGTTAGGTGCAAATAGGGTCCAAACGAAATCAGGTTTCATGTTTATGATATTATATCACGCAGTATATGGTGTCCATTTGTTAATCATTTATATTACAACGGTTGCAGAATGTCATGCGGACGAAATTCCTAGAGAAGAAAGAGGAAGCCGTCTCGAAAGGTGAGTGTTGATCAATTAGCCCAGAACAACGTTTTAACGAAGCAAGAACGCCAAGTTAACGAAGGGGCAACTAAGCTGTTGTAGGGGCACAGTAAGCCCTAGCAGTAATCGACATGACGCTAGGCGCAAATGCTGCTCCACCACCAAAATACAAGTCGAAACACACATTGGCACATTCATTTTCCAAACCATGTCAACGATGTGCGCTGTCTGGACAGTTATATCAGTAAGTGATGCTGTCCCACCACCCGCTCTGAGGGACTGGGGCCGGATTCACAAAGATCTCGTGCGACGGAACCTGTCGTAACTCCGTCGTACGGGAAAGTTACGACGAAGTGTAGATTCACGAAGGGCGCGCGTCGCAAAATCTTCGCAGCTTACGGCGGAATCCTGCGAGAGCTCCCGAGCAGTCTTACGAAGAAAGATGGCGGCGTTATTTGGCCGCGGTGGATTTGGAGACGGGAAACAAAGACTCCGTAATACGCGCCAACGCATTGCACTTTGCCACATAACCTTCGAGACCATCTCCGAAGTGCCATTGAGGCGCTTTCTTGCTTGGTAACCTTCAACAAATGCTTCAACTTTGTGCTCCGTAAAATCGGGTCGCAGGGATTTTTCAAGCATCGCGTACACCCCGCTAAAACACCTCCAACACCCCTCCAAATTGTCTGCAAGAAAGGCAAAAGAAGCCATAAAAGCTGCAAAACTCAGTGCTACACACCGTTTACAAAACACCCTCAACCATCCCCGAGACGAACATACTGGGAATATATTTGCTGTGTCATCGAACGCGTTTCGCTTGTGATTGCATGGCATCCATTATGGCTACCGAAAGACCGATAGTACGTGCAGTAACAAAACATTTGAGGACGAACAACTTCGTCTTCTTCTAATGGGACGACTCTTATTGGTGCGATCACAAATTTTCGTCATCGTTACCATAGCGAAAACATAGTCTCGCACCCTTTGGCTGTTTGTCTCCGATGTGCACGTGACAGGAAGCGAGCAACTTTCTCTTCCTCGTCAAAGGGGGTACCCTCTCCACTACGATAGCTTTGTGAATCGCGCTTACGATGCCGTCGTACGCGCGTCGCAGGTTACGACGTCTTAGCGCATCTTAGCGTAACTTACGATCGCGTTTGTGAATCCGACCCCTGATGTTTTTAGCAGTCGTGTCGTATGATTAGGCCGTAAGTGCATTTTACTAAATGTATTTTATTTTCTGCGTATGCCAACTAATACACGTAGCGGTGGTTTAGCTTTCTTGTGTTATGGGAACAAATACTTTACTAAACCTGAGTTCTTGAACAGCACAAGCACATCTACCAACATGTTAATAATAGGTGACGCATGACACGGTGCAAAAATCCTAGGCATAGTTAATTGCGGTCCTGTGCAGTATGAAACGTAAATAAATACACAATATAAGAATCACCTACAAACTAGCAATCTACATGACTAGATATGATGTACAAACCGATACATGATCACTCTTAAAATCTCAACACCCTTTTCGGTGCAAATGCGGTGTAATTTGGGTGTAAACGCTACACCCTGTGCGGGAAAAAGTTTGCATGTTGGTTGTTGGATGGGTGTAATATTTACAGAGATCGATCTTGCGGATGCATGTCCTGCTACTGGTGCGAAAAGGGTGAAATTGAGCGAAATGTTTATCATTGTCGTGCATAGCAAATGAATGTCCTGTACGCCGAGTCTTAGTTTTCCCTCATAGCCAGTAAGAAACGCATACGATATTTTGATTACTTCAGTGTTTTTGTGCATGTAGGCAAATTAAACTGAGACACCTCACCTTCGTTTTCACTTGAAGGCGAGCAGGGCTGTCGAATTTGCAGCACAACACCACCTTTACTTTTAAGGGGAGGAATGGGGAGTTTCCCAATCGCTGGTGGTGATTAGGGGATTGAAATAATGCGCGCCGTCACAATAAGGGTCGAAGTCCGACTGTGTCAAAAAATGACGCAAGAGCTTTGAGGGCAGAGCGTTTGTGGGCTGTATTTGGCCAAGGGCCAAGCAATTTTGTGAGGGAGGGAGCGAGAGTTCAGGTGATTCAGAGAACCGACAGTGCTGTTCAGGAACGCTGGCAACAATGTTGTGGTAGCAATGTAGCTGGGTTGTGGGCAACGAAAAAGAATGTGCTCGAGATCCTCTAGAGCAGCGTCTCTCAAACTGCTCGTTGTGTCGGATCGCCCAAACCACTGAGAATTCATTCGAGGACCCCCGTTAAGTTCGGTTCAGGTTGATACAGACAAGAGACGTCAAGAAAAAAAAAAGAAGACAAAACAAACAAACACAAGGCACCGTCATGCAGGAAATGAGAAGGCAGTATATTTCTGCCTTCTCATATATCGTCATATATAAATATCATCTTCTTCAGAGATTGCGTGACCAGTACTGGCCTAGATGGTCTTCTTGCTGTCTGCGATCGACGCCGACCCCCGCGAACACTCTCAGGGACCGCCGCGGATCCGGGGACCACACTTTATGAACCACTGCTCTAGAGCACCGCAGTGACCGTATCTGGGAGAGTCAACTTGTCTCAAGCGGTAATGCAAATGAGCTGTAAAAGCCACATCGGGTCGCTTTCGATGAGTTAATGCAGCATCTTGACGAGAGGTGTTTCGTGGCATGCGGAAAGCTTGTGTTGGACCAACTCTGCTCAGCATGGATGGGGGGAGAATGTCTGTTGTCCATTGGCGGGAAGCCAAGAGTGTCACGAGACGTCGAAGAAATGGATTCTCCTCTCAGCAGGACGATACTCGCTTGCTTTCGAAGCTAGAGACCTGCTTCTGCGGCGCCGTGAGCCTGGTCATTCCCCACGGCACTACAATGGGCTGCAAAGTTCACAAGACAATCATGTGTATAAGGGTGCGAGACTGTGCAGCATGTTGGTTGGGACTGAACATGTTTGAGAACGCACACGCACAAGCACAACAGAGGGAAGCGTTCATCTAGCGGCTGATTTATTGGGACGAATTGCTCTTGTTCACGCTGGGACTTTCAGCTGCTCAGGCTTTCGGCTTTGGGGGCGGAAAGGTTCCATGTATGTCGTCCTTGTCTGTGTGCGTTCTGTACCATATTCGTGTTCAATGTATATTATATTCTTTTTTTTCCGAGAAAGGAAATGTCACTGCCTTCCTAAATGATATTTTGGTTCATTAACCCATTTATGTGATGTTTTAAACCTACCACTAACTTTAAGCTCGTATATCGTTATCCAAACGTATATCTCTATATCAGATGCTAATTTGGTCCAATATGGCACCAGTTTCGAATTGACATATTGGGGAACGTTTTCACGCTATGAATTTACTTTGGCTAATATGCATAATACGACAGCCATAGAAACAAATCACAACTTATGCCATTGTTTGACGGTGCTGATTTGCACTAACACTGGAATCTGTAGGTATAATTGGATTACTGCCCACACGCGTTGAGTGAGCTCCTCCCGCGGGGTGTGTTTCCATCGTAGGGTGTTGATTTACACGTAAAAAGGACCAGTTACGCACTAAAGCTTTTTACACCCCTAAGGGTGTGAAAAGGGAGTGAGCATCTTTAGAGGTCGTTCTGAACATCCTACAAAAGGGTGTTTATGTCGGCACCCATTCAAAATGCTTGTTTTGTTTGTTTGTTTTTGTTTTCAGAAAAAAGACCCTTCCAGTGAATGATACTAATAATAAAGGGAGATGAGCCAGCTTAATGTGGCGATAGGAGGGATTTCGACACATTGGGTTCTTTTGACGTGCACATCCGACACACGGTACTGGAAGCAGTGTCTACCTTCCCCAATTGCTGCCCTCCTCAACAAGAATTGAACCTGCGATCTTACGCTCAGCAAGCCAACACGTCACCGACTGCGCTACCGGCGGGGACGATATCGTCGGGGGGGGGGGGGGATATCTGAGGTGATTAAGTTTAATAGGGGTTACCCCACCACCATAGATCGCTGCAGGAGGTTAAGAAGAGGTGGGACAATGTATGCACACGAATGCAGAGGCAATACGCCGAAACTGCACAAAGAAAAAAAAAAGATGAACAAGACAGGCAAGTACGTACTGCGGCGCTTGTTGTGTTCATTATTTGAATTCATTTGTTGTTATGTGGAGCTTGTAGCAATGTTAAAATTGCGTAACTTGTATTGTTTTTAAATCAACACTGAGCCACAATTCCCCACTTTTGATGTGAGTGAGGTGCTTATGCAAAAAATGAAAGAAGGAAAGTGCTTTCATGGGGGTGCGTTCACGAAAAGTAAGTGGACGAGTGGAAGAGCTGAGTACAACTAATCTGTTTTTGAGGTGGCTGAGCTGTTTAAAAAGGGGACTGGCGACACACTTTTGTTTGTTTGTTTTTGGGTGAAAAGGGCAGGGTTGTAGAGATACCGTCTGTCATGTCCGCTGCCCTTGAGATCATAGGGGTAGGGCGGCAGGCGTCATTGGGATTACTGGAGGAATTGATAGCGCAGAGAGTCCAGTGAAACTGCTGTAAGTTTCCAAGCGGCGTTGTGTACAACAGTATTCATGTTTATTTGGAAGGTCAGTCAAGATGAATACAAATCACATATAGCGTGGCATCACCGATCACATGTCTGTAGGACTTTCTGTGCCACTGCACCCGGCGTCGGGAACTTGGTACTCCCATCGCCCTGCAGCAGCCGCAGTAGCCCCCTCCTGCACACACGGTTGGGTCGCCGCAGGAGGGAGACCCCCACGTATAGCTGCGCGTGGCTTTCCCGTGTCTGGGGAAAGGGGGATCCTGGCAGTTGAGTGGACTCGGAGGTTGGTTTGGACCCTTCGGGGCCCCTCTGGGAAAACAGCACACTGCTTTGGCCCCTGCTTCCCATAGACGGGTGGTCCTGGAAGGCCCGGCCAGGACTATTCAGTTATAGTCGCCATCTCACTTTTCATTGCTTTCTCTTTATCTTCTCCCCTCCTTGCTCCCTTTCTTTTTTCACCTTCTTTGGCGGCAAAGGGCAGTCTTTCACCCTCCAGAAGCTGCACGTGGGTACAGTGTGAACGTACCTGCTACGGCGCTAAGCGCAGTCCCCCTGGTTGGGTTCCGTGGTGGGCGGCAGGACTTTTACACCGAATAGTTCCATTCCATGTATGGCTTCTAATTCCTTACCACCCAATGATCGGAGCCTGAAAAGGTCCCGCACCGAGCAAAAGAATACATTCCTATATAGATCCGAACCTGAACCATGGTATGCAAGGTTTGTCGTAGTACACTCCAAAGACGAAACAAAACCGCTTTCGAAAATGTCACCATTTGCAGTTGCTAAATCATTGCAAAGTGTAGCTGGCAACAACTACAGCGCCAAGAAGCTGAACAGTGGTGACATTCAAGTCCAAGTGGGTAACCCAAAACAAAGCAGTGCATTGTACTACCTCACCCACATCGGAGAAACAGCTGTAATCGTAAGCTCTCACCGCACTTTGAACATCGTAAGAGGTGTGATATCTGAGAGCGAACTACTTGAGTGCTCAGACTCCGAACTTGAGGAAGGGCTGGCTGAAGAGGGTGTAGTCTCGGCAAAACGAATCGTGATGCGCAGAGAGGGGAAAGAGATTCCCACGAAACATGTAGTCCTGTCTTTCAAGCTCCACAGTCTTCCATCAACAATCAAAGCTGGCTATCTAAATTGTCATGTGAGGGCATATATCCCCAATCCAAGACGCTGCTACAAGTGCCAGAAGTTTGGCCACGGTTTGCAGGTGTGCCGTGGATAGGCTGTCTGTGCAAGGTGTGCTGGCAAAGACCATTCGTCAGAGACATGCTCAAATTATATCCGATGCACTAACTGTGAAGGTAACCACCCCGCGTACTCGAGATCCTGTCAGTTCTGGCAGGAGGAGAAACAGGTTCTCAAGATAAAGGTTGAGCAAAACGTCACATACCGAGCGGCGAGAGCCCAGTTCCAGTAGAAAGGAACTTTCTCTGATGTGGTGCGCAGGGGAGTGGCACCACTCAGTTTCAGTGGAGACCCAGACCTCTGGGCCTCCACACCACACTCCCCAACCCAAAGAGAGGGTCACAGAGGTGCTTTTTCCCGTGGCCACACAGCCAATCACCCAAGGAGAGGCCGTCACAACCTCAAAGGAGGTTGTTGCATCTCCCTCCGTTTGGGACGGGATTGCCAAGGGCCCGTCCCAAAGTACAAGTCAAGACATGGATGTTGATGATGACGACTGCTTATCGCAGAAGTCGTCATCGAGTCTTCCAAGTACTACTTCGTCCTTGGGCAAAGAGCAGAGAAAGAAAAGCACTGGCAGAGGACGGGGTCTGAAAGGCCAAGAACAGCAAAAGGTTCCTCCACCAAGGATACAGGCTCCTTGATTCTCCACATTCGTGTTCCCACATTTCACGGGTTCTTCACGTTTTCAGGTTGCATTTCAGTCCTTGCTGGTCCCCTTCCTCTGCTTACTCCTAATAAGTTCCAGTTGCAAGAGTATCATTCAGTGGAACTGTCGTGGTCTTCTGGGGAATCTTGATGACATCGATGATATATCAGACGGACACAGTGCTGTCTGTTTCTGTCTTCAAGAAACGAACCTGAACTTTGAAACTCCATGCCACCTCCGACGGTGGAACGTATACAGAAAAGGCCGAACGGACGCTGCACGTGCTTCTGGAGGTGTGGCCATCCTCACGGCGAGAGCACTTCCCGCGAGAGATGTCCCACTTTCTACAAATCTTGAGGCCGTTGCAGTGCAGATTTGCACTGACCGTGTGATGACGGTGTGTTCTCTGTACCTACCACCATCAGCTAAGGTTGAAGAAAAACAACTTGAAGACCTTCTCAGACAGCTGCCACAGCTTTTTCTGCTGCTTGGAGATCTTAATGCACACCATCCTCTGTGGTGTTGCTCAAAAGTTGACACACGAGGTAGGATGTTAGAGAAAATGCTAACATCTCTGCCAATCTGCCTTCTCAACACAGGGAGTGCAACACATGTCAATTCGGCTGCACATACTTTCTCAGCCATTGACATTTTACTATGTAGTCCATCTGTATACCAAGACATTTCGTGGACAGTTGCCGACAGTCCTTACAGTAGCGAACACTTCCCTTTTGTATTAAAACTCAATCAACTGGCAGCTACCCTCACTACCCGACCACTCCGTTGGAAAACACAACTTGCCGATTGGGGCTCCTTTAAGCAAGAAGCCATTCTGTCAACAGAATCACTTCATGGACTAGGCATTAATGAAGCAAATGACATTATTACACACAGTATTATCAACGCAGCCACTAAGTCCATTCCGCAATCTTCAGGTCGCCTCCCTAGACGCTGCAAGCCCTGATGGACGAGTGACTGTGCGAACACCAGACGGGAACAGAACTGTGCATGGGGTAAGTTCCGCCGATACCCAACCCCAGCAAACTTACTCGCTTTTAAAAGAGCCCGTGCGAAAGCGAGGTGGACACGGCAACAAGCGAAACGGCAATCTTGGGAAAATTTCGTATCCACCTTAAATAGTAGCACTCCATCCAAGTTTGTATGGGACAGATGGACAAAAATCAGAGGCGACTACAGGAGCTTCTCTGTTCCACTTCTGCAAATAAATGGAACCACGTGTCCGAGCATTGAAGACCAAGCTGACGCCTTAGGCGAACACTTCCAAAACGTTTCCTCTTCCGTTCATTACACACGCCAGTTCTTGAAGATCAAGGATTCTGCCGAGAAGTGCAACCTGTCATGTGGTACTGGCGACAACTACGCTTACAATAGGCCTTTTAACATAACAGAACTTTTAAGAGCACTGAACATTTCAAAACAGACAGCTCCAGGGCCAGATCGCATCACGTACTCTATGCTGCAGCATTTAACACCTTCATTGCTAGAAACTCTTCTATGCTTCTTTAACTCTGTCTGGAATGAGGGCCGCCTCCCATCCCGCTGGAAGGAGGCGATCATCATTCCACTGCTAAAACCAGGGAAAAGTTCTTCCAGTCCAAGGAGTTACAGGCCTATTGCCCTTACCGGTTGCTTAGGAAAAACTTTTGAACGTATGGTGAACTGCAGACTTACGTACTACCTTGAAGAAAATGAATGCCTAGACCGATATCAGTGTGACATTAGAACTGCATGCTCAACAACAGACCACCTATTGCGTTTGGAGACCGGTATTGGGGAGGCTTTTGCCAGACGGCAGCATTGTGTATCCATCTTTTTCGACCTCGAAAAGGCGTACGATACCGCCTGGCGGTATGGCATTCTTCGTGACCTACACTCTTTTGGGATACGTGGTCGTCTCTTCCGTTGCGTTGCAAACTTTCTTCAGAGGAGGACATTTAGGGTGCAGCCGGGAACTGTACAGTCCCGCCTGTTCACACAAGAGAATGGAGTCCGGCAGGGGTCTGTTCTAAGCGTAACACTCTTTATTGTAAAGATGAACACTGTCGTCCATGCAATTCCACCGTCTGTCACGTACTCCTTATATGAGGATGACATTCAAATATCCTGTTCTCCCACAAGCGTTTCTAGGTGTGAGAGACAGCTCCAGCTCACCATAAACAAACTTTCAGACTGGTTCACCAAAAACGGTTTCAAGTTTTCCCCTGAGAAAACTGTTTGTGTTCCATTTTCAAGAGTAAGGGGTGCGTTTCCTGAGCCCACACTCAGAATGAATGGCCAGGATATTACTGTCATGCCTGAACACAAATTCCTTGGTGTCATCTTTGACCAAAAGCTCAATTTCGCGTCTCACATAAAAAATCTCAGAGTCAAGTCAATGAAGGCCTTAAATATACTCAAGATCTTGTCGCACAGGTCTTGGGGTGCAGCCCGGGAAGTCCTGCGTCGTATTTATATTTCCGTCATTCGCTCAAAGCTTGACTACGGGTCTTTGGTTTATGGCTCTGCACGGAAGTCTGCTCTGGCGGTTTTAGACCCAGTTCACCACCAGGGTCTCCGTCTGGTGTTGGTAGCTTTTCGAACATCTCCAGTTCAAAGCTTGTATGCAGAGTGCAATGAATGGTCGCTCGAAAAACGGAGATTTTACCTTGCCTCTACATATGCAATGAAGGTGAGATCTTACCCGCAGCACCCTGCCCTAGCCTGTGCCACAGAAACCCGTTTCCAGCAGCTGTTTTTGAACATACCTTCTGTCATCCCTTCTTTTAGTATGCGACTGTCCCTGGAAATGGAAGCTTACGGCTTCCCTGACCAGGGCAGGGTGACTCTAGTAGCAAGTGGTGGGAGGCTTCCCCCATGGCAGCCACTACCAACACACAACACATCGTTACTTAAATATAAAAAGCAAGAAACCTCTACAGTTGTGCTCCAGCAGGAGTTCTTATAATTAAAGGACAGTTTTGGGGACCATGTCGCCCTTTACACGGATGGCTCTAGAACGGGCTCAAAGGTTTCATGTGCTATGGTCACAGGCACGTCTGCTGTGTCTCGCCGTCTGCCAAATACTTTTTCCATTTTCAGTGCAGAGGTATACGCTGTGATCCTTGCTTTTAATCATGTGTTACACTCTCACATTGATACGTCAGTCGTGCACACCGATTCCCTCAGCTGTCTACAAGCTATATGTAGCTTACGGAAACAAAAGAATCCGCTTGTGCAACAGGCCCAGCATTTATTCAGCCAAATTACAAACAAAGGTTTCTCTCTAACACTCTGCTGGGCGCCAAGTCACGTAGGTATACGTGTCAACGAGCAAGCCGACAAGGCCGCTGTCGAGGCACTGTCCGGCGACCTCGCATTTACAGAAGTGGCAGCTGAAGACTTGCGCTCAGTCATACGAAAGACGATTAATGAGAAATGGCAAAAACATGCAGAACACACAGAACACTAATAAACTCCATCTAATCAAACATGACATAGGCAAGCCCACACATGCTTTCAGTAACCGGCTTCACGAAATTCTGTCAGCTCGGTTACGTATTGGCTACACCTACCTGACACACGGATTCCTTTTACGGGAGGAGGATCCACCCCAGTGTGTGCCTTGCAGGGAACCGCTTTCTGTTCTGCATCATCTGATAATGTACCCACCGCATGAAGCTCACCGTCGCCGCCACTTTCCCGTCTTTTACAAATATAACATTCCCTTCCATCCCGCACTTTTGCTGGGTGATGAGCCCGTGGTTCTTTTAATTGTGTATACAATTTTTTAAACGATGTTGGTTGCATCAAGTACTTTTAAACTAAATTTTAACTGAATTATTCCCCTTTTTAAATAGATAACATTTTATCATTGTCTTGGCGCATAATAGCCGTAGTCGCTCATGCGCCAGAAAACCCTCAATCACTCACTCACTGTGCCACTGCAGAATGGCCACACAGCGAGGTGAGGGTTCCTCCACCGTTGACGCAGCAACGGGCATTCTCCCAGATGGGTCAACAGAACCATTTGTGCCATCCTTTTCCACCGATGTCCACCAATCACGAAGGAGCAGGCTTCCGTAGTCAGCCCCACGTCCAAGCCGCAGTCACAATGCAGGTGCCCCTAGAAACAAAAGGAAGCCGTCTGCGCAGCTATATGGAGAGGTCCTGAAGTTGGAAAAACAAAAACACCAGCTGCAATTGGAAGCAATGACGGAAATAAAGATGTTTTACGAACAGAGAGTGGTGACAATGCTCCAGGCGCAGAATGTTTCCTTTTTTTATATATGTATATAAGACCGAATTTTTTAGAGGACGGTTAGAAAAACAGAAGAGCAAATATTTCTTTAGCTAGTACATGTTAACATGTCAGTAGACATGCTTGCAAAATGTTTAGTATATATAGTATCACTGTGACACATTGTTTGTTTGTTTATGGGGAAGTCGACGAGCATGTCAGTCACAGGCTTGCATCAAATATCGATATAAATAAAATCGATATAATAAAATTGAATAAGTTTTCCGCAAATCATTTGTCTCTTGTGCATACCAGAGCATCATTGCGTAGTGCTTTACTTGTTGTGAATACTTGAGTAAAATGCTGCACGCATAATGAGAGAAGCAACGCGGCATCTTTGCATGCGTTGCTTCTCTCTTATTCTTTGATTCCTTCTCTCACCGATCCCACTCCTTATATAAGCAATGTTTTTGTCTGCTGCTTTCGTCTGAAGAAGGTCAGGCTCTGCCCGAAAGCTCCCGTATTGACCAGTTATTCTGTCTTCGTGCTTCTTTCTTTCGTTGTTGTTATTGTTATTCTCCTTGATGTGTATAACACGGCAGAAGGGATATGTGCCGCCTACATGAAGGACGAATTGGTTGTTCCCTAACCCCAAACCAGGCAGTCCCCCAAAACTAATGGAAAAACTGATGGAGGGAATGGATTCGCATCATCGTCTCTACTGGTGACTTGAAAAGCAAGCTGTTTCCCCTCACGAAATGGCTCAAGCTCTTCCAGAGCACACACGAGTCTCCCTCTCAAGAGCGGCTATTTTTCTGTGCATATCATACAAGACACATCATTTCTCGTTCTGTGAATAGGCAGCTCAGACACACTAGAGTTCCACATGCATTTACATTCAAACCAACTAGAATTTGGAGAATTAATTTAATTTGTATTGGCTTGTCAGAAACGCGCAGGATTCATTGCATAGTAACCTTTTGGAAATGTTTTACTTTGCTGCAAGTGCACGAAGTATGCGTTTCGAACTGCTTGTGACACCTACACTCGCTTCGATGGATTCTGGTCGAAAATGATTTTAATTGCGACGTTTTATTCCTCTGCAGCTTGGCACATGTGTACGCTGACAAGGGAAAAGACTTCACCACACCTGAATATTATCGTCAGGATGACATCTGGTACAAGATGGACAAGAAAGCAGGAAAAAAGTGTGGAATATGTGCGATCATAAAAGTTGTGAGTTACGTGTTTGGAACATAAACATTTTCTTACATTTTGTGTGTACAGAGCCGCGAAGAATGAGAAAGAGAATGTCGGGTCGCCACAAGTAAAGGCACGGAGAACACGGAAGCAGTTGAGTGTGTTTAAAAGCAATCTATTTACTTCAAAGGTCGGAGGCCCACTGGCATTTACAGCTTTTCAGCCGCAGAGCGCGGCAAGGGAAAAAGGGAAGCGAGAGGAAGGAAAGAGAGGACGGGAGCGCAGTGTTTTCTGAGAAGGAGAAAAGAGAAAGCAAAGATAAAGAAAACAGTTGTACATCTGGCAGTGCGACCGTACTTGGCGAGTCGCTACAGCACTCCCCCTCTAGTGAGGAACGAGCGAGAAAATAACAAAAATACTCGTCAGTGTCCGAGCACAAGTCGCTGTGGCCACCGCACCCGTCTGCCGGAGCGGGTGATATAGGGCTCTTCTGCATGTGTCCTCTGCGCTGCAGGGGGCTTGCCGGAGGGGTTTTCAAGACGTGTGGGTGTCTTTTGTTGAGGCAGGGTTCCCGTTCTGTCGCTGCTCCCGTTGCCAATTATTGCTGGCTTTAGTCTGTCAACACTGACGACTTCGTTGCGTCCGTTGATAAGTATAGTAAAATGCTTCCGGCTGCGCTTGAGAACGCGGTATGGGCCGTCGTAGGGGGGCTGCAGTGACTTCCTGACTGCATCGTGGCGAAGAAACACGTGCGAGCAAGATTCCATTTCCGGGCTCACGAACGATGCGTCGTTGTCCAGTGCTCTTGGTTGGACGGCGCGTAGTGTGGCCATAAACTGTTGAAGTTAGTGGGCATAGTTAGCGGGATCCGGAATCTTTGCTGCAGGGAGAGGTGTAATGAACTCGCCAGGGAGACGCAGCGGGGTGCCGTAAACGAGCTCCGAAGCACTGCAGCCGATGTCAGCTTTGAGAGCTGTTCTTATGCCGAGCAAGACAAAAGGGAGGGCATCTGTCCATCGAACATCCCCACGAGCCATGATAGATGACTTTAGCTGCCTGTGGAAACGCTCGACGAGGCCGTTTGAAGCTGGATGGTAGGCTGTCGTGCGTAATCTGTCGCATCCTATGATGGTGAGAAGTTCCTTGAAGAGGGATGACTCGAATTGGGCGCCTCTATCTGTTGTTACTGTTGATGGTACGCCGAAGCGAGCAACCCAGGTAGAAACGAAAGTGCGGGCCACCGTTGGGGCGGGAATGTCCTCCATGGGCGTTCCCTCGGGCCAACGGGTGAAGCGGTCTACCGCGGTGAGGATGTAGCGGTAGCCTTGGGATGGGGGAAGATGACCCACAATATCTAAATGAACTCGCGCGAAGCGTGCTTCTGGTGCCGGAAAGGTTGAGATGGGGCTGGACGTGTGACGATGAATTTTAGAGCGCTGGCACGCGTCACATGTGCGAGCCCAGTGCCTGACGTCTCTGTTCATTAATGGCCAGAAGAATCTTGACGTGATGAGTCGTTGGGAAGCTCTAATGCCATGGTGGGAAAGGATGTGGATGCCGTGAAAGATGTCCTTTCGAAAGACTAGAGGGATGAATGGTCGGGCTTTTCCAGTCGATGTTTCGCACACAAGGGTAGTGTTCGAATCGGGAAGAGTGATGCTCTGGAAAGTCAGCGTTCCTGGGCCACTTGAAATTTGGATGAGTTCTTGGTCATCTTTCTGAGCTTTAGAAATGGCGTTGTAGTCAGTGCGAGCCGGTGGCGTTGAGTTTACAGCGTGTATCCGAGAAAGACAGTCGGCGACGTCGTTGTTCTTGCCTTTCACGTACTGGATGTCGGAGGTAAATTCAAGTATGAACGACATCTGCCGGAGTTCTCTAGATGTTGATGTAGATGATGATGGGACCCGAAACGTTAACTGTATCTTGTTATGTTTGTTGAAAGCCGGTGCGGTTCAAACTAGTAAAGTTCTCTAGATGTGTGGGATCCGGACTGGGCCTTCACCGATCTCAGAGCAAATGTCAGTGGTTTATGATCTGTGAATACGGTGAATTCGCGTCCTTCGAGGAAGTGACTGAAATGGCGAATTGAAGAGTATACTGCAAGGAGTTCTCGTCCGAATGTACTGTAGTTGCGTTCTGTCGGACTCAGCTTGCGAGAAAAGAAAGAGATGGGCTGCCACTCGTCGTTGATGCGTTGTTGGAGGACGGCGCCGATGGCGGTGTCTGACGCATCCGTCATAAGAGATGTTGGCGCGTCCGGCTGTGGGTAGGCTAGCAGAGCTGCGTTGGCGAGATGGCGTTTGATATCCTCAAAGGCAGCGTTCTCTCGATCGCCCCACTCCAACGGTCCAATTTTGTCGTTTTTATGCTTTTTGCTGAGAAGCTTGTGGAGAGGCTCGATGGTTTCGGCGCAGTTGGGAACGAATCGGTGATAGTAATTGACAAGTCCCAGGAACTCCCTCAGGCGACGTTTCGTCGTTGGAGCTGGGAAGTCAGTGATTGCCTGAACCTTCGTTGGTAGTGGTCGAATTCCGTTGCTGTCGATTTTGTGTCCGAGAAAGTCTAGTGATGACACTCCGAATACGCACTTCGCTGTGTTGATGACTATTCCGAATTGTTCCAATTTTGCGAACAAAGCATTTAGGTGTTCCTCATGCTCTTCAGGTGACGCACTTGCAACAAGAATGTCGTCAATGTACGCGTGGCAGTAGTCCATACCGCGGACGACGTGATCGATGAAGCGCTGAAACGTTTGCGCGGCGTTTCGCAATCCGAAGGGCATACGAACGAATTCGAACAGTCCGAATGGTGTGGTGACTGCCGTCCTCGGTATGTCATCGGGGTGGACGGGTATCTGATGGTAGGCCCGCTTCAGATCTATCCGTGAAAAGATGGTCGCTCCACGGAGTGATGCGGTCTTGTATGTGCGGTATGGGATAGCGGTCTGGGACCGTAACTCGGTTAAGAGCACGATAGTCCCCGCACGGCCTCCAATCACCTGAAGTAGCCTTGGGCACCATGTGCAGCGGCGAAGCCCAGGGGCTCGACGATGGTCGGATGATGCCTAGCTGCAGCATGTGCTCAAATTCGCGCCGGGCGATCTGCAGCTTTTCAGGTGACAGTCGACGGGGTCGTGCAAATGTTGGCGGTCCGTTGGTCTCGATGTGGTGGCTGATATCGTGGCTGACAGGTAGCTCAGTGTTTACCGGACGGGTGAGAGACGGGTACTTTTCCAAGATGTTGGAAAACGAGTTTGAAAGGCCAGGACGGATGGTAGTGAGATTCAGTGAAAGAAGGCGTGATAGCGTGCCAGGAGTAGTCATAGATGTCACTGAATCTAGAAGGCGATTTTGGCGAATGTCCACTAGTAGTCCAAAATAGCGTAGAAAATCCACTCCGATGATGGCGTAGGGAATATCAGCAACCACAAAGATCCAACGGGATGTTCGTCGCAGGCCAATGTCCAAAGTAAGGGAACGCTCACCGTACGTGTGAATCGCGGAGCCGTTCACAGCGTAGAGTTCAGGTGCAGCCGGTTTGCCACGGCGATGCGTTGTTGACGCCGGGATGATGCTCACTTGTGCACCTGTGTCGACGAGGAACTGCTGTTTGGTGACGCGATCCGTGACATAGAAGAGTCGGTGGCGGGTGGGTGGGTGACCAGCTTCGCTTACCGCCGTTAGCTGCTGGCCGTCCCATTTCCCGCTCTCGAACACGGTGGTTGGCACTGTCTGGCATTGTCGCCGAATGTTTGGTGATACCAGCAAAGTGCATTACCATTGTTGCTCGGTGCTGGAGACTGTCGTCGGGCTGGCGCTGGTCGGCGTGAAGCTGATCGGCTCCGGCCTCGCTGCGTTGGGCCGAGCGACTGCACCATCTTGACCAGCTTGTTCATCTCGGCGCGTTCATCATGGCGCGGAGGTCATCGATGGCGTGGCTGTCCCGTGCGGCTAACGTGTCTTTGAGGTCTATGATGTCCTTCCGGAGCTCCATAATAGCCGGGGGTTCGTGTTGGGATCCGACGGCAGCGATGACCGGGGAGCCAACGTCCATGATGTTGTCGGCCATGTTGGTGATGTCCGACAACGTTGTGCTCTTCGCTGACGCCAGTATCATACGAACGCTGGCTGGGAGCCGCTGAAGGAAAAGCTCCTGCAATAGAGTCTCATCAATGGTGCTGGCCTTTTCTCCGAGCAGTTGTTGCAGACGACGGAGAAGTTGAGTAGGCCTCCTGTCGCCCAGCTCCTCCGATGTGAGCAGCTGTTGTATACGTCGTTGTTCTGACGCTGATGTCCGGCTGATGAGTTGTTCTTTCAGCGTGTCGTACGGTTTTTCATCTGGTGGCGAAAGAAGTACATCACGAACCTCTGTGGCGACGGATGGGGTTAATGCGGCAACAACGTAGTTGAATCGAGTCGTCTGTGATGATATGTTCCGTAGTGCAAACTGTGCTTCCACTTGGGTGAACCAGACTTGAGGGTCGTTGGACCAGAATTCCGGGAGTTTGATCTGAATGGCAGAGATGTCAGCAGGTGCTTGTTGAGTGGCCATTGATGTGGAGTTGAGCGCAGTGTTTTCTGAGAAGGAGAAAAGAGAAAGCAAAGATAAAGAAAACACTTGTACATCTGGCAGTGCGACCGTACTTGGCGAGTCGCTACAAGAACGATGTGGAGGGTGTCGTAGTGCCACAGTGCAGTGATGTCCTCGTCGGAATTTTGTCTGATCTTGTGTGCTAAGTCAGTTGTTCCGAAACTGTGAAACATTCAAAAATTAAAAGAAAAAAATGCGACGGATGTGTTCGCTATTCTGCGTGACCAGGAAGCCCGTGGCTGCAGACGCGGAGGTTTCTCATAAACGCACTTACATGCATGGTATGCAACGGGTGTGCAACGCTTTCGAGGCGTCACAAGAAACTCGCTTTAAAGCCTGATTTGACACGCAAGAAGGCGAAAATCGATGTCCTGAGGTCCACTCCCTCCCTCAAAACGCCACGGCGTCTGCGTCTATCGCGGCATACACGGACGCCCTGCCTTCACGATGCACCGCGCAGTCGTGGCGCAGAGTGCAGAATCGTGTGACGCTGCTGAAGTCCTCAGTTATACAATCTTAACTCGGTACCCTTTATTGTAACTTTTAGCAAAATGTAACCTCTATATAGACGTAGATTTCCAAATATCATAGAGGTTACACGTCCGATACCTCTATTTTGAGGTTAAACACGACTTGTAACGTGACACTGGAGGAGCAATAGAGGTTACTTCAGAGTTCAACGGAAATCCAATCGTCGTAACTTATAAATGTACCCTTTATAGGAACGTTGTAACTTCTAAACGAATTCCGCGTTTGAATTTCCTTCGTTTGTTTTTCTTGTTTCTTTGTAACCTGTATAAAAGGCACTGCTCACAAGCCACTGTGTTCTCGTTCAAGCCGCACATTCAATCATTCAGTACGAGAGTTTCGGATCAGTGTGCGTTACGTTAATGTGTCTCTGCGTCTGTACGAACTGCGGATCGTGTTCAGAATTGTGAAGAAAGCACAAGATTGAAGTGATGAACTTTATCAGGGTATTTCTACGGTGTGTTCACTACAAAGTTTATGTAGTTACGTACAGTCGTACGTTGCTGGACAGTCTAGGAACATTAATCGCAGCACAACCTGTCTCTTCAACACGGTTCAACGGTTCAACACAGTGTGTACGTGTGTGTGTTACGTCCGTTATTTGCTTAGTCCTTTGTCATCCTTGTGTTTTACTTCTTTGTGTGCTTCTGATTAACAATAGCTGCGTCGCTGATGTATCATTCTGACATATCGGAAAGGAATAGAAATGTTTTCGGCGTACTGGAGAGGAAGTTGCAACAACGTGAGGACTGCCAAGAGTATACCTCCTTGAAACTGAATGTCGTTCACCACAGCTGAAGTGTTGGTATTGTGACGTCCTCGTGCTCTTGCCTCAGCTGTAGTTCCAAGTTTGCCAATTAAATAATACATATGCTCCAGTGGCAATTATTTATTTATTTATTTTGTTGTGCATGTGAGTCTGTACATGTAGTGATCACTCGCTTTTCGCCACTGGATGCCTTTAGATGAATTACGCATATTATAGCTATATGTTGCGAATGGCAGTATGCGTTCTGCACCGATGAGAGCTCATTTTGAGCACCATTTGTTCTGTAGCGTCTGTGAAGAGGCGGGCGTCTTAGAGACAGCCATGCCTGGCGAAACTGTAACTTTTATGTCGGTGTGGCGGTTAGGAAACAGTAACCTCTATTTATAGGTGATCTGTGTAACGTTTATAGAGGGTATCGCCCATAGGCTACAGGGTAACTTCTGAAATAGAGGGTAAAACTTTTGAAAGTTGTACCCTTTACTAGAAGGTACCAGGTTTAGAGTGTATTAAGGGACATATCCCGGCTCTCAAGATTCAGTTTGAGAAGTACTTTCTGTAGATCGAGGACAATAAACACGACTGGACCCATTTCACACGACTTCTCTTCCCGACGGCTTTATTACAGCAGACGAAGAGCAGTTCATGGGCCTGAGTTCAGATTCAAGTTTGAGGCGCCAGTTTCCCCAACAATCACTTCCCGAATTTTGTGTAGGTTTGGCCACGGAATGCCCGCTATTGACAAGAAAAGTCATTAAAATATTCCTTCTATTCGTGCCAACGTACTTATGCGTGTTCGGCTTCTCCGCTGTGGACACAAAACAAAGTGGAGCTCACACCTCAATATCATGCACGGACTTAGAGTTGCGGTGCCGAAACGTTGTCCTCGTTTCGAGAAACTATGCCCCAAGAAACAGGCTCACTTTCATAAGCAAGTATGCTTTCATGGTCGCGCAATCCTGCAGTTGCGCAAGACTTTCTTGCTCAGTGAACTCGCTCTAAATGTAGCCCAAAGAACACGTCATAGTAACGTTTTCGGCCGACGTTCATGGGCGGAGATGGGAAAACGTCCGGCATCGTGACGAGGGAGGGAGGTCACCTCTATTTTAATGGGCTGCGGGATGGCCAAGTTTCGGAACCATTGTGCTAACTATTTCCATATGAATACGTTTTCTTGCTATGCTCATTGGCTCTGTAACTATAATGTCATGTTATGTGGAGTTGAGAATTCGTGAAGAGACCTGCACGTTATGCATTACCTACCTATCGTGTCATCACCTATTGCACATATGCATATTTTTAATGACATGTGGGATAAGTATTTTGCTCCAGCTATTTGTAGTTCTTTAGAAAACATATTTCTTGGTTTCTCGGCCATGCTGTTAAATAATCGGCCAGCCGAAGTCACTGCTCTAAGTTTTAACTGTCTTAGATGGGCATGTGTAGTGTAGTCTTCCTAGACTCACAGAGAGCTAGAGCCACAGAGAACATAACCGTTTATTCCTCGTCTCACGTTCGTCTTCATTATCTTCATCAGCTTCCTCGTGCTCAGTCCACTACTTTCCTGCCTTCAAGATGGACGTATCGCGACGGAGGTTTGGGGGTTCTTTTAGGGTACCGCGGTGACCTGGGATGGTCCTGTTTTTGCTCTGGCTTCTCTGACGTAGCTGTCGTTGCGTCCGTTTGTGGCCAGGGCAAAGGTTGAATCGACTCAGAGGGTGCTCAGGTTGATCTGAGTTTCAGATGGTCGGCATGCACTCGGCGTTGCCTGGCGTTGGTTCGTCTTCATCATCTTCATCAGCTTCCTCGTGCTCAGTTCACTAAAGCATGGGCTTGGCCTCTTGGCTTCTTTGGTTTCCTTCTATGTGCATTGTGCATTAGCAAACAGCCGTTATGCATTGCTAACACCGGAAACAAGTGACACGTGAACATTTCTTTGGCATGACATCGTTTGGAAGTTGCACTTCCTTGTGCTAACCTTGCCTTTTGTGAGCTGCAGCGATTTGTGATTAGCCAGAGCGAACTTGTTGGGAATGCGACGGGGCGACACTCTCTGCTGTTAGAAGAATTCATCTGAGCATTCGAGTGTTACCAATTAGAAGTTACCAATAGCTCAAATTGTGCGAAGCTGTTGACTCGCAGCGATTGATTGCCGTGCGGAGTAAGTTCCACACCTTTAGGCAACGATTTACTCCAGGGATTTCGTCCATGAATATTTTCATAGGCAAAGTGCGACCCCAGAGGCGATCTGGAGTCCCGGTATGTAATCGTCTGAAGCTAGATGCCGTACACACAAATTTTCAAAGTGCTCCCGAGGACCAAGGCAAAAACAAAAAGAAAGAGAGCAATATGGAGGTAAGTCGAGGTTTAAGTTCATGCTTATGAAATATATAGCTCCTACAGCAGAACAGTCGCGTTAAGACAATTGCGATATGAAAATAGGAGGCCTCATGAATCCATTGCGCAGCTGTCTGTTAGTTACTGCGCTCCGTATCCACGGTTGACAACACAATAGTATTAAGAATCTAACTTGAGAATTAGCAGAGGCGGACGCTGAAGGTTGAATGAAGCTGGGTCTGCCTGGCATCAGGTGCACGAATAAATTGCGGACACGTTACATGCAGTCCAGCTGCCATGTACGCTAAATGCGTACAATCTACAATATTTGTCTTGCACTTGGTGCATTACTGTTGCGACTAAAGCCACATTATTTACGTTGTAGAGGGTCTACTGCAGAAATATTGTGGGCGTACTACATACCCCAGTAAACCATAGACGTCTAGGAGATGTCCACCTGATATCAAAAATTGGATGTTTGTATATCCCATGGATCATTGCAGAGAGACCGTAGACGCCGCATGTACGTCCTGACGACTATGGTTTGTCCCACTTTTTCCGCATTCCACGGACGTCAACTTCGGGATATTTGGATATTCACAGAATGTTCTCAAATCTGCATATATCGCTATAAATGTGTTCTTTTAGAAATGTGCTATATACTATGCAGTGGGGTGCCACACATTCTCATCAGATATGTAACAATGTTTTACTTCAAGGCTACATTATGGCTAGGCTTTTGGAACCATAAGCGTATTGTAGTGTGGTAACTGGCAGCCCGGAGGCCTTTCGGCCCTAATCCAAGACGAATGCAGACCACGGTTTAATAAATGTGCTTTCGCCTTTCACCATATAAGACTTAGGCACCCTTTTTGGCCCCTCCACCGCGTACGCGGATTTCAAGAGATACAAGAACGAGCATATACTGGGATACAAATTGTTTGAGTACGTTCATCAAGTGTAGCGTAGCGTATGACGTTTGCAACGGTGACAACGTCTTTGCAGTTAGCTTGTGAGTCTGCAAACGATGTCAGCGTATACCTGTGAACGTTCCTGACACCCCATCATGGCAAATATCATGTTTTTAACTCAAGCTACCGTGTATACTGTGATTGCTTGGTAAATAAGGTAGTAAACCGCAAAATTTTCCCTCTTGATTACGTCATGCCACTAGGGGTCACGTGCCCTAGATGTCTCCAAAAAATAGCGCGCGCTTGCTCCTTTCTTTTTACATCTATGAGATGTCCCAGGGATATAGAAAGTAAGATATTTTTGAAAGTCACATTGTGGACGTACAGGTAACGTCGCATAGACGTGGCGGACATATGCGACGTGTGCGACCTTTGTGGGACGTACCTGGGATATTTCTGGTTTACTGGGACATGTTGTTCACTAGGAAAAATACCTAAGTGGTATAGTGTTGTCTTTCTATCAGAATTACATAATCTTGCTGCGAAAAATAACTAAGTAATTATGGCTATCCATTTCCTGTCACTAAACTCTCTTTCTCTACTGCAGTGGTGAACAACCTTGAGGATACATGCAACACAGGGCGTCATCTCATCTTCTCATGACGAATCAGTTGTTCATAAATGATTCACGTACTCAGGTCATAGAGGCTTCAAGAAGTAATTCACGAAAAAGCCAATCCTTCGGTGCCAGCGCCAGAGGTCGAACATGGACCCCCTTGTTACCGGTCAGGGATGTTACATTTTAGGCACTCATTGACTTTTCGTGAATTACTGCTTGACTTAGTCCCTTATGCTCTTGGAGGCTGTATGTGTATGTTTGTCCGTAGATGGAGCCCGCCACAGCTGATTTGTCTATCGATTACTGTTGAGGCTTGTGTTCTGTTTGTCTCTTTGTGTGTCATGCCCATGATTTGCGAACACGTCTTCCTAAAGTGTATTTAGACTAATAGCATGTGGGGCGTAAGTGAGGCAACGTTACGCTTGTACACGTGTATAGGCGAGATAAGGCATGAAACTCGAAAGGAAGGAGAAGAGAAGAGAATGGGTCACTTCCTTTAGATTGGCGATATCGGGTACTGCGTGACCAGCTTGAAGAGCATTATTCATACTGCTCCATCGCGCTCACATGCCATTTTTCTTTTTAGACGAGTATCGCTCGTACAAATGGCATTCTGAATGCCGTTATACCTCCGACGTATGAGTCTCCGAAGTATGAGTATAAAAGGTGTCATTTTTTTATAAATATGGTACGCTGCACTGAAAGAAGACTTAGCGCGTAATGTTTGTAAGGGTCCAAAGATAATAAGCCTATTTTTGTTTCCTCGTTAGTTAATTCGTTAACTGAAATTAATCAATACTGCAGGGACTATAGCAAAACTGCCAATGGCGTAGTTGTAGAGGGGGTCTTCGATTCTCTTATCCGTCAATATGTACCTCCTCTGAGTTCGCTTTCTTTTTTTCTCGGTCTAAAAAAATAAAAAAAATGGAAAACAAACAAAACGCGCTTGAGTTTTGCCGAAGGACGGCAGCACAAACGTAGGGTTGTCAATCGGGATATCCTGTATCTGAAAATCCCGGGATCCCGGCCAATTTTTGACGTCCTGAAGCCACGTGATTTCTTCCGGGAAATCCCGGGATTTCGTGAGAGCAAATATTACAAGCAAATCAGACCCGTGTGAGCCATCAGGTATTGACTCACTTCTTCGTAACGAAATGACATTTTTTTTATGACTGGGGGTGGCAGAGGACCGCTGCCTACACGTGCGTACAGATATTTGCTGAACAGCCCTTCAGTTCCGCAGCCAGTATTTGCACAATAGTTCGCTCCGAAATGGGGGATGCCACCCTCACCGTTCTGTGCTTTCTCACGTCGTGTTTCAATCATTGTACAACGTGCTAAGCAAGCTGCGGCTGTGTTGTAAACCATTTAATGTTTCGTTCCCTTCCGTTCGTTTTTTTCTCATTTTGTTGTTGGTGTTCTTCATTCAAGTGGAATGTTACACCTGTGTGAGGGAATGATAAAGTAATATTTCCTATTACCCCAAGCAGAACAATGTACTGAAAGTCCAGTGCAGCATTGGTGCTAGTATGTGTCTTATCAATGTTCTTCAGTTTCACAAATCTGTTCAAGGTCTTCCACCTCCCCGTCCTCCCCTATTGCACTCGACTTTCAGTACATTGTGCTGCTTGGGACTTCAATTGTAGCGGGACTCGCCTTCTTTTCACGTGAAGCAGTAAAATTTAGATGACTAAAAACGGAGCGCCATTATCATAGAAAAAAAAATAAGCATTTCCCCGTCACTATTTTACCAATGTGGTTACACCGCGAATTCTCGAGCGTTTTCCTTCAGGAAAAGGTTGAATTAACAAAACACACATGAACTTCGCACAATGCCCCGATATAGTCACAGGAGAGTGCTGCACGGCCCGCGGCACCTGCGGGCACCCGCGGGTGGCCCGCACGTTGCTGCCGGTGTAGGTTTTTGGGGTAGCGGGTAGCGGCGGGTCGGGGCGAGGAGTCATTGTTGGGTGCGGAGCAGGGCAGCGGTCCGGTGTCGTCGATGCATCTTACCAAAACACTATTAGAAAGTCACACTGAGTCCCTCAATTCGTTAGTCGTCTGTACAGCAGCGCTCGAAACATGAATAAAAACGTCGCTGACAAGGGCGGATCAAACGCTCACACCGTTAGTGTACAACAGCTCCTGTGTGTCCCTTTTTGTCCATGTCGCGTTCCGTAGCGCCATGCCTGAAGCCAGAAACCAACACACATTTGCACCTTTTCCCCCTACAAGAAACCATACACACAGACATATACAGGGTGTCCCAGAAAACGTGTCATTGAATTATAATAAAAAAACTACGCCACCTAGAATCATGTGGTCAACAGCATTTGTTCTTATTAGGTTTTTGACACCTCCTAATGTGAATGACATGTACTCCAAGTTTAATTATGTAAATATTTGCGAACTGAACTCGGAAATTTGCCAAGTAAAGGTCACTTTTTTACCCCACCAATATGAAGAGCGTGCCGAATTCACTCAAATTCATGACAATTCACAGTGATATTCACGAGCTATCCCATCGGAAAAAATAGCCGAATATCATGGTTTTCGGAGCACCGGACCATAGCGCGCGATGACTTTTTGAGCGCAATCTCTCTCAGTGCGACGAAAGGAGGTTCCGAAGCCAGCCCCCAGAGTGATGGTAGAAAAAGTAACAGTTCCTAAAATTGGGAGAGGGAAAGCATTATCCCAGCGAAAGTCGGGCGTGATAAGCCGTGCCTGTTTTATCTCTTTCTGCGGTGCCGGGGAGGGCTGGGTTTCCAACCTCCTTTCGTCGGACTGACAAAGATTGCGCTGAAAAATTCATCGTGCGCTATTGTGTGCAACCTCCTTAGAGCATGATGTTCGGCTTTTTTTTCCGATGGGATAGCTCCCGAATATCCCTGTCAATTATGATTAATTTGACTAAGTTAGGCACGCTCTTCATATTGGTGGGGTAAGAAAGTGACCTTTACTAGGCAAATTTCCGACTTAAGCTCGCAAAAATTTACATAATTGAACTTACGTTACACGACCTTCACATGAGGAGGTGGCAAAAACCCAGTAAGAACAAATGCCATTAACCGCATAACTCTAGGTGGTGTAGTTTGTTTATTATAATTCAATGACACGTTTTCTGGGACACCCTGTATAATCATCACCAGGGAGTACTTTCAGTTTACTCATCAACGTTCATCGGGTAGCGGGCCGGGTGCGGGTGAGCTTTTGGAAAAAAATATGCGAGCTGCGTGCGAACCCGGGTCTCAGTTTGTAACGGGACGTGGGTTGCGTGTGGGCTGGAGATTCGAACCTGCGGGTAGGGTCGGATGCGGGTCAGATAATGCTCACCCGCGGAGGACTATACTTGGAAGCGCCATCTGAACTCCCCACAATCCCGAAATCCTGTCCCGGGGTCTCGGGAATGAACCTCATCATGAGCGACACCGGCTGTGTTGTACTGCTACACCACTCTCGACTGTGTCCTTCCACAATACCCGAATAACTTAGGGCTATGAAGGAATCAACCAAGACCAAGTTGTTTATGAACGACATTCAGCATGTTGGTCTCTTTGTCCTACGCATCGACAGCTGAACAGCCCACCCACGAAACATGTCGCCATTCACAATCGCATTGTAGTTTATCTAATATTTTCGCCGAGTCATTTCACTGCTGATATTGTGCAAACGTACACACTGGAAGACTCTGGAAGCACACAGTTACTTCACCTTAGGCGAGCTTGTTCGTATGTCAGCGTCGTTTACTTGCACACACAAATGCGAAAAAATGCGAGGGAAAGTCACAAATGCGATCTCAATAAATTTTCCCGTTTGCGTGATCAGAACGGTTCCAGCACACAAAAAACGTCTCCCACTCAAACGATTTCTTCGTTCTCAGTTCAGGACGATGTCGCGTCTGGTGTCGCAATGTGAGAATTGGCCCTTATGTTATTGATAGTACTTAGTCGAAGGTGAAATACAACGTCACCTCGAGTGTTTGCAACAATCGCTCAGGGTGCACTATTTTACGCGCAAAACGTGCCCGGAAAATAAGCAGGCTGTTGCAGAGAACTATGCATGCCTTCGAGCATTTGCTTGAACGAAGGATTTCTGCAGAAAGGATGGTTTCTGCACAGGTACGTCGCCATGATCAGATTGAAGTCAAGAAAACATTGACGCAACAGGATGAAATGCGCCAGGCCCTAATTGTATTCGATGCACTTGTGCACTTAAGTAAGTTGAACATAGCGGCATATGACTTACTTAGATGACATTTACATTTTGTTCGTGAATGACACTGCCAGCCATAGCAGGGGCAATGCACAATTGCACAATTTATGATGTTGTCGCAGATACAAGTGTACACATGATGACTTGCATTCGCTTCTCCTAAACAGAGGTATATAACGCCGTTGGACAAAATGTAGAAGCTCACAGCATTAAGGAACCCATCAAATTTCATACTGGAGGGAACCAAGCCTCCCAGTGGTGCTGAGAAGAAAAATTAAAAATTAAACACAAATAAAAATAAGCATACGTTACATACATGCAAAACACACGACGGTCACAGATAAGGTAAGTATTAAAGGGGATCTTCGGCAGACAGACCACGTGACAATAACAGTACACTACAGCTATAAGAACTTTTGAACATATTTTTTACCGCCTAATTACAATGTGTAAAAGAGTTTAAGAAGTGACACTATTTTGAAGAGAGCGTTCGATTTCTCAGAACGCGAACTTCGGGGCAGCGTTGCATCTGCAGCGTTGTCTTTTCTGTTTTTAAAGCCGCACTCACCACCAAGGCAGCACAATGTACTGAAAGTCGAGTGCAAGGGAGTGGACGGTATGTGTCTTATCAGTACCCTGCAGTTTCACGGGTTTGTTCATGTCCTTCCATTTTCCCGTTCGTCCCCATTGCACTCCACTTTCAGTACATTGTGCTGCCTAGGAGGAATGTTCTTTTGCCTCTTTGGCCGTGAAACCACACCTTTACTTTGTAGATGTTAGTAGTATAGATTAATACGGAATAATAACGGTGCCTGTATAGGAACCGTGCGGCATAAGAACCGTGCTGAACAACGACATCCTTTTTCTAATCCAAGATGGCCGATTCTAATCCAATTCTAAGCCAACACAATCCAGTTCTAAGGCAACACAATCCACTTGTAATCCAACACAAGCCAAATCCAAAGCCATCTGATTGGCTGCCATTAGCTCCGTCCACTTCACATTGATTGGCTTATGCCAGGCCTACCGATCGCTGATTGGTTGACCATAGCTCTGCTCCTTAACGCTAATTAGTCGCCTCCGCCCACTGCACGCTGATTGGTGCATGCCGATCGCTGAGCTCCGCTGATTGGTCCATTCTAAGCCTACTGATCACTCTCCCAGACTTTCTAAGCCCTCTGATTGGCCGTCCCAACCGATTGGCCCGCTGAACATAGCCTTTATTCGCGCCCGCCAGATGGCAGCGGCCCTGCTGCGGCTTTATCTCAGATGTTCAAACTTACCTTGTGGCGTCCAACTTTCCGCCCACTTCATGCTGATTGGTCCATTCTAGGCCTACTGATTCAGACGTCTAAGCCTACTGATCACCCTCAGCGCTCTGATTGGCCGTCCCCAATGTAAGCCTACCGATTGGCCCGTTCTAAGCCCACTGACACCAGATGGCGCAACCCTTTACTGGCTCCGCCCACTTCACGCTGATTGGCCCATTCTAAGCCTACCGATGGCTGGGCCTGATTGGTCCACGCTAAGCCTACTGAACGCTAACCTGAATTTATCGCTCCTAAGCAGCTTCAGACAAGACACACGACAATTGTTGATTTCAACCTTTATTTGGTACAACGGCCAGCTGTGGGTTGGTTCAGCTGCATCAGATAGATCATTGGGCCATAATTCTATGCCGTCATCTCTCGTGCTCATTGCTCACTCAGCTCCCTCGGTAGATTCCAACTGTTACTGGTTCATCTAACTGCAAGTTGTCTGCTCGTTAGTCCATCTGACTGCAAGTCGCCGCTCACCCAGCTCCTTACTGGTTCTAGTTGGTCACAGCTCCCTCATAGGCTCCAACTCCGATTGGTCCATCTAACAACAAGTGGTCATTCACCCACTGCTATTGATTCATTGAACTGCAAGCCACTCATTGGTCACTCACACTCATCTCTAGATAAGATAAATTTAACTGTGGGTAACTTTTACCGTAAGATAACTTTAGCGGAGGTCATACGCTGGTAGGCTCCAACTGCTATTGGCCAGTGCTAACCGATATGCCTCCACCCTGGTGCTCATTGGTTTCACATCGTTTCTGCGCATGCTCTGACGGCGCCGAAGAAGGTTCTCTACACATTTTCTACACGTTGCTGTGGCTCGCCCTGATTGGTCCATGCTACTTACCTCGTGGCGCAACTCTTTGCTGGCTCCACCCACTCCGCGTTGACTGGTCCATTCTAAGCCCACTGACTTCTAAGCCAGTCCACGCTAAGCCTACTGATCACTCTACCAGACTTTCTAAACGCTCTAATTGGCTGCTACCGATTGGCCCTCACTGGCCCGTTCTAAGCCCACTGACACCAGATGGCGCAACTCTTCACCAGCTCTGCCTACTTCATGCTGATTGGTCCATTCTAAGCCTACTGACTTCTAAGCCGAACCACGCTAAGCCTACTGAACAGTGATTGGCTAGCCTGTCGCTCCTAAACCACAATGCAGCAGCTTCAGACAAGACACACGACAATTGTTGGTTTCAACCTTTATTTGGTACAACAGCGTCCTGGTCCAGCTGTGGGTTGGTTCAGCTGCATCAGAGAGATCGTTAGTCCCTTGCGCTCATTGGTCACTCAGCTCCTTCGATAGATGCTATTGGTTCATCTAACTGCAAGTGGTCTGCTCATTGGCCCATCTGACTACAAGCCTCTCATTGGTCACTTATGTCTAGAGCTCCCTAACAGGCTCCAACTGCACTTCCACTCATCGCTAGACCCAACTGCTACTCCCTCTAATATCTGGATAAAATAATATAAGTTTAACTGTGGGATATTGAAACTTTTACCATAAGATAGGTGACTTTTAATATAACTTTTTCATATGTTTTGCCCTACACATACAAGAGATGGCGCCGCTTGTCTTTGCAAACATGGACAGCTGCCATTGCATTGGTGACTCATTTCTATCCAACTGGTTCATACTTCTAGAGAGCCAGCGTTAGAAGGCTTACATGCCGCCGCTTGTTCACGTAGCCACAGTTGCTAATGGGAAATAAAAAAACGTGTTTAGGGTACAGATCTCAAAACACACGAGTAAAGTTGGCTTCTCCTGGTTGCACGCGTGGGTTAGGTCAAGCCCACCCCTGAGAACACGCTTAGGATCGTTTAGGATGTGTGTGCTTTGCAGTTCAACCTAAAAATTGTTTCAATCAAGCAGAATGGCAAATGATGCAACGGAGCGCGTTCATTCTTGAGAACGAATTTTGTGACAGAACCACAAAAAAAAGAAAATATTCAACGTGTATAAAACAAAGTGCAAAAAAAAACCCATCGTGATGCTAATCAGAGAAAGCAAGCACGCGTTCGAAAGGAGCAGGAAGAAGGACATGATCGAGAAAACAACGATAGTTGATGCTGTGCAGAGAAGCCTGTTTGAGGGAGAAACAGCCTGTATAATCAATAAACCCTATAGAGCTTGGGCCTGTTTTTATTTTAGAGAGCGGGCATTCAACACACGAAATTAAATAAATCGAGCAGAATGACAATAGCATAGTGGCGCTATGTGGTGAAGCTCAAGACGCACTGACACTCCAACGCTTATTAAACAATGCTATGCACGCACGTACTCAAGCTTAAAAAAAAGAAGACTCAACCCAAGCTGAATACGAAGAAACACAATTTCACATTGCTCCCCTCAGAATATTCTGTTCAAACATAGCCAGCACACGCGACACAGCTCTACGCAGAGCACAACTGGAAGCACCCTTAGAAATATAAGTTCTGGGCGCAACGTCGCACTATGAACTTCATGAATGTCTTCTGTGAAGTTCATCTCGGAGAAAAAGCGCTCACCTTCGCAGACGGGCACATAGATTCACGAGCACCATGCAGCAATATCTGAAACATGTGGTGCGTGGACAGCTCACGCGACTTTAACTCGTGTTTACGCATATTGCAGTTTTAGACGGTGCACTTCAACGTAAGATATTAATTAAATCAAGCACAAAGGACAGTGATGCTATGTCGTGACTGACGCTCCAATGCTTATTAAACAAATTGCTTGGGGCCATGCACGCATGTACTCAACTCAAGCTGAGTATGAAGAAACACAATTTCAGATTACTCTCTCCCCGAACATCCCGGGCAGTCGCACCTCCGCGTTCCTTCTCTATACTGGAAGCACCAATCTTAAAAATATTAAGATCGTCGCACTATGAACAAGTCCATCTCATCAAAAAAAAAAAAATTGGCTTACCTCATCACACCGGTATGACGCCCGTAGATTCTTGTCGCGCGACGCGCTACAGCAGGGTAGGGAAATACGGGCGCGTGGACAGCTCACACGACTTCAGCCTGCCCGCGCACACCTCACAACATGCGTCGACACACCAAAATGTCGCGCAACTTCCAGGCACCCACACGTCGACCACTTACCGTGCCAGCCGCACGGAAAACTTGATAGCCGAAACACAGGCGCATAACACACCCCTCCGGTTGGGACCATCTCTTTTATATCAATGCTCGCTCGTTTCCGCAAGGTTGCAAGTTCGAGAAATTGGGTCACCTTGAAGATGAGCCGATGTTCGAGCCATCTGTTTTATATCAAAAACGCACTTCCACCCGTCATGGCCAAACTGAGTACTCTGCGGCAGAGCCTAGCGGAAAAAAATGTTGCGTCAAGGTGATGTAAGTAGGCCTTCTCCGAGAAACTGGGTCACCTCGTAAATCATGTTTTCCGAAGCCGCGCGTATTAAAACCAAAAGTAAGCAGCGATCACACAAGGCTATGCGAAGAAAAAAATATCCCTATGAGCCCACGTCACCACCTGCTCATTGCTGAAACAAGCACCAAAAACAAAGGGTTCGCTTATGCAGTTTCCAAGAAGCTCCAAATGTCCTTCGCGCGAGCGCGCTCGGGCATGATTGTGTAAACAAAATCGCACCACCCTCCAAGGGCGCATTTGAGTTCGGTCGACTCTGGGTCAAGCGCACAATGAGGAAGATGAGGAAAGTTCTCATTTTCTGTTCATTCGGCAGTAAAATAAAAGTATTTCCTGTTTTTAGGGGGAAAATTCTGTGTTGTGTGATGGAGAAGCTATATAGATAGGGGATAAGGAGGAGGATTATATAGCACGTACTCATCGACTAAGAATCGACATCGAATGAGGTAGGCTGGACTTTCGAGAACGTCTGTTCATGCATTCAAAAATTTTTTGTGCAGACGAAAGAGCTTTATTTTACGTGAGGATTACACAGGTTTACTCGATCTTTAGGGGACAGCCATCCGGTTCGTACATGACACGACAGCATTCATTTCAGAGGTAAACTAAGACGTGCAGCAGATGGAGAGCTTGAAGAATATCTGTGCCCGCGATGTCTCTGTAGCCGTATCTCTTTAGGACTTCGCGGAGATCGCGTGATATCTTGAATAGGTTCGCGTCTACTTTTTCTAGCTCAATTTCGTGGTATACTCGTAGGATCTCGTCCACAGCACCATCTACCCTGTCGATGGTGGTGAATCGTTTCCCGATGAAAGCTTCATAGAGACCCCGCGGTACTGCATCTTCCGGAATCCAACCGAAAAACGCCGTCAAAACATCGAGGACCGTTCGCCCTGCTGAAAATAGTGCTTTTGATTAGACAGCGAGGATAAAATCGCAATACCTTTTCTAATTCGGCTGTCGATTTCCATAGTGGGTGCCCTTGAATCTCTTCAGTGTTTCTTACAAACCTGCACCATCATACGAGTCCCACGTCTCACCACAAAGGCCAGAACTTGTTTGAGCACGCTGAAACAAGTTATGATATGGCACGCATGTGGGAGCGGGACTTGTTTGATCGCGCAGAACAATTTACGTTGTTGTAGAATATCGCCTGATGTGCTGGAAACACCATACAGAACCCGCCTGGGAACCCAAAACTACTTCTTTTACTAATAGCCAGAACTTGTTTAAGCACGCTGAAACAAGTCATGATATGGCACGCGCGTGGGGGCGGGACTTGTTTGATCGCGCAGAACAGTTTACGTTGTTGTAGAACATCGCCCGATGCGCTGGAAACACCATGCAGAACCCGCCTGGGAACCCAAAACTACTTATTTTGCTAATAGCCAGAACTTGTTTAAGCACGCTGAAGCAAGTCATGATATGGCACGCGCGTGGGGGCGGGACTTGTTTGATCGCGCAGAACAGTTTACGTTGCTGTAGAACATCGCCTGATGCGCTGGAAACACCATGCAGAACCCGCCTAGGAACCCAAAACTACTTCTTTTACTAATAGCCAGAACTTGTTTGAGCACGCTGAAACAAGTTATGATATGGCACGCGCGTGGGAGCGGGACTTGTTTGATCGCGCAGAACAGTTTACGTTCTTGTAGAACATCGCCTGATGCGCTGGAAACACCATGCAGAACCCACCTGGGAATCCAAAACTACTTCTTTTACTAATAGCCAGAACTTGTTTGAGCACGCTGAAACGCGCACGCACCGTGATGCGTGAAACGGTTTTCTTCTTTCCATAATGCTGTTTAATCGCGCAGAACGTTTGGGATATGATATAAAATGTCTTTAAAATAGCGTGGGGCTCTCCACAAACTATACTCGCTTAGTCGATGAGTACGTGCTATATAATCCTTCTCCTTATCACCTATCTATATAGCTTCTCCATCACACAACACAGAATTTCACCCCCTAAAAACAGGAAATACTTTTATTTTACTGCCGAATGAACAGAAAATGAGAACTTTTCTCATCTTCCTCGTTGTGCGCTTGACCCAGAGTCGACCGACGGACGGAACTCAAATGCGCCCTTGGAGGGTGGTGCGATTTTGTTTACACAATCATGCCCGAGCGCGCTCGCGCGAAGGACATTTGGAACTTCTTGGAAACTGCATAAGCGAACCCTTTGTTTTTGGTGCTTGTTTCGGCAATGAGCAGGTGGTGACGTGGGCTCATAGGGATATTTTTTTCTTCGCATAACCTTGTGTGATCGCTGCTTACTTTTGGTTTTAATACGCGCGGCCTCGGAAAACATGATTTACGAGGTGACCCAGTTTCTCGGAGAAGGCCTATTTACATATACCAATACCTTGACACAACATTTTTTTCCGCTAGGCTCCGCCGCAAAGTACTCAGTTTGGCCATGACGGGTGGAAGTGCGTTTTTGATATAAAACAGATGGCTCGAACACCGGCTCATCTTCAAGGTGACCCAATTTCTCGAACTTGCAACCTTGCGGAAACGAGCGAGCATTGATATAAAAGAGATGGTCCCAACCGGAGGGGTGTGTTATGCGCCTGTGTTTCGGCTACCAAGTTTTCCGTGCGGCTGGCACGGTAAGTGGTCAACGTGTGGGTGCCTGGAAGTTGCGCGACATTTTGGTGTGTCGACGCATGTTGTGAGGTGTGCGCGGGCAGGCTGAAATCGTGTGAGCTGTCCACGCGCCCGTGTTTCCCTACCCTGCTGTAGCGCGTCGCGCGACAAGAATCTACGGGCGTCATACCGATGTGATGAGGTAAGCCATTTTTTTTCTTTATGAGATGGACTTGTTCATAGTGCGATGATCTTAATATTTTTAACATTGGTACTTCCAGTATAGAGAAGGAACGCGGAGGTGCGGCTGCCGGGATGTTCGGGGAGAGAGCAATCTAAAATTGTGTTTCTTCATACTCAGCTTGAGTTGAGTACATGCGTGCATGGCACCAAGCAATTTGTTTAATAAGCATTGGAGCGTCAGTCACGACATAGCATCACTGTGCTCTGTGCTTGATTTAATTAATATCTTATGTTGAAGTGCACCGTCTAAAACTGCAATATGCGTAAACACGAGCTGGTTAAAGTCGCGTGAGCTGTCCACGCACCACATGTTTCAGATATTGCTGCATGGTGCTCGTGAATCTATGTGCCCGTCTGCGAAGGTGAGCGCTTTTTTTCCGAGATGAACTTCATAGAAGACATTCATGAAGTTCATAGTGCGACGTTGCGCCCTGAACTTATATTTCTAAGGGTGCTTCCAGTTGTGCTCTGCGTACGAGCTGTGTCGCGTGCGCTGGCTATGTTTGAACATAATATTCTAAGGGGAGCAATGTGAAATTGTGTTTCTTCGTACTCAGCTTGGGTTGAGTCCTTTTTTTTAAGCTTGAGTACGTGCGTGCAGAGCATTGTTTAATAAGCGTTGGAGTGTCAGTGCGTCTTGAGCTTCACCACATAGCGCCACTATGCTATTGATATACTGCTCGATTTATTTAATTTCGTGTGTTGAATGCGCGCTATCTAAAATAAAAACAGGCCCAAGCTCTATAGGGTTTATTGATCATACCAGCTGTTTTCCCCTCAATCAGGCTTCTCTGCACAGCATCAACTATCGTTGTTTTCTCGATCATGTCCTTCTTCCTGCTCCTTTCGAACGCGTGCTTGCTTTCTCTGATTAGCATCACGATGGGTTTTTTTTTGCACTTTGTTTTATACACGTTGAATATTTTCTTTTTTTTGTGGTTCTGTCACAAAATTCGTTCTCAAGAATGAACGCGCTCCGTTGCATCATTTGCCATTCTGCTTGATTGAAACAATTTTTAGGTTGAACTGCAAAGCACACACATCCTAAACGATCCTAAGCGTGTTCTCAGGGGTGGGCTTGACCTAACCCACGCGTGCAACCAGGAGAAGCCAACTTTACTCCTGTAGAGTGTGTTTTGAGATGTGTACCTTAAACACGTTTTTTTTTAATTTCCCATTAGCAACTGTGGCTATTTGAACAAGCGGCGGCATGTAAGCCTTCTAACGCTGGCTCTCTAGAAGTATGAACCAGTTGGATAGAAATGAGTCACCAATGCAATGGCAGCTGTCCATGTTTGCAAAGACAAGCGGCGCCATCTCTTGTATGTGTAGGGCAGAGCATATGAAAAAGTTTCATTGTGAACCAGTGAGCAGCCGCGGGTGGAGGCATGGGCCGATAGCAGTTGGAGCCTACCAGCCCCAGGCTAAACCTATCTTATGGTAAAAGTTTCAATATCCCACAGTTAAACTTATATTATTTCATCCAGATATTAGAGGGAGTAGCAGTTGGGTCTAGCGATGAGTGGAAGTGCAGTTGGAGCCTGTTAGGGAGCTCTAGACATAAGTGACCAATGAGAGGATTGTAGTCAGATGGGCCAATGAGCAGACCGCTTGCAGTTAGATGAACCGATAGCATCTATCGAGGGAGCTGAGTGACCAATGAGCGCAAGGAACTAACGATCTCTCTGATGCAGCTGAACCAACCCACAGCTGGACCAGGAGGCTGTTGTACCAAATAAAGGTTGAAACCAACAATTGTCATGTGTCTTGTCTGAAGCTGCTGCATTGTGGTTTAGGAGCGACAGGCTAGCCACTCACTGTTCCGTAGGCTTAGCGCGGTTCGGCTTAGAAGTCAATAGGCTTAGAATGGACCAATCAGCATGAAGTAGGCAGAGCTGGTGAAGAGTTGCGCCATCTGGTGTCAGTGGGCTTAGAACGGGCCAGTGAGGGCCAATCGGTAGCAACCAATTAGAGCATTTAGATAGTCTGGTAGAGTGATCAGTAGGCTTAGCGTGGACTAGCTTAGAAATCAGTGGGCTTAGAATGGACCAATCAACGCGAAGTGGGTGGAGCCAGCAAAGAGTTGCGCCACGAGGTAAGTAGCATGGACCAATCAGGGCGAGCCGCAGCAGAACCAAGCCGTGCCCTATGACGTAGCTGGACCAATAGCATAATTTCTATTAAATGTGTAGAGAACCTTCTTCGGCGCCGTCAGAGCATGCGCAGAAACGATGTGAAACCAATGAGCACAAGGGTGGAGGCATATCGGTTAGCACTGGCCAATAGCAGTTGGAGCCTACCAGTGTACGACCTCCGCTAAAGTTATCTTATAGTAAAAGTTACCCACAGTTAAATTTATCTCATCTAGATATGAGTGTGAGTGACCAATGAGTGGCTTGCAGTTCAATGGATCAATAGCAGTGGGTGAATGACCACTTGCTGTTAGATGGAACAATCGGAGTTGGAGCCTATGAGGGAGCTGTGACCAACTAGAACCAATAAGGAGCTGGGTGAGCGGCCACTTGCAGTCAGATGGACTAACGAGCAGACCACTTGCTGTTAGATGAACCAATAACAGTTGGAATCTACCGAGTGAGCTGAGTGAGCAATGAGCGCGAGATATGACCGCATAGAATTATGGACCAATGATCTCACTGATGCAGCTGAACCAACCCACAGCTGGCCGTTGTACCAAATAAAGGTTGAAATCAACAATTATCATGTGTCTTGTCTGAAGCTGCTTAGGAGCGATAAATTCAGGTTAGCGTTCAGTAGGCTTAGCGTGGACCAATCAGGCCCAGCCATCGGTAGGCTTAGAATGGGCCAATCAGCGTGAAGTGGGCGGAGCCAGTAAAGAGTTGCGATATCTGGTGTCAGTGGGCTTAGAACGGGCCAATCGGTAGGCTTACATTGGGGATGGCCAATCAGAGCGCTGGGAGGGTGATCAGTAGGCTTAGACGTCTGAATCAGTAGGCCTAGAATGGACCAATCAGCATGAAGTGGGCGGAAAGTTGCACGCCACGAGGTAAGTTTGAACATCTGAGATAAAGCAGCAGCGGGGCCGCTGCCATCTGGCGGGCACGAATAAAGGCTATGTTCACCGGGCCAATCGGTGGGGACGGCCAATCAGATGGCTTAGAAAGTCTGGGAGAGTGATCAGTAGGCTTAGAATCGACCAATCAGCGGAGCTCAGCGATCGGCGTGCACCAATCAGCGTGCAGTTGGCGGAGCCAAGTAATTAGCATAAAGGGGTGGAGCTACAGTCAACAAATCAGCGATCAGTGAGCTTAGCATGGGCCAATCAACGTGAAGTGGGCGGAGCCAAGCCAACTAATTAGCATTAAGGAGCAGAGCTATGGTCAACCAATCAACGATCAGTAGGCCTGGCAAAAGCCAATCAATGTGAAGTGGGCGGAGCTAATGGCAGCCAATCAGATGATTTTGGATTTGGCTTGTGCTGGATTACAAGTGGATTGTGTTGGCTTAGAACTGGATTGTGTTGGCCTAGAATTGGATTAGAATCCGCCATCTTGGATTAGAAAAAGGATATCGTTGTTCAGCACGGTTCTTATGCCGCACGGTTCTTATACAGGCACCGTTATTATGCCGTATTAATCTATACTACTGATGTTTCTCTGAAACCTATCTTGCACTCCCTTTTGTCACAGCAGAATACGCGCTGAACTCTAAATAATTCCCCTCCCTTCCGAGTTTCATTCCTCCTCCCATTTACACGTGCTCAAACACACATACGGCTTTGCTACATGTAGAAGTGTCGTTAGGCTAAGCCCTCTCTAAGTGCGGCTTCTCACATTTTAGTCGCACTTTCGTGCACTCGGGTACAAAATTTTCTCACTACATAATCACGACAATCACTTTAGAGTCGATGGTCCCACTGATTGTGAAACTGCAACGAAACTTTACCTAAAGGGGATAGCTTTCGATGTAAAAACTGTGAAACCACCATGGAGCGCCTTCTACTTCTAAAATCTACCTCTGTCCCATTGAGTACAATATGTAAGATTTCAAATGCCGGGGGAGCAAAAGCCTCTATAGATATACGGCTAATTCTTTCTCGGCATAATTTCTTGTATACAGGGTGTTTCACGAAAATCCCCCTGCTGAATACCTCGTGAACAGGGGGCGCCATCGAAGAAATTTCTTTTTGGTGGAGATCCTTGGGACATCGGCCATGAACTGAGTAGTGAGCGGCTGCTTTGCGTACGCTCACTAATTAAGTAAACATGCTAACGTTTAACATTTACTTCGCACGATTACGGAATATCTATCTTGCGCATCGGGACCTTCAGCGAAACATATTCCGAGAAAAAAAAAACGCATCGACACTTAGTGATTTTTTTCGAGTAATTAATTGGTGTCGGTTTACATATTTCTTGTGCATAGCAGTGCACCAATGCGCTGTTTGGATCAGCGATCCGGCCGTCATTTTCGTGTTCATCCGCCTGGTGGACACACGGGGGTGATGGAAGATAAGGAACAGCCGCAAGAGACTCTTTGGTATTCGTTCTCAAAGCGACTGGTAAACAGGGCTGGCGGTTCTGTCGTTCCGTAGGTGAGATAGCGTGCTCTTATCATGGATGATGACGAATGCGCCGCGAGGACTGCGAACTAGTAGGGTACATGCATCATCTTCACCAGCTCGCTTGCTTCCTATAATCATTTTTTCATTGTAGGGTACGCTCTTAAAAATTAGCTGCAAAAATGTTCCAAAAGCCGGGGGAAGACATATTAAGAAAAACACACAAATACACCGACTTAGCACAACAAACCAACAATTTACTGCAGGCGTTTCGTCTCCCATTCAGGAGGCATCATCAGTGCAAAAGGCAGCAATGAGAGACACAAAAGTCGCTATTTAAGAAGGTCGAAAAATATCTCCGGGAGAGGGCCACGGTTCACGTTGCACGCAAGTGGGTCACCCCGAATGTGCCACGATTCCAGGAGCTTCCTGGGCCAGCACCTCTGTTCGCGAGCCCGAGTCTCCGCATTAGCAAAATCGAAAGTATGGCCGGTCCTCCAACAATGGTCAAGCAGTTCCGTCTTTGACCTTGTCACATGTGTAGCTTAGTCCACGTCACGTTTGTGCTCTTTGAGACGGGTACAGCATTTGCGACCCGTTTTCCCTATTATACTGCGTCGCAGTCTTGGCATTGTACCCGGTAAACAACTCCGCTTTGGGAAGTGGGGGGAACAGGGTCTTTGGGCTTGGACAGCATACTTCGAAGTTTGATGAAAGGTTTAAATGTTGTCTTGATATCTAGTGGAAGAAGCGCTCGACGAACCGACTCGGATACACCCTTGACGTATGAAATGCATACAGTGCCTTGATTGAAATTAGCTACACCATATAAAATTAAAATAAAATATAATAAATACCACCAATAAAATATAAAAATTAGCTACACCACATAGCACGCTCCTAGCCAACCATCATCCCGAATGACACCGTTCTCTCCCTCGATTTGAGGAAAATGGGAGGGGTACGGTTTCTTTGTACTGTCAATTATTCCGAACATAAGGGGAAAAAAGGTCCTGCCTCCCGTTTTCAACAAATCGAGCGAGAACGTCTAAGGAGCGCGCAATGCCAGACAGTTGCACGCAACTGTGCAAGTGCTGATGACGGCAAGTGCTGATGTTTTGGCAAGTGTTGATGTGTTGTACGTTTAGCTACTTATTTTATTTGTTTACTTTCGTGTCTATGTGTGTGTGTCTGTGTGCGTTGCGCGCGTGCCTTTTCTATCCGTGACCCTTGCTTTTCCTCCCTGATGCTGATGCGCATTTCAGGGATAGGATCAGGTTGTTCAAGCCAAGTGAAAATTGCCTATGATGGGGGGAGGTATGTACAATGCAATCATCTGATACTATTTATAAATTCGTGTTTCGTACTGCTTTGACATGGGTTGGGTAAATAGTATCTGATAGCCACAATGAAACGCAAGGAGCCAAGGACAGAGTTTTCACGCCCTGTGGAAACTTGGCAATGCATTGTAGGAATGTGGACGGTCCCCAAATTTCCACAGCACGGAGATCAAACCTGCGTTTAACCAAGAAGTATATAAAAAAATTCAAAAAGTTTGTCATTAGAGCTCGTTACAGAGGGCGTGAAAGAAAAAAAGGTTCGGAGCCGCCAGCTGATCTTAAGAAATTAATGGTTTTATTTCGCGCTTCCCACGCACCTAAAGTATAACTGATACGGCACAAGGGTGTCGACGTCTGTGGAACAACAGGGGCTCTACCCTTGCAGACCAGAGGTCACTGAGAACGGCCGAGCCAACGCCACTTAGATAAAGAAAGCCTGCGCATTGACTCCTCTCCCTCCCTCGCTATGTGGACATATAAAGCCAGAATTCGTCTGCTATTACGATTCACCGTTTTGCGAATTCAAGAACTCGCAAATGATTGCACATCACCTGGAACCTGCAGACCTAAATATTTAGACAAAAAGCGCAAGTGCAACCAGTTTTGAGAAAGAGTGAGACCGCTTTGCGCTTTATTTCCAAGTTTTACCATTTTTTACGTGGGGAGGGTCAATGACAACTCGCAGACGACGGTGGTTCTTCTCCATGGCCACAACCGCTGAAACCACGTGCGTGACTGGCTGCGGCCGTTGAAAACACGATCCTGACTGGCTGACCCTTAATTGTTACGTCACGCCAACGAGCGCACAGGCTTTCTGCATCTAGGTGGTGTTGCTCGAGGAAGCGGACGAGGTGAGAGTGACGGCCCACGTCACGGACTCGCTGGGAGGCTTAGAGACTCTGTCTGGCGCCGATAGGGACGTTCGCCTAAAGTTTGGCAGCGCGACACTCGCGCTGCCTCTCTCTCCTGATGGTACGGCGAGGAGCAGTTTCAGAGTGGACTCGACAGACGAAGAATACGATTACATGCGCTGTGCACGATATTCCACTTGTTTCCGTGCAATATCTGAAAATGTACAGCCCGGGGAACGGTAAAAATAAAAGCCTAAGTCACGTCACTGTTATTAAATGCACGAACTGCACAAAGGACACCGGGGGGCACTTGTATTATATATGTTTTTATTCTATTTTTTTACATTCAAACTGAAGCTGATGGATGTGTGATTCCGCAAGCTTATAAACTTGAGCTGTTCTGCCTTTGTATCTTCTTCGTGCCCCACGCTCAGGTTTTTTTCATAATAAATGTCGTCCACCAGCTCGCCTGTGTCTACGCCATTCTGTCATACACGTAGAGCTATGTCTCGGTTGCGTAGTACTATGTGAAAATCATCAGTAATGGGTATTATGAATTTATTTTTTAAATTATTAATTACATATTTGTCTGGAAATGGAAATGTGGCAGTCATGGTATCTGTTCAGGTGAATACTTCGGCTTCGTTGCAGAAGAAATATGTGTAAGTGTTCTCACGTTCTGTAAGCGGCACCATCTCTGCTTTTAGAGAGCCGAATGACGATACCGTAAGATCCGTGTAATCCCGGAATGGATATTTTAATACACGTACGTGTTTCAAAATTTTTAAACGTGGTGTGGATTTTAACTAGGACAGTCTCCCATATCGATATCTGGCTTTTGTTCAAGACGTCCTTATTTGAGTTAATTAATGGATTTAATTGATTAGTCATCGTTGTTAGTCATTCTCCTTAACCAGCAGATGATGCTGCGCTAACAGCACCCTCTGAACCTGATGGTAGCGCCGTTTTAGTATAATAAAGGCCCAGGTATAGTATATGAGGCCTAGGTTGTATCTATAGACGCAATATGGGCCTCGCGTCTCAACCTCCGTCTCAACCTCTCAACCTCCGAAGCAACGTCCCCAACTCTTTATAGGCCTTCTACCTTCAACCCTGACGCGGATGCCTAGTGCGCTTACATCCGTGCAGCATGGCTGGCCTTTACGATCTTATAGGCAGTGACGTATGGCGAGCGTCCACCTTTACGGCTCTCATTACTCCCTCACCTTAGTTTAAGTACATCGCACCGGCTCGGTAAGTCTTATAACGCGCGGTCGTCATCACATCTTTGGAAGTTGTCGACAATACGAGGCTTTATGTGTAAAACTACGCGTTTTACTGCGAGATTATCGGATAAAAATAATTACCGTGATCGAAAGGTGGAACAAAGGGCTTGGCAAGTATAGAAGTATAAGATGTCGCGAGTGCATGTGATTCCCAAAATCATCATACCCACGCAGGATCCAGTGGAAGTCATTGCAATTGGTACTTGGATTATGAAAGTTGTGTTGTACTTGAGACATGTCTTTTATTAAGTTAGGTCTCATTCACACTGTGTCAAAAGTGTCTCAAAGTTAATAATCTCAGCCGCAGGGGCATCTAAATTCTTGTTCTGATGACTGTCGTAATCTGACTCCCATATTCCTCTCTTCCCAAACGGTCACGGATATCTGACAAGCGGTAGCTTTGGTTGTAGTAAGCAAAAGGAAAAAAGAAAGAATGTGACGCCCATAAAAAGAGCCAACTACTGGCTGCTGACAAACATTCGTAGCGCTCGCTCCATTCATTTCAGGTTTCGCTCAGAGCTAGTACAGCTACGGTACCTGGGAGGCACATTATACCCGTATTTCGAGACTGTCTGATAATATTCTGCCTTGCGCCGAAAACGCGCGCTGTTGACGGTTTCTCTTCTTCCGACTTGATGGGGAGACAGTCCTCGGTCACTTATACCTTATTCAAAAAACGTAACACAACTTGGTCATTCGGACACAGCACATAACATGTGCGTGATGAGAGAACACGCTACCTTGGAAAACTTAGCACAGTCGCCACAAGTGGCGCTGACTGCCGTAAACACGAGCGCCCTCTTGCCCTGCCGAACAGCCCTATGAGCGGACGGGGGCGATGATCCCTGAAGGTGGGTGGTCTTGGAAGGTGGGCTTAAGACGGTCAATGGAGGCCGACTGGGTTGTACCAAGAACGTCGATAATGAATGTCTTGGGACTACGTCGGATCACTTTATAGGGTCCAGAATGGGGAGGCTCTAGAGAGCGGCGAATACGACACTTTCGCAGAAAAATGTGTGCCGATGAGCGCAGGCTGGGCTGTACGAATGAGGACCGTGAAGTTGAGGCGCGGGTCGGCGTGAAGCGGATGGCCGCAAAAGCTCGGCGAACGCGGGTGAGAAAAGAAGAAGCATTCTTGGAAGAGACGGCAGGCGTGAAGTCGAGGAGGAGAGCCGTATACCAACTAAGTCGAAGAGCAGGCGAGGTTGGGCTTCACGGCGGAAGGTATGCCGAGGAGGACGACGGGCAGCATATCGGCACGATGAAAGATGAAAGTCACTGAAAAGGTTAGCCAGCTGTAGGACTCGAACCCACATCTTCTGGATTGCCGGTCCAGGGCTCTTCCAATTGAGCTAAGCTAACACGCTTTCTCAACGACTTCCAGGGTGCGTCATCTGAAGGGACAAACCAGACACTCTCTCTCACTCATTCTCCTTTCACTCTTACATTTTTGCTCACTCACACGCACACTCATACGACGGGAACGACGCAGGCGGCAACTGATGAACATGAAATAACTGATGTTCTGAGGCTGGAACAACATAGAAGGGACAAATACATACAAAGCTTGTATGTATTTGTCCCTTCTATGTTGTTCCAGCCTCAGAACATCAGTTATTTCATATCGGCCCATCGGTTGCGCTTGTCGTGGGCCATGATGGCCTGCTTCAAGTGCCGATGAAAGCGCTCGACCAAGACATTGCTGTAAGCCGAAGTTCGGATACCTGTGCTACCCACAAAGAGAGTTAAAGCCAGGAAGAGGCGACTTTTGAATTTTTGGCCCTTGTCCTTCACAACCTCTTGAGGGACGCCAGGGCGGGAAATCCGTGTTCCGAGGAATGTGCGCGCGACGGTATCTGCGATGGCGTCAGCTATGGACGCCGCTTCAGGTCGTCGCGTAAATCGATTACGCACGTTAGTAGTTAGCGTGCCCACGATGTTGAGGTGTACCATTCAGAAACGGTCCGTGCGAGATAGAAGAGTGCCAAGAGGCGTGACAGTGTGGCGATGACATTTCGAGAGCTGACACGGTGTACAGGCGCGCACCCAGAGCCGGATGTCCTTTCGCGCACCCGGACATATGAAACGCCGGAGAATCATAATGGTGGAGGCACACACACAAGGGTGGGCTAAGAGCTGAGTGCTGTCGAAGAAAGGGACGAAGGGCACAGGACAGGACTGTGTGCTGCTCCGGAGGATCGAGTTCCGATCTTGCGCAACCACGAAAGTGACGTCTCTCAGCTTGCGGCTGGTCTTCTGCGAGACAGCAGAGTGCTGCATCTCGGGATGATTTGCTTGTTCTTGAACAAGACGAGTAAATGTAAGAACTGCAGGCTGCTGGACCGACAGCCTCAACCCGGCTGATTATGTCGGCAATGATGTTGGCAGTACCCCTAATGTGTCGAATGTCGGTGGAATCCTCGGCAATGTACGCTAAGTGGCGAGTTTCGTGCTGGCTGTACCTCTAACTATCTGAGGTGAAAGCGTCGACCAGGGTGCTATGGTCAGTCAAACCTCAGACCCTTCAAGAAGTGACTGAGATGCCGGACAGCGGAATATGCGGCGAGACGTTCCCTAGCGGGATTCCATAACGGAAGGCTTCCGGGATAAGAAGGCGAGTGTGGCTACAACGCCGTCCGACACTTGCTGGAGAGCCGCTCCGATGGAGTTGTCGGAGGTGTCCACAAGGAGCGATGTGGGAGGGATTCGAGTGAGGGAAACTCTTCCTTTTCCACCAGCGAAAAAGAGAGACGAACAAAAATACGAGTCTTATCTCCGGCTGCCTTGTCCACCAACCTTGACTGAGCAATTTCTTTTTCTGTTTGTGCACCACCAATCACGTCGATCTTAAGCTGAGCTACAGTGGATATTTGGTCAAAGTATCGAACGAATTCCATTGGGCGTTTAAATAGAGACGCCGCTAATTAACGAAGTGTCGCGTTTTGCCCCACGAGTGTCGCCCTGTTAAAAACATTCCCTCTTAAAAACGGGAGGAGCGAACCTCTTGAAAGTTTGTGGAAGGTTACACGAATAACCAACGGTAATAACTAAACGCGTAGCTTAATACAGGCCGCATCAGTGCTTGAACTTCACTGTACCGAAAAAAGTACTGTGCCGAAATTCGCGTAGTTTTGACCGCTGTCTTATATTTAAATAGGCTCAGTTCACTTTTTTTTTCCTCTGCTTGGGGCACACCAAAATCGTCGTCTTTATGTTAAGTAGCAGGGTACATGTGGACGCCTACGTAACCGGAATATCTTATCTCTATCACCGCACGTTTAAAAACTAGGTGGCACTAAGTGGCAAACTGCCGCGTTTTGCCCCGCGTTCCCCTATATTTCGTTTGTAAAGGAGGGTTAAAGGGACTACGAAATTTCCCGAATCCCCATTATTTTTTTCTTTTCTAGTGTAGAGGAGGTGGTGTCCCTCTACATGAGTCCTGACCGGCGATGATGGAATGTCCCAGCGGGCAGATGGTCGTGGCCTCACGCTAGGACGGTGCCGGTAGAACTGCCGTGCCAGCGCCGTAGCGCGTGGCAGCAGAGGCACGTCTTCGTCATCACACACGGGCCGCCACATCACTCCCCCCCTCAGACGCGGAGCGGTGTAGAGCTGGCGGTTGAGGGCCGCGTCGATACATCAAGAGGAGGAAGACGGGCGACACGTGCAACAGGGACGACTTGTTCAGAAATCGCAGTAGCAGCAGGGTAGTTGGTGCAGGCAAGCGCTGACCGGGCGGGTTCCAGGGGCGGTGTGAGGGCAGGTATGCGGAAGTAATTCAGAGAGGGGCGACAGAACCGCGACCGGTTCGTGAGCGCTGGGCTCGTAGTGTTGTCGCCAAGGAGACTGCGGGGAGGACCATCGTGAAGCACGGGGAGACCGGGAGTAAAACTCACTGTGGCCTCCGTGCGTGTCCCCGGTGGAATGTTGGTCCCGGAGCCTCTTGACCGCATCTGGGCGAGCTGCCAGTGTCTTGTATGGAAGCCTGGTGGGAAGGCGAGGCGGGCAGGGTTCTTGGACCGCAAGCGTAGCAGATGCGGGTGGGGCGGTCGACAGCGGCGTACCGCGACCGGTACAGGAGCGTGATGCTCGGGAAGGTGCCGCTGGTGGAAGCCCGAGGAGTGCCATCGTGAAGCGTGTGGCGACGTGACGCAGAGTGCGAGACCATGGCGACGTGATCTGGGTAGATGGGTAAGGTGGGTAGGACCATGGTGTGGCGCGGTCGGGCGTTGCGATGAGTGGAGCCGCGGTGAATTGACGTCGTCGCCTAGCGGTTCCTCGGTAGAACGTTGCACCGTACCTTCGGAGGTGGGCTTGCAGTAATTTGGGATGGTGCTTGGCCGAATTATGCCGAACATGGTGTTCATAGTTCGGGTCACCAAATGTAGAGGAGGTGGTGTCCCTCTACATGAGTCCTGACCGGCGATGATGGAATGTCCCAGCGGGCAGATGGTCGTGGCCTCACGCTAGGACGGTGCCGGTAGAACTGCCGTGCCAGCGCCGTAGCGCGTGGCAGCAGAGGCACGTCTTCGTCATCACACACGGGCCGCCACACTAGAAACGGTTGTTCCCGCTGAGAAACTAATATGCCTAAAATTTTTCAGGGCGAAATCGCTCCACTGTGTGAAAAGCGTGCGCTTCAAGTTTCTCTTCCGTATTCCCCTCTCCCGCACGTATTTTCCTGTAGATCGAGCAACAGTGCCGTGCTGCTGGCCCCCGTTACGTCACCGGTATTGCGCAACGCCAAGCAGCGCTGGTGCTATGGTTCGGAGTTCGGGATCCCGAAATCCCGGAATTTCATCATAATTTCACGTCCCGAAATGCGGGGATTTCGCAGGGCTAAATCTCGGGATTTCGGGATTATAAATTTTTGCTTTATTGGCAACAAATATTCAACGGTACGAGTGAAAGAGAAGGAACGGTGTCCAACCGACTTTTTGTTTCAAGCAACCCTTCCCCAAAAAATATCATTTGCAATCCGAAACGAACCAACCTAGTCGTCCAAGATACTTTACAACGACATTAGCTGATGACTCATGTCAGCTACGGAAGCCATAGCGGAAAACAGTCCTCAAGTAGCATAAAACTGCCATGAAATCAGAAGGAGTCTTCCAATCCTACAACAAGAAATATTGCAGAATCTATCTCTCTCCGCAGGTATCTCTTTTTGTTCTTTTGATCCTCCCGAATTTGACGTATATTTGAAACGTCAAATGTCAAATATAATGAGGGGAAAAAGCCATTACAGAAACAAGTAAATGACACTAGATGTGTTTGAAATTCAAAATTACAGATTAAGATGGCTTCTATGGCTGCACGCAGTGTCCTCTGGTGCTGTCGCATCGTTCCATGAGTATATATAAGTATATATATATATATATGTTTGTAACTCAAACGTCGCCATGCCAGTACTGGACAGCTGTTTCAGCCTTGTTGGGCCTCATCAACAGTACGCAGGCAGGCAACGTTTGAGTGGATGGCGTCAGAAGGTCACGTAACACGTGATTCCTCCAGTCAGGGTGAGATAACTCACTCACTGAAAGCCCAGTGCAAAGCCAGTGAAGTATAAAATGAAAAAGAAAAAGTGAATGAAAATGAAAAAGTATAAAATGAAAAAGCCCCGGCTATTTTTTTCCATTTAAATATATATATATATATATATATATATATAAGTCGTGCTTTGCACAGGGCGTCTTTTACAAGACTGGGTGGAAAATTACGATTAACGAAGGTTCGTTACTACCGCCACCATAGCATCCTTCTGTAATCTGAACGGACACGACAAATATTTGCCGAGGAGCCACGAGTTACTTACAGACGTGCCCGCAACCTTCAAGATAGACTAGTCAACTCCAAAGTTCCCAAACCATTAACACCTACGGCGGGATGCCATCCATGCAATGGTAAAAGATGCCAAATATGCAAATCAATGCAAAGCACGGCAGCGGTCAAGAGTACAAACTCCGACTTCTCCCTTAAAATCAATGGCCACTTTGACTGTAACTCAAGTAACATTATTTATATGATTCGATGTACAACATGCTCCGCGCAATATGTAGATCAAATTCATTTAGGATTCGATTCAATAATCACCGATCAGATGTTTCGAAAAAAGGTAGCCTCCCGGTTTCCCGCCATTTTAGTCGACCCGGTCATTCCATTAATAACGTCGCACTTTTTATTTTAGAGTCAAATTTAACATCCGATCGCTGCAGAGAGCAACGCGAATCGTACTTGATCTACAAATTCCAATCTCTAATAAATGAGGATAAAGGAGTGCTATCAACTGTAAGAAGCATATCCGGATAACTTTTTTTCTGTGTGACCTCAGAGTGCCCCCTGCCTCTTTTCTTCTTTTCTTCACAGCTGGACACAATGACGCTAAGAACACCCCGGACAACAGGTTTTCGACGAGCGCGACCCCAGACCTTTCTGGAACTCCAAGGCTCTGACACGTAATCTCCCCGGCCGATGACCTAGGAACCTTGCGGAATCTTCCAGAACATGACTCACTGACGACTGCCTCGCAGTGAAATTGTACCAGCTGTGACGACACTTTTGTAACCTTTTAAAATACCTTGTACATAGATTTTCGTCTCAGTCCCGAAGAAGGCGGAGCTTCCGCCGAAACGTAGACTTCCCCAAACCCTTAGTTTAAACGCCAGCTTAATAAATAACTTTCCCCTACTCCCTACTTCAGTCTCTGGTGTCTTTTCTCCCCTATCTATATACAACACCCTGGTCGTTCCAACCTCCATTTTGTAGCGTATATATATATAGGACAAATAGGTTAATATATCAGACGGCTACGAAGTTGAATAAAAGTGAAATAGTAAGACGTGGACTACAGATTACAGGAACGTTAACAAAAACTAATTTATTTAATGGGTACTTTAACACATAGATTAAAAAAAGAATGGTCGACGTTTCGACAGTGGCACTGTCTTCGTCAGGAGAAAAGAGGTACAAGGGTTGCATATTGCTTAAATAGGTTCCCTGAATGACGTCACAATCCGTGCAAGTATACCACGTGGCAGTTGTCCGAGAGTCATATTCTGGAACATTCCGCAAGGCAAAGTCCGGGTGGTGATGTCATCTTTCTTGGGGAGCCAGCTCAGGGTGAGCTGTACTGAGGCCGTAGCTGAAAAGAAATAAAAAGAGTGAAAAATAAAAGGAAAAAAATAGAACCTATATCCCATCTAGGCGACCATGGGCTTAATCGCTTCATCGTCGTTACGGTCGTTACAAGCTAACGAGTGGCGAGAAATTCAAAAAGGCGGGCGCGAAATATAAAAAGGAGGGCACGTGATAAAACACATGCACGACGCTCTTCGCGCAATACGTAAAGGTCGTGGTACACGTCACGCGCAATGTGTCACGTGCCCACCTTTTTGAATTTCCCACCACTCGTTAGCTTGTAACGACCGTAACGACGATGAAGCGATTAAGCCCCCAGATTCCTTACTGTTGAATGTACACCGGGATCTTCGGTAATGATTCATTGGAATTTGAAAATAAGGTCAGACTCGCGTTGTTCCCTGCGTCTATCGGAGCCAAAGTTTGATTGAAGAATAAAAAGGGCGACGTCATTTATTGAATGACCAGGCTGGTTGAAATGACGAGAAACAGGAAGATTTGTCTTTTTATTTTTCCTGGGCCCCAGCCAGAAGTTATTCCGCAGCAGACGGCAAGAAGAGACGCACTTCATTGCAAAGTCGACATTCCGAATCGATGCAAATGCCGGTGCTGGTGCAAAATCGGTGCAAATCGGTGCATAATCGGTGCCGGTGCATCCTGGGATCCACATATCAACATCCCGAAATCCAGGGATTGTAAAAAGGGCACGCGATTCGGGGTGGTTGGGGGCTGGGCTGGTGATGGTGAAAGGGCACGCCGTTGTCGGCGTCACAGATGTGGGCAACGTGACGATGGGCACGCGATTCAGAACCCTAGCTGGTGTTCCCCTGCCAATCTCACGCCCAAGGTCTCTTGTCGTGTCTGAGGGCTGAAGCATTACGTTTCTCCTTGTCGCAGGCGTTGGGATAACACGCTATGATGAACATTTTGTGTGTGTGTGTAAATCAGGTATGACACGTGAGCTGCACTTTTTTCGTCGAACGTAATCGTCTTCTGCTTGACGGCCGTTCACAACAAGGGACGCAAGGACCACCTCCTCCGCGATGAGTTTTTTCCTGACCAGTTACGTGGGCCTCTAGCAATTCACCGCAATTCACCGCACGTGTATTGGTTGGATCGCCGTCCAGATGGAAACTGTCTGGTGTTTGCAAGGCGTTGCAATTATATTCACTTTTGGCATCTGACAACAAATAAAAGTGCGTTGTGAAGTGTGACTGTGAGCTGTTCCCCTTCGGTGATCGATTTGTTTGCACGAATTATCAATGTAAAAAAACTGGATGGTGTAATGTTTTGCTTTTACCTTGTTTTAACTCGTGATCTTCATTATTATTATTATTATTATTATTATTATTCAAAGCAGCTTAGCGCTTTGAGGTGGTTCTGATTTACTCTGCATTTGGTGGTTTACAGGCTTGACGGGCTGGCCGTATTTCCCTCTGTCAACCCTATTGAAAATAATTCCTGAGGTTACCTCAGAGTCTGAGGTCTTCAGGTATTATGGGACATCTGAGGTCTTGGGGTTGCCTCAGAGCTTGAGGTTGTGAGGTTAGCTCAGAGCTTGGGGTTCTGAGGTTACCTCAGAGCTTGAGGTCCTGGGGTTACCTCAGAGCTTGGGATTCTGGTGTTACCTCAGAGTTTGAGTCCCTGCGGTTACCTCAGGGCCTGAGGTTTCCAGAGATTGGACCTGAAAGCATTGGACAACACAGAGCGCCCGTAGCACGACTTCGTGTTCAAAGACTTTTTATTGGTATTGAGGTCATCAGGTTCTAAATATTTTTCAGACTGTTTAATTTGTCGTTCAGTGTCGCGACTCTCTTCATTTTCTTTCTGGTTTCTTCGCCTTCCTCCGTTCTGCTCTTGAAGCACTTAAAGATAAAATTCAGTTCAGGTACGATAATCAAAGAGGTAATACAAAATAATACACGAAATACCGAATAGTGATTAGCAAATTGAGTGAGCATGTCTGCATCTACGAAAGTAATTTGCTCTACGCAGTGACAAAACTATAAAAGTTCATTATGGTAAATTGCCGTACTTAAAACGAAGACGGTTGCAACAGCAGGCACACCTAGAGTCCCCAAATATGATTAGAGGCTGTACGCATACCAATAATATGCGTATACGTTTTCAACAAGAAAAAGTAAAGATAAATGCTTGTCAAACCAGAGGGATAAACAGTCTGGTGAGCACATCGGACAGAATGCAACGGAAGGACAGAAATTTGGTGCCGATAATACACCGTTCAATATATGTAAACACTCACATTATTCCTCGTTTGTTGCTGTTCCGGCTCACGGCTTGATGGTTTTCCTATCCGCTTTCGTTCGCTGCAGACCTTGGCGATATCCTCAGTGCCTATCACGCGACATGCAATCGATGTGAAATGCATTGTAGGGAATCTGCAAATACGGTATCAGAAATACTAGAAATTTAAGAAAAAAGTTACATCAACCTCTAAATGTCACTTTCCATTCGCAAGATAATCAAGCAAATTTCCTTTGAAACAACACACACACACACAGCAAAAACTATATACAAGAAAATTTCCTTCACGTACCTTCCTGAAAGAAGCTTCCACGGGTTTCCTCGCCCTCCTTCCGGAAAATAGCGTGCACTGGATATTCCGTGTTCCGATTGAAAATATATGCGGTTGTTGTCTTCAGAAAAAATTACTCACGTCGTCCACAGAAGTAACAACTCGAATGTCGCCAAGAAACTCACGTATACACACGTCATCATGGCACCTTATTAATAAGCGGCACATAGGACGAAGCAAATACACACGCATGCCATGGAAGCTGGCGCGTAACTGCTGAAAGCAGAGGCAGGCGACTCCGAGAACTCGCTACAAAAGCGGAAACTTCAGAACCAAACGAAACGAAATATTCCATCTTTTGTAGAATCTTGATTCTTTTGTAGATTGCACAACATTTCATTGTGGCGTACGCCAACCTGTGTGAAACTCATAGAAGCAGAAAGTATCGCAACAACTCCTGTTTGCAATTTTATCTATCCATTATAGACTCTAATAGATATACACGTGAGAATCTACCGTTTACCCTATATTACCCTCATTGTGTTTTCAGACGGCTGGTCATGCAAAAATGTGTTATGTATTTTTCACACGAGTAATGCGATTTCTGTTTGCATATTACCAAAACCCTCAAGACTAGGGAGCTACGCAAACAGACGCACGCGGACAGTGTCCGGCTGTTTTCATAGTTCCCTAGCCTCGGGTTTTAGTAATATGAATTATAATCTCCAGCTCACTTACTCTTTAGCAATTCTTTCATTGTGATTTTTGCGTAACGTTCGTTGTGGGCTCTTTGTGCGAGCAGAGCTTTAGTTTATACCCGAACATCATATTTATTTATGATAACTGTTTGTTGTTTAACACATTTATTGTTCAACCAGGTTTCCAATACTATGTAATACATCCATAGTTAACCCTGATGCTGAGGTACATCATCCCAGTACACCACTTGTGGCAGCACAAGTCCACAACATCTCAGGCTGCCGCTTATTTGCAGAAGAGTCCTGACACGCAAGAACAATCGGGAGCTGAAGCAGACGCCAAGACCATAGAAAGTGTATTTGGTGGCGTCATTGGCTTTGACGTTAAAGTTTACGACGTTCCCACACCAGCAGATATCCGCGAAAAGCTCAAAACGTGTAAGACATGTTTTTTTACTTGTAGCATCCCAAACCAACGTTTCCCTTTTAGGAACCCGAAGAATAATTTCATTTTCTTTGTTTCTGAACAGGTAAAGACGATATTGACAAGGATTCATCGACAGCATCAGATTGCTTCGCCTGCTTTGTGCTGGGTCACGGCAAGGAAGATATCACGTTCCCTTTCGGCGGCGAACTGATTGACCTGGAATACATCTACGAACAGTTCAGTAACAAAGTCTGCACGAAGCTTCTTGGGAAACCCAAATTGTTCTTCTTACACGTAAGCTTTTCTATTGTAGCCTCGGGTAATGCCACAAGCATGCCGAGCAAATGTGTATTTATACCATAGAATACAAGGGGGTTATATTTATTAGAACAAGAAGAAAAAAAAGGGAGGAAAGGTAAGCCAAACGCGACGTCGTCTTGCCATTCCGAAGTAAATAAACAAAAGAAAACTACAATAAAAAGAAAAGAATTAGGAAATAAAGGATAAGCTAACAAACGATGAAGGGAGAGTGATGTAAATTAAAGAAAATATTGCCTTTAAAAAGATGGCTATCAAACGATGAAAGAAGGGTGAGATTGATTAAAGAAAAGATTACTTAAAAAAAGATGAAGTTCTTGCGTTGAGGGTGAGGGTGGGACAGGGGCGGATCTAGAGGGGGGTCAGGATGTCCTGACCCCCTCCTCAATTTCTGTTTTCACCTAGTGTTTAATTGACTTAGATCGTATATCTACCATGCTGGCATATGCTGGACCCCCCTCTCAGAAAAATCCTGGGGTGAGACACTGAAGAATGAGACCTGTGCAGCTCAGGAACATCAAAACTGTTGTCACAGAGCGCTGTGTGGGGTGTCGTACAGGGCCGAGCAGAGTGGCCAGAAAAAAGCCTGTGCATCGCAGTTCGAGTAGGCGTCGTCTGAGCGTGACTCGAGGGGTGTCGAATCTCTCATTGTCGACGGGCCCTGGAATATCAGCTTCAACCATGCAAGTGGGACATTTGTGCGAGTGACTCGTTTTATAGAAAAGCAGAGGTGTCCTGAAGACGAAGTCGTAGTCGTTGTAGAATGGACGCTAACGCGAGCAGTGGTGTGTAGCAACGAAATCCATCGACGGGTCGATGGACCGGAGATGATCGTTCAATCGGACAGCGTTTTCTTGAAACTGCCTGGTGCCGCTGTGGCGGATTCGGCGTATCTGTAATCGACAGCCAGAGGCTGAAAGTGGTAGTGAACAGTTACGGAGGTTGATATCCCCATGTGCCCGACGTGCTAGGGCGTCTATGCGAGCATATCGTCGTACGGCCGTCTCGGAACCGTTTGCACCACTGAAATGCTTTGCTGCGGCTAAGTGTATCGTGGCCATAATGAGCCCGAAGTCTTCTGTGAATTTCAGATGACTTTACGCCTTCATTCACGAGAAACTTCCTGACAATTCGCTGTTCGGTGTGGGCGCTCACCTCGTTGTCGGCCATCTTGTCCAGCACGTTTCTTCTGTTTTGCACAAACTTTGGACCACCACGTGCTGAACGCGGAGGACTGTCGGGTGTGAAAATGACGAAAAAGAAGTAGTACGAGCCATTTGCACACTCAGGACACAGAAAGTCCCGGTTTGACTTGAACATCCTTCGTAATAACATGCTCTGGGGTTTCGTCAAAGCACTTCTTCGATGCACTTACTTGACGGTGTCTTTCTGCAAACATTTTAAATGCTGACATAATAAGTACCTGCATATCAGCCTTTTTCCTTTGCCTCATGATACGTTCCCCACAGCGAAGAACATTTTGTACAAACATAGATGGGCAGACCGTGCTTTCATTTTCTCTCAGAAAGAGAAGAATGCTGCTTCCACTAAAGTGTACCATAATGTCAATGCAACCGGAGCAAGTGATCCGACTTGTCACAAATGCGACAAGGTGCCCGCCAATTTTTTGCCCACCTACTTTAGGATCTCATCATGGTCAAGGAAGTACGCAGCTGTGTCAAGTGCACTAGACTGTGGGGCATCCTCATCCGGGTCTTCAGTTCGCTGTTGTTCATTCTGCCTCTGCGTGCCTTAATGTCCCAGCATGAGAATGCCTTCTAAGCTGGGAGCGACATTCCCTGCTTTTGACCCTGCTCTACAAGCATAGCGGAACTGAAGTGCAGATGGGTTGTCGTTCCATCCTACCCTCTGACGAATACAACCAAAGAAGTCTCCAGGTCGTCTTCGCTTAGTCTGTAGGTGTAGATGTGCCTGCAGGGAAGAAACGCAACTTTGCAATTAGTTCTTCTCAAAAGGAGCTTACGCACACCATGAGTTGCAGCATACTATGCAAATACAGACATTACATCAGATATTAAACATTTGCACTTAAATATCGCAGATCACGCTGCTTATTTTAGCGCTATTAAACTAAAAACAAGAAACCATCACAATATTGTACAGCTTGGGAATTGTGGGTTAATAGAAACCTACCTGCACAACCTTTGTGAGAAAAGGTAGCTGGCTAGTTCAGCAACACTTTTCAGGGAGAAGGCGAGGCTGATTGTTGACATCCGACGGCAGCCTCAGTGTCATTAATTTCTTAGAGATGGACAAGATCCTCTCTTCATGGCCACTAAACGTTGCCGGTTGCAGCGGCGCCTTGTACACTTTGGCATGCGGTGCATGCGAATTTAGCAGGTCAAAATCACTACAAGGAAAAATTGAATATGGTTAAGTATGGCACAGCAAGAGCATTCACTATTCCTCATTGACATCTGTAAGGAACCTCTCTGTTCCCTCAGTGTCCTGAAATTGTGGAAGGCCCACAGATAGGCTGAATGTTTGTTCTGAAGACGCACCTTCGTTATTTGACTTTTATACTCGATATGAGCCCGAACGAGCCGGTTAGCTGCGCGAAGCTCTTCTTCATCTTGTAGCGTGTGCAGTCTAACGATGGAGTCCCACTCCACTACCTACAACATTTTGGGCCTAAGGACAACTCAATGCTACATAATAGCATGATAACTTACTCCATATTCAGAACTGTACAATGTGCCCTTGTCGCCGAGAAGGTTCCTGAGCAGCTTCAGTGCATGCGCGACATCGAAGATGAGGAAGATAGGCTCTACTGGTCTCACTGGGTGAGGAACGGATGTGTGAAAGTCCTCAGGCTGCCGTTGATAGATCCTACAGCCAAGAATCTTCCCTATTGTTACATTGTAGGACAAGCAATCGCACACAAGTGTGACTGCATGCATATTGCACTCTTGCAGGACTTTAACAGCATCTGTGACGATCTTTCGAAGAACATCTCCGGAGAAATATTGTTCAGAAAACATCCTATGGGCAGTTTCCAGTGGGTTACGACGCCAATACAAAAGAATCCGTCGCGAAGGGGACGTCATCGGAGTCTTCGGGTGTTTTGGACTGGCCAAAGTTTACATACCCAATCAGTCGGCTTCTCTTTTGATCGTCTAATACTCGTGCCGTCCAGCATTACTGAACACAGCCGTTCCTCCTCTACGGCACCACTGTACTTTTTCCTTCACGTGTTGCAAAGACTCCATGGTGAATCCTGGCTACACATCAACAACCTGCAGTCGTTTCTTATGGTAGCTGGTGTCGGCATTGGAAACCTTGTTGACAGGTACTTGTATGCACGTGGAGAATAGTAGAGAAGCGTTGTGTCAAATTTCCTGAAGTTCTCACTGTAACGCCGTCCAGATGGCACCCTCTTATAGTTTTGTACCACTCCTTTAGAATTTCATCTGGCAGCTCACCAAATGACTGTAGCTGTATTTCGGCCTCTTGAGGTATTAGTTTCTTTTCCTTCATGTCATCGATGAGCTTCTTCAGATATTGAATTTCTCTCTCCGTCGAATAACTTGCTTGGTGGCATAAAGTCTTCGCCTTACTTTCCCCAGGTGCTGGTAGACCGTCTTTAATTTTGAACCCGGTGTTGTTTTCGAACCGTATGAATGTCCTTGTAGAGTTTGCTGCGCACACTGCCTGGTGTCTTTTTCTGACTTTACTTCACCGGTGTTGTTGCGCTGATGTAGCCTTTTGCCAATGAACAGCATGTCATTTTGGGCCATGAGACACGCTTGTTTGTGTAGTTTAACTGCGCTCTGTAGAAACACTTACAGGAGGTCTCCTCTTGGTTGAGGGTGTACCAGTGTTTGATCACCTGGCATAGTTCCCGACACCGATGGGGTTGCCATGTCCTCGAGCGCTATTCACCATGCAAGATATAATTCACATTTTTACTTCTTTATCTTTCAAATTGACACCAAATTTATGTTTGTGTATGAGAGGACAAGAACGATAATAGGAAAAGAGAACTGCAGATTGACTAACATGTTTTTTTTTTAATATGAATGTGGTGATCGACTTTAAAACACCAACACTATGTCCCATAACCTCTGGTGTGGAGCTCGTCATAGGCTGTGCAAACGTTCTGGAAGTACTGTGGTGCTCTTCCACTTCTACGTCCTATGGTAATGTAAAGCGAAAGCCTGTAATTAGTTACTGTACTGGGCTGCAACGCATTCATGCTCTAGTCATGAGGCAACTGGTGATTATGGTACCGCTTTTTCTCCACCTGATGTGTGTAGGTAGAAAGCTTGCCTGTATGTGGCGTTCTGGGACTACTTGAGGGGAGTCAAAGCCAGTTGCTTTCCGTGTGAAGTGACGACAGCGTGACAACGTGTTGGTCCCCCTGCTCCTGCTATTCTTGGTTCTGCATTTTGCAAACATCGTGAGACTCTTTTAAAACTTTGATTATGTGTTTTTGTTACTTCTGCATCTTGGGCAGGAATTGTAGGGCATGCATCAGGCTTGAGTCTTTGTCTTTGAGTGTGCCCAGTATAAAAGCAGCCTGGCTCAAAGTGCAGCGAGCACACACGGTGGAGTGCACGATAGAGATGCGGCAGCCCTTGAACAGTTTTCAGCCACTGTACCCACCTTGTGTGCCCGCCTGTGTTCTGTTGAGGTACCCTGTTGAAACACATATATCAAATATTACATTTTTGTGGGAAAAAGTAACTTAATCAAGGAAGTTAGGTATAAAGTGGTATCCCCATAGCGGGTGTCACAATTTTTTGGTGTGTACCTGATGAAATCTCCGATAATGACACGCAGTCCTTCAACACGCTGTATACCACAACGATTAAGATAACTTTTCAGCAGTTCATCCTACCATGCATAGCTTTTCAGATTTTCAGCCTACCATGCTTCGCGCAACTTCAGCACCCCGCTATTCTCAGTGCTGCAGGCTGGTACCTCACGAGATGCCGATATTGCAACGACTCCTGCATAGTTGAGGTGCAGCACGGGCAGCGCTTCGTGCACGCTACGGCTCTACGACATAGGAAGCTCCTATCGTGGGTGCCTCGTCCGAGCTATCGTGTCCCAGCAGCCCGACGGCAAAGTAGCTATATGCAAACAATACTTTCTACTTACATCAAGGTGGGAGCAGCCTATAAAAATGTGAAAAGCGGCGCTACGTGCCACGGCAGTCCTGGATCCAGAAACAAATAGCCCCTGCCAGCCTGAAAGACTTCCACTTATAACTCGATGGCACGTCTTTTACGCCCCAAACTCGCTCCTTATTTCCCTGATAAGGTAAAGAAGGCAAAACAGACATGACAGGGGAAAGGTGTATCAAACAGCAACGAAACAATCAAGCAATCAGTATTGCAGTATTGATGGCGGTTGGCCCGAGGTTTTCAAGCGATTTATACGTAATTTTGTCATGTCCTGGGGTTGTTTTCTTTCTTGATGCTTTTGCAAGTGCACGCTGTAGTTCACCCATGGCAAATTTTGAATCCATTTCTGGTGTTCCTTTATGTTTCGACACGAGTGCATTTACGTAGGCAGTTCGGGCTGATTGTACAGGGTGGGTGCAGATAAAGTAGCCCCACATTTTCGTACATAGCGCGTTTCCCACATACCGTAGGAACTTCCGGCGGTGCACCACGGTGCATTTATGCGCTGCACGTCGAGAAGAAAATCGTGGAAACCAAACTTTGGGCAATGATATCGTTAGCAACGTGAGCTTCGCTCTCTGTATTTCCAATGGGCCATAGCAGTGTAGCAGGGTTGTGTCGCACTACCGCTCGGGGTGCCGCTCACAGAGAAACAAAACGAGATCTGGTATGCCTAGCGGTAGCTAGACGCAACTGTCCCGTGACCGCCATATTGACTTCTGCATAGGAAAATCGGGATGCACGGAGAGCAACGTTTGCATCGGCAATTTTTTTTTTTACGTGGAGTTTGGTTACTAAGATTTTTTTGTTCGGTTTCATCCGATAAATGCGTCATCCCACGCCACCGGAAGTTCATGGGGTAACCAGGAAATGCCATACGTGAATAAATGGTGGGATACTTTATATGCACCCACCCTGTATATGCATGGGGCTTGAAGAGGCCTCAGATGGTCTTGTTATTGTCGTAAGGAATTCTTCAGCAATCATTTTTTCTGAGGTCCCAGTTTTCAAAGCAATGGCACGGAAAGGGATGTTTTGCTTGGGAAGTGATTTCAAGCTCTTTATTATGCGCCGCGTCTTGGTGCTACTTCTTGATGGATCTAATGAGGCACAAGTCTCGGTCCATTTTTTTAGTTTTAATTGTTTGAGATGTTTCTTGTTTTTTTTTTCTTTGAGTGCAGTGGCCTCCTTCCGATGCCTTAGGTCCCCTGAGCATCTGAATCGTCGTTCAGCCCTTCTGCGCTGAGCCCTCAGTTGCTGGAAATTAGCATCAATATTTGCATATGCACTAGGTAGTCTAACTGTCTTGCTTGCTTCCTGGAGGTTTTCTTGTATTTTTGCTGCAAGGTCTCTCGGAGATATACAGCCAGAGAGAGAGGCCGTGTTTTCATGCTGGAAATCATGCCAGTTGTAGACTGTAAGGGGCCTTCTGGGTTTTTGTTGCATGCAGCTTTCTTCAATAATATAGGTTGGAATGTGGCCACTTCCTCTTGTAGCAATATCCACAGCTCATATAAGGTCTTGTTCAATATCATTTGTGCACAGTGTGACATCAATGCAGCTGCTGTAGGTTTGGCCGCGTAAAAACGTTGTTGAGCCATCGTTTAGAAATGTAAGATCAAGGCCCATAATGCTGTCGTCCTCCTGCGTCCGTTTTCTTGCTTTCCCGTAGAAGGGAATGTGCATTTACATCAGCACGGGTTGACGTAGCAGTGAGATAAATGTCCGTAATTGCTTAGTATCAACTGCATTTTTGGAGGTATATATGCTGCAACAATGGTAACTGTGTTTGTAGATAGGCGTGCTTTTCCAATAACATATTCCGCAGAGCCGACGCTAGATGACTGCACAAAAGCCGACGGAATATCTCTTCGGATTGCTAACAGTACATGGCTCTTGTGTCCCGGGCACATATGTAACAAACATACGAGGGGTGTTCAAGTCAACACGGGATTTGTCATTTTTCGCGAAAGTAAAATGAACTTACAGGCGGGAAATTATTTTTATTTTGCAACGTAATCTCCAGCTACACCAATGCTCTTGTATCAGGGTATCACGAGGGTTTGGATGGCAGCAGCGTGGAAATCCATATCGGCGCATAGCAGCCATGATCGGACTGCATTCTTGTCCTCGTCGTCGCAGCTGAAGTGGCGGCCCCCAAGGAACGCATTCAATGGTCCGAAGAGATGGTAACCGCTGGGGGCGAGGTCTAGACTGTAATGGGAATGTGGCAGCAACTCTCAGCCCAGTTCCTGTAAGGGGCGTGTCGTGAGATGCGCGGTATGCGGGCGTGCATTGTCCTGTAGGAGGAGGACTCCTTTGGTGGTGAGGCTCGGCCGCTTTTGCTTCAGCGCCTTATGCACATCCCTGAGAACCTGGCAGTAATAAGCTCTATTGATGGTGGTACCACTGGGCAGAAAACCAACATGAACAACGCCAGCCTTATCCCAGAAAACCGTGACCATGACTTTACCCGCAGACGGGGTGTTTCGGAACTTCTTCGGAGCTGGCGAACCCGGATGCTTCCACTGTTTTGATGCACGTGTAGACTCAGGAGCGAAATGGCGCACCCAAGTTTCATCGCACATGATGATCCGATCAAGGAACGGCTGTCCTTCAGTAGCGAAGCGGTACCTTAGCTCTTGGGAGATTCTCAGTCCTCTCTGCCGGTGAAACTCAGAGAGCCGCCTCGGGACCCAACGGGCACGAACTTTTCGAAACTGGAGGTGTTCATGAATGATAGTGTTCAACGTTCCCACAGTAAGGTCCTTGTTTCGAGCAAGTTCGAGACATGTTATCCATCGGTACTTGAGGATCAGGCGCTCCACAAGTTAGATGTTCTCAGGAAGTCAGACACTGGGCTCTGAGCCGTCCCGGCGGGTATCGTCCTGCACTCATGTACGGACGTCTCGGAACCTTTTGCACCACTCAAACGCTTCGTTGCGGCTAAGCGTATCGTAACCATACTGAGCCGGAAGTCTTCTGTGAAAGTCGGATGACCTTACGTCTTCATTCACGAGAAACTTCATGACAATTCGCTGTTCGATATGCGCGCTCACCTCGTCGTCGGCCATCTTGTTCAGAAACGTGTCTTCTGTTTTGCACAAACTTTGCACCATCACGTGGTGAAGGCGGAGGCCTGTCGCGTGTGAAAATGAAGCAAAAGAAGTAGCGCGAGCCATTTGTTCGGTCAGGAGACAGAAAGTCCCGGTTTGACTTGAACACCCCTCGTAGTTTGAGATCATGAAAGTACTGCTGATTCCAGTTTCTATGTACGCTAGCACTAGGATAGGATAACGTAACAAAAATTTTCTCACGTTACTGATTCGTCCCTGAAGTCCATTGCAGTTCCACTGCATAACCGTTGCACTACTGTAAATTTTATCCATGACTGGCTTGCGTAATGATCGTCAGCAGTTGAGATTCGAAGGCAAGAACCTGCTTTACCTCGGGAAGTTGTTGGGTTTGTGGGAGAGACACGACAGTAGCCTTAAATGCTGCCAGAACAACAGGAATGATCTGGAGGACCAAGGAGACTTCTGTTCTGGGTAACCCTTCTGTCTGGTCGATGGATGAGTTTCCTTGGGGGCGCTGGTGGCGGGGTAGGCTTGTCGCCTTCGGCAGACTCTTCAGTAGACCAGACACTTGGAGGCGGTGGAGGCTTTTCTGCTGGTGGTTGGCCTGTGGTCTTTCGTGCTATCCCTGTTTTAGCTGGCCTTTGTGGTAGCTGAGGGAAATTTTCAAACGTTGGCGGTGGTGGCAGAGTTTGGTATTTCTTTTGTTGAGCCTTTTGTTTTGTTTGCGACTTGCAGCTTGTAAATAACGCTTTACTTCTTCATTACCATAGGCATCGGCCTTGACTGCTCTCATGGCGGTTAGGCGTCGGGAACACTTGCCATAGAAAGCTGCGTGGGGACCATTACAGTTGGCACACTTATTTTGCCTTCTCGCAACACAGTCACGATAGTTGTGCGGCCCTGCACGTACCTTACAGCGCGTGGTGCCTCTGCAATTCTTTGGCGAACCGCATGCAGTTGTAACCTTGGGTTGGCGTAAAATACCCATACACTGTGTAAGTGTCAAATCCCAGCTTTATAGAGTGCGACATTTGAACATAAGACTTGAAGGTAATGATCACACTAGTGTAGTTCCTGACGCGTATGTCTCGCGTTGACATGCATCTTGAATCCTTTTCGACGACGACCATCCACAGCACCATAGGGTTGCAAGAATTCCAGCGGTTGTTCGTCACTGTATGTAATCCTGAGCCCAACTATTTTCCCTGTGTTTGTTGCGTATGAATCTGCAACTCGTGATGTCACAGCAATACTGGAAAACGTTGTTAGCGCAAGCAAGGCTTTGGCAGCAGGCAGAGACGCAACCGATATCACAATACTGCCGTCCTTTGCGAAACTGTGGCTTTTAATTTCCTCTTGAGATGCTTGCAGGACTTCTTTAGAAGTGTTGTTTGGGTTTACGTGAAAGAAAGATTCCTTACGATTGACAGGTCTCATAATAACAGGTATTTCTGCTTTCCTTTGCTTTTTGTGCACCACAGTGATGAATCCCTCATCATCTTCCATTGTATCTGAGAGTTCGTTTATCCGGGAGTGGTTCAGAGCACTATCTGCAGCCACATCATTGCTTCGTTTGTTAAGTGCAGTTCTAAGACTATCACTTTCGGTAGATTTCTCATCAGAACCGCTTATCTCACCCTTGTCTGATGTCTCAATACAGGGCGTTTGTTCTGACTGGGCTTACTTCGCATTTGCGAAGTTGCCATGGGGTCCTTAGCCAGCCCTTTTGGCGGGCATCGTTCTTCATGCCCTTTCTGCCGCGGTTGATAACAGCGACGTTAACTGATGCACTTACGGTGAACTTACTTACTGATGAACTGACTGTACCTTACAGCTACCTGAAAGGCGGACGGTTTGTCCCCATTCGACGGAACGTCGGCGAGCAGGGTAGCCTTCTAAGTAACGGTGTCAGAAAAAGGGGAACAAAATAGGCTTAGCGAAAGCTCTTCACTTTATCCCGCAAAGGAAATCGTGAGTCTCAGGGAACTGCTTCTAGCCGGCTCTACGACTTGCTGTCGTCCGTTTGAGGCTCGCGCAAATTTGAAAACGGCCAATCATTGATCATAAAACGAATTCATTCCATGGGAACCAATCTGTACAAACTAGCCACCGGATGTCGTCCTAACGTTCATTTTATGATGTTTTCGGACGTCCGATGACGTGAAACGCATGAAGTGCCTGACTTCATCCCGGAAAGGTAGTCGCGAGTTTCGGGGAACTGGTTTCAGCCGTTTCTACCGACGCGCTGTCGGCTGTTTGACCGCTCGCGCACAAATTTGAAAACGGCCAATCATTGTTCATCAAACGAGTTCATTCCATGGGAACCAATCAGTAAGAACTAGCCACCACATGTCGTCCTGACGTTCATTTTATGATGTCTTCGGACGTCCGATGACGTGAAACGCATGAAGCGCCTCACTCTATCCTGCAAAGGAATCCGCGAGTTTCAGTCTGTTTTACCGACGAGCTACTTGTGAGTCTCCATGTTACCTCGTTCTACACCAATCTCCCCCACGACAACGGCAGTCATGCGACCATAGTTGCATGTGAAAAACTATCCTAAAATCCTTATGATTCTGCTCTCGAAGAAACACTAATTTCGTTAATACTCACATGTGAATTTTGAATTCAACAACAGACATTACATTCAAATTAGCGGCACAGCTATGGGCACAAAGATACACTCAAATTGCGCAAATATACTAGAATTGTACAAAACTCAGCACAGCCCGAACGCCCCAAACGGGTTAATCTTACAGTCAACTTCAATGGCGGGATCCTTCACCTTCAAAACATACTGAAACGTCATCACAGCAACTTCCAAGTAAAAATTAGTAAGTGCTTCCTTCTGCAACTCCTTCGTCGTAGTATATCTATTGGAATGCAATTCATGCAAAGCACAATATGTGGGCCTAACTACAACGTCATTCCAAATTCGTTTTAATAATTGCACATTCGATATTAGAAACCAACCAAATATCCCTGTGTCGCGTCATTTCACTCAAGCCAGCCACTCGTTCAACAATATTAGCGTGTACATAAGTCTCTACGCCAAGCCATATGGCCTTTTTGCACTGATTTCCGACACCTTGAGTGTGAAGTCCGTCCATCCATCCATCCGTCTATCCATTCATCCGTCCGTCCGTCCGTCAGTCCAGTTTTACGTGACACCACAGCGGACAACAGCGTGAATCATTCCTAATTGAAAAATTCCAGTCCACGATAAAGGAAGACTCCGGCATATTGTCTGCAGTTCGCAGCCTTACCTCATAGAGCAAATCTCCTGGCCCTCCTCTATTCTTTCTGACGTCTCTTTTTATCGTTTCACGTTTTTAGAACGACCAGGATGAATCTTTCATAGTTAATTTCTTTGGCAAATTGAAGTTTTGTATGCATTTGTCCCTTCTATGTTGTTCCAGCCTCAGAAGATTAGTTCTCTCATGACCAGGATGAACTCTCCTGGAGCATAGCCCCTGCAAGTGTTCAATGGACGACCAGGAACGATGCTCCTGGAACATCACCAAAGCCGCTCTACGTCTACTGTTCACATCTTCCCTTCCCCCGTCCCCTTGTATATAAACACTTGTCACCTATTTTCAAGTTTAGTCCTTTTGAGGGCATCGCTGACTGCCGATACGTCGACCACTAACTGTACTGTAAATCTATTTCTAGTATCTCCCATATAATTTTAATGTAATCAAAGTAGTCATTCTTTTTCATCATTATGGGGCTTCGAAAGTTCCTTCGTTGCTTGTACTCTGTATCTTTTTCGGCGCCCATCTGTACAAAGTTTTCAAAACACACACACACACACACACACACACACACACACACACACACACACACACACACAGACAGACAGACAGACAGACAGAGAGAGAGAGCAGATAAAAGTTCAGAAGGCCACGTTGCAAACACAGTTATGAAGGAATTAAAGTGGAACAACCAAGAGATAGGGGAAGCAAAAAGGGGTGATCTATTACAATTTAATCTATTAGAAATGTATCTAGGGGTGTTGTCAACCTTGCGCCGGACACACGGCTTCGATTGTGCAGTTATAAAACATTTGCATGCATTGCAGGATCGGTCCTGCATGGTAGGCAAATGAAACAGGTTTCGAGCCATGTCGCCTCATTGCTCCATTTAAACGAAGAAGCTATGCGTGCATATCGAAACATCGAGAAAATAACAACAACGACAACTTTATTTCGAGAGAGCTACTCCCTACTACTCTGTACTACTCCCGAAGAGGTCGAGAAAACAACGGTTACAAACTAACGTGCTCCTTACAATACCACAAGGTATTTCAGCCCATACACGTTCATCGTACCGTAAAATAAGCCGTTGTAGAAATCGGAGGTGATGGAAAAATCAGATATGTCTTGACAACCGATAAATCTATTGCTAGTGCTGTTGGTTGAGTCTGGCGTACCATGTCAACCGGCATACTCGAGGCTCATTACATTCGGCCTAACTAAGTACCCTTTTATTTATTTATAGATGGGCGACTTACCACCACACCCAAATGTTCCTGAATGTGCGATTTTACACAACGCTATTCATAGCCGTATAAAAATGAAAGAGAAGAATTATGACAGCATTAATGCCTCAATGGTTGGATTTCGCTTACCTACGTATTACCTTACTTTCCAGACTTTACGTGGCGGGAAACAGGGAGGCAAATTTGACTTTGCTGACGGTCCGAGCAAGACTACAAGTGTGCCTTCACATGCTGATTTCTTTATCTTCGAGAGTACCTCGACAGGTATTTCTTATGCTATCTTCTACACTGCTGGTGAAAAGTAAATTGAAGAGCGAGCGAACGAAGTAGAGAAAACTTCCCTTAAAATAAGCACTTTACACAGCGAGGATTTCCGTTTCGGCACATTCTAGCTACCCTGTAGCGTTCGTACTAGGCGTTTCGAGCCTCCTGTGGAAAACTTTAACGCTCTCGCTAGTTTCACCTTCCAATACTGAGAGACACATCCACAGGTCTTGTCTTATTCTAAAATATGCAACCACACATCTTATGACGTAATCAAGACCTTAAAAGACTATCTTAGAAGCACTTCACTTGCACAGTTTTCCTTCACCCTCTCCCATCGTTGTTTCTATGTAACATTGACACACCCGCTTTCTCACATATCCCTCCAGCTCCATACTCCCGAATAATGTCACTGATAACTTTCAGCACTTTTTGTCTTGGTATAATATCCGTCTTTCAAGTTTTGTTGCATGGCCGCATTTTTTCATATCCTAATATCCTCTCTTTTTCTTTTACTTGCACTTCTGACGCTCCAAGAAACTATCTAGAAAACACCTTGCAAAGCCGTCCAAATCCCATAATTCCGAAGGAGGGAGTCCGAGTTACTTCCTACAGTATTGTGCGCGATCAAATTTTTGTACTTTTCTTGACTCGTGAATAGTGATGATCAATGAATAGTGATGATGGCTGGTGATTGTGAACGCCCCAGTATATCAACGCGTCACAAAAAGGTTGCTGTGCAATGATAACAATATGTGTTATACCTTGCAGGTTATCTTTCGTCTCCGGGTTCAGTTGGTGGTTCTTTATTCGTCCAGGCGCTCTGTCAAGTCATCAACAGAGACTATCTTACGAAGAATTTCGAAGAAATGATGACACTGGTCAAGTATTATGTAGCACGGGAAAAGAAACCGGATGAGACACTGTACAGACACTCCACGCTCAGGAAGAATATTCGGTTTGCAGCTGAAGTAAGTTAAGTCTCACTCATTCTTCGCATTTCGTGTGTGTTATTGCTCCTACAGACACTTTAGAAAAAAATGAGGAAATAGGGAAGAGTCTGTTTGCGTCTTTATAAAACGGCTCCACTTCCCATGCCTTGCTACAAGGGCACCCAGAAATCCTTCGTGAAGATGTGTGTCAAGTGTATTTCGCGATTCTGTTTCTGCCTCTTGTACACCTGATAACAAGTACACACTGATTTAAGGAACGGAGGCAGCAAGCAAACACCAGGGGGCAGGGGAGACGATGACTAGGGGCTGACTAAATACAGCATGGACGTGACATAGTAAAACAGTTTCCACCAGAATGCGAGTTGAATCGCGTGATAACAATGGACTGGCATCCGTATACCGGGCCGCACAGTCGACGCAACTGAGCACATGGTTTCGTATGCCAGACGTTATCGACACATTAGTTATGTAATTGCAATCTTATGGTTACACAATCTCTTATTTATGCACAGCTAAGTTTGCCCAATGTATGGCGCATCTAAAAATAAAATGACACAGCAGGCGTAATGCAAAACGGGATGAACATCCGCGCGTTGCCAACCCTACAGAGAGGTCTTTTGTGCACGCTAAACTTTTACACCCTTTTGTGTGTAAGGCGGGTGTCGTAGATCGCACTCCGCTTTACTTGTAAACGGTTTCAGGTGTAACAAAATACCTCTTAGGGTGTATTTCGCAACACCTTCAAACTTTTACACTTAAAGCGGTGTGAGTTACGACACACCCACATAACCTCAGGAAAGGTGTAACGCCTAGTGTAGCGAGTGTGCAGCTTCTTAGCCTGACTCTTAAAATTCAAACACCTTTTAGGGTGTAATTGGATAATTGGATGATACCATAACTGATTCAACTTCATTTTTCGTGTAAATCGCCACCCCTAAGCAACCACGTAACGTGTGCACCATTGTTTACAGAGTGCGTGTATCGTACGTATCAGCCAAAGTATATGCGTAACATGAGCATGTAATGTATCGTGTTCTTTCCACATGGGAATTCCAAAGTGGTGGCAATATTGGACTAATATACGTTCTGACATATTTAGAGATGAATTTGAAACATGACATAATTGGGAAGACGAACCAAAGCTCACAAAGAACGGCACTTCCTTTCTAAGAGAAAAAATAATAATATATACATTGCTTGTGTTACGAGACATGTGGAAATTGAATAGCCTGCTCGAATTCCAGTCAAAATCAAGAGCGAAGTGTCTAAGTTTAAACCTAAGTATATACACCAAAAACACTGAAGTGAGGAATCGCTTGGTGTATCAAGTTGCCATCACGATGACGTTTGTGTTTATTGTTTGTTTTGGTATGAGGCAAAATTAAGACTCAGTGTACACGTCATTCTTTTCCACGAAAACGTTAAACACTTTACAATGAGGTAAAACACCCTTAAACCATCTCACCCTGATTACACCCTCCGTACATAGTAATTAATAATTGGGTGTTTACGTCGCGAGACAACTGAGATCATGAGCGACGCCACAGCGGTCGGTCTGTGGATTGCTTTTGCCCACCTGAGGGTTCTTTAACGTGCGATGAAAGCTCATCACACGGCACCCCATATTTAACGTCCCTCGCGGAAGACGGCGTGTCTAAGCAACTTGTACCCCGCCACCAAGTTGCTGGCGTCCTCGGCCGGGTTCGAACCCGCGATCTCGGGATCAGAAGGCGAACACGCTACCAACTGAGCCACCGAGGCCGGTTTCCGTACATAGTATAGGTATAAAAAAATTATGTGTGATCTGGACTAGAAAGTGTGTGTAGGCAATCCAGTAGAGCCAAACATCGCAGCAAACTTCCCTAAGTGACTCCGCCATGGTAGAAAGGAATTATCGACCCACATCTAATCACTTTCGCGGTTCAGGAACCGGATTTAAAGCGCGCTTTTTAGCTTATTGCCCTCCAGGAAACATCAGACATTGTTAGGAAATGCAAGGGACGACCTAATGATAGCAAGATTTTTTTAGCTGTCTTTAATGCTGATTTTGCTTATACTTGATGCCATTTATGTTGATTTATATTGAGAAGGGACTGAGCATCACTTCACCCGTACCTTCAACACTGGCCTAGGTACATACAGAAGGTGGTATCGAGAACTCTCAGTTCCTTGCCTGTGGGGTTCATGTGTGAAAACTAGTTCAGGGAAGAAGCGATAGCAACATTTAAGGTTTGCATAGCTGTGTTTGAATCGCCTGCCACAACGATAATATCATCTACATACGTTACTAGTTTACCAAACTTCCATGGCCCTGTCCCGAACATGTAACAAATTTCACACAAAAGCGGGGCTACGGAGCCTATAGAAATTATATATTTTTGGTTGCAAGTTTGATCGGCAAAACATGGTACCGTGAAATTTAAATACGATACCGTGAGTTCCGAAATGGAAGGATCACGAAGCCCTGAGTTAGATTGGAAGAAAACAGGGTCGTTTTTATTGGCGTCCCTTTCAAGCAAACAGAGGTCTGGATTTCTCGAGTCCGAAACAAATATATTTGTTCACTGGCTATGTGTTCCAAATCGACACGGCTGGCTTACTTGAATGCAGGTGGTCTCAACTGTAGGTTACATCTAGTGTAGTCGGTTATGGATTTTACTACATCATCTTTTTGTGCCGAAACCCGGGAACACATCTACAGCGTCTACCGTCACTGTGTCTGGAACGACAAACCGACGAACTATGTACCGACTGAAGGCGGAGCGTGCTGCTATACGGCCCAGCTAACAAAAATCCTGAAGTCATAATGAACTTCAAACCCTGACGCGGCAATAGATCCCATTGTGCCTGATGACGACTATGAGTACAACACGGTAATTGAGTATGAGGACAGAGTCACGGAAATCATGGCAAACATGAACTCGAAGTTATCTCAGTGACAACTGACTGATCAAAGAACCGCAAAGTTCCGGTGCAGTGTTATTTCAACGGCACACTGGAGTAAAAGCGCCGAAATTGCTGCTTCCCAAATTCAGCGGAAATTTATGGGAACGGAACGGCTTTCCGGGTGAATTAAATGTGTGGGTACATAAAAACGGAAGTCTGGCCACGATATAGATGTTTCACCATAAGCGTAGCAGGCCAATTTTACCGGGTGGAGGGGGGGGCGAGTTTGGCACACGAGAGGGGACGGGAGGAGTCCAGCGGTGCCCGAGCTGGAAACGAAGTGACGACCATGTGCAACGTGTAATATTTATTATTTGGTTGTCAAATTCTCGGCTGGTACATGATGACAGGTGCGTACCAGCACATTGGATGGTACGGGAAACAGACACGGGCTTCAGAGAACGAACACATGGCTTTAGAAGCCGTGAAAAAATAGCATTCTTCTAGCCAACAAATTGAAACGTGTTTTCTTTATGAGCTGTTCGTTTGATGAACTCGTTTGCTACAGCGTTCAGCTAGTAGATAGCGTGCAGCGTTCACGAGCTAACTCTTTGTGGCAATGGAGCAAGGTAATATCGTTTAACCGGGCTTGTCCAATTGTGGAACGCAAGTAAGTTTTCAGCCGCCGTAGGCACGAGAAGGACTTTTCTGATGTGCAGGACGTCACAGGTATGGTCAATACAAATCGAAGAAGTTGAACAACTTCTGGAAGTATCGTCCAGAGTGGTTCACTTTCTTTTCCTGAGAGCAGCTCTTTTATGTCCTGAAACGCTGAAATGAAGCAAGGCTTACGGAATGCTGGTTTGCAATGTCCAGCAGCATATCTCGATGAAGCTGAAGACGACGTGCGCTCAATATCTCCTTTATAGAATTCGCACAGATAACCGCTGTCAGTTTTTCCCATTAAGAACTTTTCGACCTTGGTGAAACCGAGTGCACCGAGACGCAGGAACCGTGTCAATTACCATGTAGAACCTCTGCCGATAATAGGCTTCCGTTGATTTAAATGCATGAGATCCTTTGTCGTAACGACGTGGGGCTTGTCTCTGGCTTATCGGTAGGCTGGGGCTCCCAGTTTTGAGCTCCTCAGCCGTGGCTTTCACCATGCTCTAAAAGCCCGGGAATTTGTCGCGGAGTTCAGCAACATATTCTCTAGCGGTCTTCACTATTTGCTCTGTATGCCCAAACTGCAAGCTGTTCTTTTGCAGAGCAGAATTTGCGCTCTCCAATCTCTCAAATACCGGGATCATCAGCCCGAGCATGAAATATGAATCGAATTTTCTGAGCGCTTTTGCATAGCCACTGGCTTTTGCTCCTGTGTCCTGTGTCCCATCATCGGCTGCACCCGCTCCTATCGAAGATCTTGAGGCGCAAGCACTGCAAGGTCCGCTCAGTGATGACTCAGTTGAAGCCTAGCGTCCCGCGTTTCGTAGTGAAGACAGTGGCTCCCAGTGCCCCTCCATGGTCTCTGTCAAGCCCACTCACCTCCCTAACTGTTCCTGGCCTGCATGGAAGGAAAAGGGATACAGCCCCGTGTGTCGCCAAACAGCTTACCCTGGGCATGATGAACGACAACTACACGGCGTCAACGTCAGTTTTCACTGACGGGTCATCTACTCGGGGTGGATCGTCCTCGGCATTTGTCATTCCATCTCAGTCAGTCTCCTGTGGTCACCGCCTTTCTCACAGAACATCGTCTACGTGTGCCGAGCTTTACGCCATTCTATTTGCTATGCAAAAAATATCAGCCAGTCCAGCTCAGTCCTGGGTAGTCTTTACAGACTCAAGAGCCGCGCTCCAGTGTGTGGCCAACTTCGCATACGTGGACTCCTCGGTCCTGTTGTCTTGGACATCCTGCAAGCTTATAAGAAGGCGACCATTGTAGAGCACACTGTAGTATTGCAGTGGATCCCCGGACATGTCGGTATCAGCGGCAACGAAGAAGCAGACAGAGCCGCATTGAACGCCCATCAGCACGCAGCTTTTTCCCTGATAATGATGTCGTCGGGCGACCGAAGACACCTCCTCTCGACTCTCACCGGTCCCAAGATGCAGGCTCAGTGGGAATACGACATAGCTCACTCCCTTCTCTCTGATGTAGATCCCACGCTTTCTCTCGTCCTTCCTCAGCGACTACCGCGCCCCTTAACTGCTCTCTTCCACCGCATGAGGCTCAACGTTGCCTTTACACCTGCCTTTCAACACCGTCTCGGCTCCACCTCGTCTTCCCTCTGCCTCACTTGTGGGGTGAACTGCGACCTCAGCCACGTCATCCTGGCTTGTGGGCAATACCACCATGAGCGTGCCCTAATGGAACTCTCTATGCAACGCATTGACAAGCGGCCGTTCAACCTAGCGAAGTTCCTCGGTCCGTGGTCGAACACTGCCCACCAGGCGCAGGGCCTTCGTCTTCTGGCGGAGTACTTGTGCTCCACTGGTCTGGCGACGGCTCTTTGAAAGCCCCATCATCATCCCTTCATCCTCCCCCAACGCGAAATAGGGCAGTGTACCGCCTCAGCGGCGGTGAATCGCCCACCCCATCACCATCCAATGTGTGTGCGTGTGTGTGTGCGTGTGCGTGCGTGCGTGCGTGCGTGCGTGCGTGCGTGCGTGCGTGCGTGCGTGTGTGTGTGTGTGTGTGTGTGTGTGTGTGTGTGTGTGTGTGTGTGTGTGTGTGTGTGTGTGTGTGTGTGTGTGTGTGTGTGTGTGTGTGTGTGTGTGTGTGTGTGTGTGTGTGTGTGTGTGTGTGTGTGTGTAATTCTTTTCCTCCGATGACAAAGCGAGAAGGAATTGCACCGACTCAGAGTAGTTACTTGACACTGACCGCAGTGAGGATGCCTTCAGCGTCCACCGGGCTTTACAGAATTGTCTGAGGGCCGGTGTTCCTTCCTTCTGGAGCTGTTCGAAGCAGCTGAGGCGCCTTGGAGGTGTTTTTACAAAATTTACCAAGTCGGCGAACAAAGTGACAAAGTCGCGACACACATCAATTTGCTTACACACGTCTTGCAATACTATGTTGAGAGTGTGCACAAGGCAGTGTACATACATCACTCTTGGTTCAATATCCAGAACTAGGGCTGGAAGTCCACCGCTTTTGCCGGACACATTTGCAGCCCCGTCGCAGCACTGTCATCCGCAATTCTCAATTTGAAGATTCAGTCGACACAACACGTCTTTCACCATTGAGAAGAGGGTGCGTGCACTCGTATCAGCCGTCACGTAAAATCCAATAAAGACTTCTTCCACTTCAAGGCCATCTTTGACGTACGTGAGGCAAAAGGATATCTGCTCCTAAGTGCTAATATCAGAGGTCTCCGCAGCAATCACCGCGCAAAACAACGCGTCCCGCACTTCTCTGATTACGGAACGGAGTATGCTGTGGGTAATGAGTTCAAGCCTCTCATTTTGCAAGTCCGGCGAATTCCACTTACACCTACTTTTGTTGAGCGTCGCCCCGAGACCTGGCACATCCGCTTCCCGCAATAAAAGAAGCTGCCTCAAGTTACCTTGGTCCACATTGTGACCGCGAAGTGACACTACGAAGTGGCCCATGACATGCCAGAAAGCGAACAGACGACAGTACTGTTCGCTTGGAACGAACTGTACAGCGAGCAGAGCTTGACGACTTTGATTCATTTGGCTGAGCTTCGGTTCACAGAGCACAGTCGCTACGTTAGCTCCTGTGCTTGCACTTCTGAGCGCCGTGGAAGCTTCACGATGAAGCGTTGGCTTCTCATGACTTCCCAATCGTTGAACAGCTTTCTTCCAATTCTGGAAACCTCGTTCAACGAACGCAGCGTATGCGTCTTTGTCTCGCGATGTGCATGCAAATGGAATTTTCCAGGAATTTTCAGGTTTCCTATACAATCACCAACATCAAAGGATCGCAGGTCACGGCATCAAACAATAAGCGAACGATAGTTCGCAACGCGAGCTTTTTCAAAGATGCTACTGGAATATCACAAGCTCCAGATTGTTCGACACTGGACACAGAGGATCTGTTATCTCGACCACCTGTAACGAACAGCAAGGACGCAGACAGCGACTCAGTGGGACCTCAAAGCCAATGCTGCCCTGAGAGACGGTACCCCACACGAGAACGAAGACCCCCAGTGCACCTCACTGACTTTACTACGTAAAGTGAAACCACCATGCTGTACCACTCAGTGCCTTCGTACCAAAGGATGTTGACTCCCCTAGAATCTCTCCCACAAGGAGGATAGTGTAGTATCCTATTGTTCCATCTGCGGCTACAGTTATGCAACCCGTTGGCAACTATGTACCCGCCCTGATCATCGTGAGTTGCGAAATAAACATGGCGCCCGAACGCGCGCAGTTTTGATGAAACTCCGTTCGTAACATAACCACAAGAACACAACAATCATCTTGAGGTTGGTTTTTCTACTGTTTGCTATTCACGAGCTCTGCAGTAGCTGACCGGAACGCCTCCACATTTTTTAAAATCTCAATCAATCAAACAACATTTTACAAGACTATGGCAGCATATTTATTGCGGGCAAGTACATTCCTCTAAAGTGAATAATTTTACTGTAATGCTTCCTTATATGTAGATTTTATAACTACTGTAATACGCCTATGGTTTGTTGTTGTAAGTTTTTTTTTTTTCACGCAATGACCGTTTTTCAGCTTAATTAACAAAAGCGAGAATCGCCGACATAATAGATTACACATATACATTTAATGAGGCTTTGCAAGGACAATGCACTGTTATAGAGCTAAGAAACAAACCATGCCAGCTTTCTCTGTTATGGAAAAAAAGAAAATTGTTGTGGTGGCGATGATTGAAAATACGCCTGCATCGAATGAAACATTTCTTTGAAGGAGGAAACATTTCCTTGAGTTTGAGGAACACACAATATGAACTGCGTGTTCCTCAAACTGAAGGAAATGTTAGTTTTTTCCACAGTACACCATCTCGCTTGCACCATTTTAATTTGCTTATCGAAGCATTTCTTGTTGCATTCTGTAACTCCTTCCTGCAGCCTCAGTACTTTTCTTTGAAACCTTCGTTCTTTTTTCAGCTTTTGTAGCTCTCATTTCCACAGCTTTTTAGAGCTCTAGAACCTGCATCATCGCAGTCTCGTTTTTGCGCTACTTTTTCTGCGAGGTCTGTGCAGGTTCCAAACTTGTCTCTTGTTGCTCAGTTGTTTGTTCTTCTTGCTGGGATGCTGCAGCAATGGTTTGCATCTGGCTGTTCGTGTACAATTGGAACCTTGAAGATACACAAGTATGTGTGAAGCATGCAGTGAGACGACACATTACTGAGGAAGATGCTTCGATGTTTCCTGTGCAGTTGCTTGCAACTCTTTTCTTTGTTTTGTCCCTCCTTCGAAGTTTATCGGGACTACTTCTAACATAGCATGGTTATAGTGCATCACATGCACATACACAAGGGCTAAACAACATGCACAACAAATGACATACGATACGCACAAGCTACCGTTATTGTCTTTTCTTGTTGCGCGTGAATCTCCTGACTATGGATCCCCACCCACTAGTTGCCTTGCTATGCTAAGTAGTAATATGCGTATGATTACACGCAGCTTTGCCAGCACTGGCCCTCATTTCCAGCTTAGTAAATGCTTATCCATATTATCATTTATTGACTTCACAATTGTTGCTCTTTTATTTTTTACCGCTTAATAATGCTTTTACAAACTATTACATGTTTTAAGCACATGCTTGGTTCACATGAGTTCAGAACAAGCAGTGATATACTAACTGCAACACATATTCCAGCCACGAAGACGTACAACACCCCATTTCCATATCCCCTCATCATCCTGAAGCAGATCAGTCAGATGCAGAGTTCCACACATCATATCAGCATACAGATTCAGATTGCAGCTGTGGTTATGCTCACCAATCATGGCTTCATTGTTTCTGAAGTAGTCGTTTTGTAGCAGTGCGAAACCGTGCAATGTGGCTGTAGTTTTCATAGGTGTAGTTTCATAGGTGAAGCTGAAAATTGAAGAATGACATGTCATAAGTTGTGCCAAATAGTATGAAACATCGAAAAGGACACTAGACAGCATGTACATCATACGCGCTCGCAGGAATGCGACGAAAACGCCACTGATCGCACGGAATCATCTAAAAGCATGTTGTGGTAGCTGGATAAAATAGGCGTAAGTAGGTATGACATACACAACAAGCAAGCAGAAACAAGAACTGAACTACTACGAACTGCGTTTCCTATATTCCGTCGTCATGTTTTCTATCTTAACTCGCACTTGCTTCCCGATGAAGACCGCAGTAGCGGTCTCGACGCGGTCGTAATCGGCGGCGTTTCTTTTCTGGCCTCTTTGGTCCCCAATAAGGCTACACTGTCTTCACAGGGGTTTATCAAGTGCATTGTCATGGCATCTGACCAAACGAAGTGTTTTTTACTGCACGGCAGCTCACTTATTGCTTCCGACGACACTACAGTAACTGAAGTGGAGTCCGCCATCTTGCTTTTCAGTGGACCCGACCGTGGTTGAGGAGCTCAGTCGAAGCTCAACCGTGGTTGTGCAGTCAACCACGTTTGGCGCTGCAGTGTAAAACTCTCAACCACGGTTGAGTTCGACCGCGGTCGACTCAACCGTGGTTGAAAGCGCTAGTGTAACAAGGGTATTACTCTGCGATGTTGTCAGAGGCCGTGTTGTAGTCACTTCCGTCTGACATCGTCGTAGACTTCCATTGCCAAACTAACCAGTCTCGTGTCAGAAGCGTCACGACCTCAGTCGAAGACGGAATTGTCACGGATGTTAAGCCAACCTCAGCGTCTGTATCCCAGTCGATAATAGCAGTTTTCTACCAACAGCGCATACTGAAGTTCCGTCAGGGGCAGCCTATCACTATGGCCCTTAAATGACCGTCATCCTGCGGATTTCTTTAGAGGGAAGCACGGCAATCATCGAGTTGGCATGGCTAACCTTCTTCCTGTTTTGCAGGTTTTGTGTTTCGTGCCACTGTTATGGGCTTACCAATGCAACGGTCCTCTAGGCACACTCATTCAAAGCCATTGAGGGGCAAAATTGAGGGGCACTGTATTTTCTGTATCTGAGGATTTCTGCGATCGAACAAGAGGTATCCGGAAACAAATTATGGGAGTCTGCAAAGGATGAACGGAAGCAAGGCAGCTCTGTACGTTTGGTATATAACAAGTTGATTGTTAACGGAGGACATTTGAGTGGGACAGTTTAAATGCATGTAGGCGACCGGTTACAGCTCATACTTCATTTTGTTCTGGTGTCACACAAAACTGTAATGTGGATACAGGCAAAACGACCTCGGCCGCGGTTTGCCACTGGCAACAATCGAACGAATAACGGACCACCCTCAATATAGTTTCCTCGGAATGTCACTGGAAAGACATGTGATTTGTCGCTTTTGTGTCTGAATGCCAGAAGCGTAAAAAATAAAGTTGATGATTTCTGCACGCTTTTATCTACGCTTAATCCTGATATAATTATGGGATGTGAATCCTGGCTTGATGATTACGTGAGAGATTTCGAAATGTTCCCTCCTAACTATACGGCATTTCTAAAGGATAGAAACAGTCATGGCGGTGGTGTATTTATTTGTGTACGCAGTTATGTGCACGCTGAGGAAATTCAGAGTAATTTTGACAAATGTGAGTCTATATGGTGTCGTCTCTTGTCGAAAGGGAAATCCATTGCACTGTGTTCTTTCTACCGTCCGCAGGCGAAGAATGTTTGAGAAATTTGTGCGAACAAGTATCTTTTATCTCCGATCATATTGTGTTAACATTCGGTGATTTTAACTTGCCACATTTCAAGTGGCGTACTATCGGATATGAGAGATTGTATAATTCACCTGCTTACCGAGTTTTTGATGAGATGCTATCTATGCATTCTTTGCACCAATTTGTTCATCTTCCGACACGCGGCTCCAACATTTTATATTTACTACTGTGTAACTGTGAGGAAATTATTAGTGATGTTTCTGTCTTCCCGGGCCTCTCGGATCACGAATGTGTGACTGCTAGTGTTGAGACTCACTCTAGGGTAGTACCAAATCAGCATCAGAGAAAACTTTTCTTGTATAGCAGGGCTGATTTTAAGGCTATTTCTAGGAATCTGGTAGCTAATTACACTGATTTAGAAATATTAAGCAAATCCCAATGTGTTGACTTTCTGTGGAAGCATTTTTGAGATGTGCTGACCAGCCTTGTTCAGGGATATTTACCGACACGGAAAATTAAGCACAAGCGCAAATGCAATAAACCCTATTTTACGAGGAATATAAAAACGTTGACAGGCGGAAATCGGCAGCCTTCTCCGCGTTCAAAAAGGACGGCAGTGCTTTGAACTATGAGAAGATAAAAACGTTATCTAAATGTATTCGTAACGCGATTCGTAAAGAGAAGCCGACATATTTTGAAAGAGTTAAGTCAAATTCGGGGGCAAGTCAAAGCTATTGTGGAAGTACATAAAATCAATGAAAAAAGGTGCCCTTGGCCATTCCTGCCATTAAAACGCCTCACGATCTTATCGATAACGATCTTGCTAAGGCTTGTACCTTAAGTGACTATTTTCAGTCTGTGGTTTGCTCCCCTGGTGTAGCTTCGCACCCTCAGTACAACGTACACATTGTGGAGCCGATGCCACCTGTAACCCTGTCGAAAAACGGTATTTTTAGTCAACTTTGCAAATTGAATGTTAAGAAGAGTAGCGGACCTGACGGGATTTCCCCGATTGTCTTTAAAAAATGCTCTCATGCTGTTGTTGATTATTTATTAATGCTTTTCTCACGCTCGCTTGAATCTGGTAGGATTCCATCAGACTGGAAATCCGCTAATGTTGTGCCAATTTTCAAATCTGGCGACAAAGAGAATTACCGTCCAGTCTGTATGCTGAATATTTCTGGCAAGATATTGGAGCATATGATACATTCAAATATCATGAGCCATTTGTCACACAATGATTTTCTTTCGACGGCCCAGCACGATTTTCGTAGTAAGTATTCATGCACTTCTCAGCTAACCTGCTTTTATCACGACCTGGCTTATAACTTTGACAAACAAATTCGCACTGATTGTGTATTTATTGATTTTAGGAAAGCGTTCGACACAGTAGATCATAATTTATTGTTGTTTAAACTGTCTTCCTTAAGCTTAGACCCAAAAGTTTTGAACTGGCTTACCGATCATTTTGAATGCCGGAGTCAATCTGCAGTTATTAACGGAGTGAATTCGCCTTCGACTGTTGTTACGTCGGGTGTTCCGCAATGATGCGTCCTAGGTCCTCTTTTATTTTTAATTTGTATAAACGATCTTGTCGGAGTTATTGGTTCTTCCATAAGGTTATTTGCAGATGACTGTGTAATTTATCAGGCCATAGACACGGTTCATTATGTTAATATTTTCCAATGGGATTTAAGTAAAGTAGAATTATAGTACAAAGACTGGGGTATGAAACTGAATGCGGGCAAATGTAAGGCTATGTCGTTTTCTAGTAGCATCTAAGTTTGAAACTATACATTGTGTAATACTATTCTCGAAACGGTTGACGAATATAAATATCTAGGTGTCAAAATTCACAGAAGTCTTAAATGGGAAAAACACATTGACATGATCATTTAAAAAGCTAGCAGCACACTTGGCTCTTTAGAAGAAATTTTAAAGGGGCTCCCAGGGACATTAAGGAGATAGTCTGTAAATCGCATGTTCGACCTATTTTGGAATACTCTAGCACGGTTTGGGATCCGCACGAGAATGGTTGTAAACAAAAAACTTGTAAAAATTCAAAGTCAAGCAGCAAGGTTTGTGACAAATTCATATTCACCTTACTTTCGATCTGCGTATTTAAAATCCATGCTGGGATGGGTGTCTATGGAGTCTCGGAGAAAGCAAGCTCGGTTGAAATTCCTCCGTGATATTTATTTCGATCTTTCTGGTATTCCTTCTGGTAATTACTTGTTTCCTCCTAGTTTTATTTCTAAACACCTAGATCACGAACACAAGATTAAGCCTTACCGTTTCAGATCAAGAATTTTTCAAAACTATTTTTTTTTGTTAAAACTATTCCCGAAAGAAACAGCCTCCCTCGTGACTTAATTCATTCGGCCTCCAATGACATCTTCTTGAAAAGAGTGCAATAATTTCTGTTGCGTTAAATGCTGTTGTAATCTTATACCTTGAAAAGATGTTCATTCGTATGTACTGTTATGTTCTCCTCTCCCCTACGTAGTGCCACTCATGTGGAATTGTAGGGTACATGAAATAAATAAATAAAAAAAGTTCCTTCAAGTCCAAGTTGAGAACCGCGAGAATAGTCGACTCACCGACCGGAGTGCTAGCAGACAGGGCAAGCACCGTGGAAAACAAAGAAATGTGAGCAGCTTGAATCGTCTTCCTATTCCAACCGTCTATTGCATTTGTGGCAGCATTTCTCACTCGACTGCAAACTGGGTAGGGCACATAATTTCTCCGTCAATAACCGTCGAAGGCCAATAATTTCACGCGTAATTTCACGCGTATTAGCCGCGGCTTATGCGTGATTTTTTTCTCACGGGCGCTCCGCGGCTTATCCACCGGTGCGGCTAATCTGATTACTATTTTTTTCTGGTATTTTCCCCATATGGCAGTTTTAACGAAAGGGCTGACAATGTTTCTGGAACAGCACTGCCCTGCCGATGCACCAGCAGTGCGTAACAGGGGCGGGTCCACATTCGAGTAGATTGATCTTCCTGGTGCATTCCCCCAAGCAGCTTTAACGAAAGTGGTGACAGTGATTCACGTCTTCTGGAAGACCACTGACCATCTATCCATGAAAAACACCCAAAAAGCGCAGAATCCGAAATTGCTAGAACTCTATAGACCTGACTTCGTTTGTTGCACACTATGTTGACCCTGGAGTATGGACCACAGGGTTTATGGCCTCCTCTATGGTCTCCTTTGTCACGCAAATCAGTCGTCGCGTATTGCCCGCGGCTTATGTGCGAGTGCGGCTTATCTGCCAGAAAATTTTCAAAATGTTCCTAAGAACCCATCCTGCGGCTTATCTGCGGTGCGGCTTACACGCGTGAAATTACGGTACTAGATGACAGAAAAAAGAAGCTAGTCGGTGGTAAGCCATGCTGTCGTTGTACACAAAAAGGCCACAACGCCAGGTCCCAAGAGGAAAATTAGTGTTCCCGTTGTAGAGGTTGGCGTGCATCGGCAGTGCGTGACCCATCGTGGAGGCCCGAGAGCAAGCGCATGGTGAGCACCGAAACAAACAAGGCCACAAACGTGTTGGTCCCGGACGGACTAAACAGGAACAGTTCTCAGGTACCCCTACTTGCTTTTAGGTACTGGGTGACAGCCAACGGCAAGTACATCTACGTTCGTGAAATAATCGACGAAGGTAGCCAAGAGACTTTCATAAGGAAACACTTGACCGAACAGTGAAGTCTTCAAGGGAGCGACAACGTAGTCCTCACGCTCAACACTTTTGGATGCATGTCGAGTTTGAATCCCAAGCGATGTGACGTAGTGAAATGCCACATACAAAACCAGTTTTCACCGCCAGAATACCCCTTTGAAGCAGGTGTTGTTCCTGATATACAGGGTGTCCTAGAAAACGTGTCATTGAATTATAAGAAAAAAACAAACCCACCTAGAGTCAATGGCATTTGTTCTTACTGGGTTTTTGCCACCTCCTCATGTGAATGTCGTGTACTTATGTAAATTTTTGAGAGCTTAAGTCGGAAATTTGCCTAGTAAAGGTCACTTTTTTACCCAACCAATGTGAAGAGCGTTTCAAATTTAGTCAAATTAATGTAAATTGACAGGGGTATTCAGGAGCTATCCCATCGGAAAAAATAGCCGAACATGAGGCTCTACGGAGGTCGCACAGAATAGCGCACGATGAATTTTTCAGCGCAATCCTTGTCAGTCCGACGAAAGGAGGTTGGAAACCCAGCCCTCCCCGACATCGCAGAAAGAGATAAAACAGGCACGGCTTATCACGTCCGACTTTCGCTGGGATAATGCTTTCCCTCTCCCAATTTTAGGAACTGTCACTTTTTCTACTATCACTCTGTGGGCTGGCTTCGGAACCTCCTTTGGTCTCACTGCGAGCGATGCGCTCAAAAAGTCGTCGCGCGCTATGGTCCGGTGCTCCGAAAAGCATGATATTCGGCTATTTTTTCCGAAGGGATAGCTCGTAAATACCACTGTCAATTATCATGAATTTGACTGAATTCGGCACGCTCTTCATATTGGTGGGGTAAAAAAGTGACTTTTACTTGGCAAATTTCCGAGTTCAGTTCGCAAATATTTACATAATTAAACTTGTAGTACATGACATTTACATTAGGAGGTGGAAAAAACCTAATAAGAACAAATGCTCTTGACCGCATGATTCTAGATGGCGTAGTTTTTTTATTATAATTCAATGACACGTTTTCTGGGACACCCTGTATGCAGGGATGTACTCTGGGCGCCCACTGACATTGACATCGCGCAGAATATCAAAACTAGAGGGCGCCGATGACTTATTGTTCCCCAACGTTCAGGACATGCAAGGAATTAATCTGCTTCTGGAGGAGATCAGCTGTAGAAATTGTAACGGGAAAGATTTTGCGTTGCAGACATAACGAATGCCTTATCGCAGTTAAAACAAAATGGGATAGACATTTCAAAGTCCCACCTCAACATCTGGTACTGAATGTGCAACGTTGAATGCTGTGACCTGCGTACTCAGAGCCGAGTGCACCTCTAACGACGATATGGCCAACTCACTGCGGAAGTTGTGGAAATTGAATCACATCGGCGTTGTGAATAATTCGTCAGGGAAGAACATAAACGACGGAATCAAAAAAGAAAAAAGGAAGAAAAGCAATTCAAACATGGTCAAGAAAGCGAACTGAGCTACTCGGTTGCCCTGCCTCTGGAAGGTTTCAGGAGAGAGCTTATCTAATAACCGATAAATGGCGGAATGTTGTTTGAAGAGCTTATTTACCGTACATAATGAGACGAAAATGCATGCATTACATATGATTTGTACTTGTATCCTACTGGACTGTCTATTGTCTTAAAAGCGAGTTTCCACATTACCGTGACGAAAATGCATCGAAAAAGTTTGATCCTTAGAAAAATCGTCCATAATTTCAGTTGTCCATATTAACGAGGCACGATTGTAGTCGATATAAGTAAAACATTTTCGAAAATTTCCGGCTTCTTCGGCTATTGTGAATATGGGTCAGAAACAGAGGGAAGATGTCGAAAGGAAAATAAGGAAGGCCGAGGGAAGTCCGGTGTCCCGGAAACTGGAAGAACTCGCCTCATTCAGGCATGCGCAGGAGCCGCAGCAGTACACGAGTGCTGCGAGACCCAGCGGGTTAACACGGCCCTGAACTCAGCCTTCCGAGTCGCGTGTGAATGCACGCGAGCTCTCCAGCCCATCAATGGCCATTTGACGGTGCTTGCTCTCACAATATTATTATATTGTCTCTAGCGTAGCTAGTTTAGCGTTAACATTTCTGGACACTGTAGGAAGGAGGGCGAGGTAGGGAGATAACCTTCGGGAGAGGTCCTTTTCTCTGTCTCGTTCCCATTGCCAGTAGTTCATCATGCAATGTCGAATTGCCGTCATTGAATATAGGAAACCAGATCGGGAGGACGGTGTCGCCTCCAATTAAAGTGAGCTAGATGTACGGACGACCCTGGAGAGCTCTCACAAGGGTCAACAGTCACACCAACTACGTAAAGCTACGTTGCTATTTTTTAAGCGACACAAGTAAATACTAGCTGAAGAAACTTTTATTGTCTTGGAAAGCATGGCAAAGTGCACACAGCAAGATTCCTTCATTTAAGAGTACGTAAAATAGCCCGTTCTTGCAATTTTCCAAATGTTACACGACGAGCTTTTTGGCTCTCATCGGCACAGCGTAGGGATGTGACACGCTCTTGGGTCGGCACAAACACTGTGTCTTTGCAAGACATCAATGTTCCAGGGTGTTAGCAACACCTCTGGAGACCGCAGTGCAATGCCAGAAAGTACAGATACAAATATAAAAATGAGCGAATGCTCATTTTTATATTGTGGCAGGATTGTGGCAGTATATTGTGGCAGGATTGTAACACGCTCGTGGCACGCTTGAATTGTAAACATATGCCTCACGTGCAGCTATGGAGTATTCGCTCATTTTTATATTTGTATCTGTACTTTCTGGCTTTGCACTGCGGTCTCCAGAGGTGTTGCTAACACCCTGGAACATTGATGTCTTGCAAAGACACAGTGTTTGTGCCGACCCAAGAGCGTGTCACATCCCTACGCTGTGCCGATGAGAGCCAAAAAGCTCGAAACGGCCGTCCACAGCTGGGATTGTGGCACGCTTGAATTGTAAACATATGCCTCACGTGCAGCCATGGAGCATTCGCTCATTTTTATATTTGTATATATATTGTGAGGCAGAATCATCGCCATGATCATCACTGCATCTTAGCGCGAGTTGCAACCACCCGCATTCATTCTTCCTGCCCTCATTAAACGGCTCTTCTCTCGCCCTTTCGCTATCTCACATTTGGTGGAGGTGCGACTTCGAGATCCCGACTCTCCTGACTACGCATTCCCCAATTGCCGTTGCCTTTTTCTACCTGTACGCTGGAGCTGCGCTCCGGACGTTCCCTTTTGTCTATGGCTTCCCCCAATGTTGCAACCGGCGACGCCGAAACGGCGCCTGCGAGACCGCCTCAACCTCCAGCAGCACGTCAACGAGACCCGCCCATATTTTCCGGCACCGGTACGTCCGATATTGACGACTGGTTGGCTGGCTACGAAAGGGTGAGCAAATTTAATGCCTGGGATGACAGCTGCAAGCTCACCAATGTGACGTTTTACCTGACGGACCTTGCGAAAACTTGGTTTATCAATCATGAAACGGAAATCAACTCCTGGTCAGTATTCCGCTCGCGTGCTGTTGATTTGTTTGGACGACCTGGACTCCGGAAAGCCGACGCCGAGCACAGGCTGACCCAGAGGACACAATTGCCCGACGAGACCTTTACTTCTTACATTGAAGACATCCTGTCCCTGTGCAACCGTGCAGATCCGACGATGTCAGAAGAGGCCAAGATCAAGCACATCCTGAAAGGGATCGCGCCGGATGCATTTCATCTGCTTGTAGTAAGGTCACCCTCAACTGTTCAGGATGTTGTTGCTGCATGCCAGCAACTTCACGATGCAAAAAATTTGAGAATTCCTTCCCAGTCGCTGCCGTTTGCTTCAGCCATTACTTTAGACACATCGGATAGTGAAGCTGTACGGGCACTTGTTAGACAGATTCTAAGGGAAGAACTAGCCCGGCTGAGCTCAACGTGCCAAGTGTCTTCACCCTCTCCTGATAGTCTGCATGCGCTTGTGCAACAGGAAGTGTCCGCCGCGCTCTGCGCGGTCTCAGTAACGCCCAGGCAGGACTTTGTAACAGCGCCAACCAGTGCGGACGTGACTCACACACGCCCGTTCCACCCCCTCCAGCCGATGCATCGCACATATGCCGACGTGGTTCGCACAGTTCCTGCATATAACGTTCCAGCGCCTCCAGCATCGGACTACGAAGCCGTCGCCCCTGTAACGGCTCTATATCCTCAGAGAAGCCCTTACGTACTCCGTCGAGAGCAGCCGTATTTGCCCCCGCGCCGAGAATCGCGTACGTGTTTCTACTGCGGCATCCGAGGTCACATTGCCCGTGACTGTCGCCGCCGACGCAGGGACTTCGAGTATGATTCAAGGGCCTCAAGTTCATACAGCGCCTCAGGACTCCGGACCCGCCCTACGTTTTATGACCGGCCTGACGTGTCCCTTCGCACTGGCTACAGAGACCGTCCAATGTCACCCAACGGTCGTCGATCACGATCCCCGTCACCACGGTTTCGAGACCCACGGCCGCCGCCTCGCAACCGCAGTCGCTCACCGATGCAGGAGGAAAACCAATAGCCGCGGTCCGAGGAGGGCGGACTGCGAAACGGGTCATGAATCAAAATCCTCCCCGAAACCTCATCCTCATTGTCATTGATGGCCTCAGGCTCCATGCTCTCGTCGACACTGGTGCCACCACATCTGTAATAAGTAATGCGATTTGTAAGAAACTGCGCAAAGTGACAACTCCATATGATGGACCTGCACTTCGGAGTGCTGCAGCCACAACTCTCTCGCCTACCGGCATATGCAGCATATGCACCGCACGTGTCGTCATCGAAGGAGCCTGGTATCCTGTTCAGTTCGTCGTTCTTCCTTGCTGCCCGCATGATGTCATATTAGGTTGGGACTTTCTCGGAGACCATGGGGCACTGATCGACTGTTCTGCCGAAGAATTATCTCTTTCTGGTATGCCCTGCTATGACGATCAGCACGTCAGCCTCCTGCCCCACAAACTACACGTCCTTTGTGACATATGCATCCCGTCCCGCTCCACAGTCTTCGTTTCCCTCAGCGCCGGCCCGGACGCGCCCGGCTCGACAGATATCATTGTTCATCCGCAAAATGGCTTACTCACTGCCAAAGGCCTGATTGCTCCTTCATGTGTGTGCACCATAACAAACAAGGAAGTGGTTATCCCGATCACCAATATCTCGGAGGGTCCCGTTTTGCTCCCCACAGGATCTTTCATTGCAACATGTGACTTCCACGATGCTCCTCATCTTATTGCTGTCCTGAATTCGACCGACAACTCCTCAATCCCTTCGACGATCCCGGCTTCTCAGCAATACGATGCTATCTTTCATTCAATGATGGCGCCACATTTACAGCCCTCTGAAAGGCAACAGCTTCTTGCGGTGATAAGACGCTACTCCTACCTTTTTGACATTGGCACATCACCACTCGGGGTCGCACGACATACCACTCATCGCATTGACACTGGAGATGCCGCCCCTTTGAGGCAGAGGCCGTACCGAGTTTCTGCTTCGGAAAGGGCAGTCATTGAAAAAGAAGTGGATCAAATGCTCTCGAAGCAAATCATTCGACCCTCGTCCAGTCCGTGGGCATCTCCAGTCGTGTTAGTCACGAAGAAAGACGGGAGTATCCGCTTTTGCATCGACTATCGCCGTATCAACCGCATTACCAGAAAAGACGTCTATCCCATGCCACGGATCGATGATGCACTCGATACCCTTCGTGGTGCGAGCCACTTCTCGTCTCTAGACTTGCGGTCCGGCTACTGGCAGATCCCCATGGCCGAGGCCGACAAGGAAAAGACTGCCTTCACTACTCCGGACGGCCTGTTCGAATTCAACGTCATGCCGTTTGGACTGTGCAACGCCCCAGCCACTTTTGAACGCATGATGGACTCTGTGCTCCGCGGCCTTCGCTGGAAAATTTGCCTCTGCTACCTTGACGACATTGTCGTCTTTGCGTCCACTTTTTCCGAACACATCAAGCAACTCGGTGACATCTTTCAATGCCTCGCAAAGGCTGGCCTACAACTTAACAGCAAAAAATGCAAGCTTGGGTACGACCGAATTAAGGTGCTGGGCCACGTCGTCTCTCGGGCAGGCATCGCACCGGATCCAGAAAAAATCAGGGCTGTGTCATCATTCCCTCAGCCAACCACACCCAAGGATTTGCGCAGCTTCATAGGTCTCTGCTCTTACTTTCGTCGTTTCGTCAGAGGTTTCGCGGATATTGCCGCTCCGCTCACGTGCCTCCTCAGGCAGAATTGCAAGTTCTCCTGGTCTCCTGAGCACACGGCTGCCTTTTCCCGTCTTAAAACAGCTTTGACGTCGACGCCCATCCTTTCTCACTTCGACCCAGCTGCGCTCACTGAGCTACATACAGATGCCAGTGGCGTGGGCATCGGGGCTGTTCTTGCTCAACGCGCACCTGATGCTCCTATGGAATCCGCTGTCGCCTTCGCCAGTCGGACACTTTCACAGCCTGAGAGGAACTATTCGACAACGGAGAAGGAATGCCTTGCCGTCGTATGGGCTGTCAAGAAATTTCGCCCCTACCTTTATGGACGTCCTTTCCTCATCCTTACAGACCACCACGCATTATGTTGGTTGACTACTCTCAAGGACCCGTCGGGACGCTTAGGCCGCTGGGTGCTGAGTCTCCAACAGTTCGACTATACTGTGAAGTATAAATCCGGGCGTAAGCACCGTGATGCTGACGCACTATCTCGCTGCCCTTTGCCTGCCTTGACTCCTTCCGCAAAAGAAAGTGACGCGACAATCAATGCTCTCTCTCTGCAACCTGTCGACCTTCCCCTCCTCCGGGAATACCAACTTCACGATCCCGACTTCACAGAGATCATTCGCCACCTCGACGGCACAGCCCCTTCCTCTGACCGCAAATTGCAGCGTAAATGTAAGAACTTCACGCTGCTGGATGCCACTTTGTACAAGCGTAACTACGATCCTGAAGGCCAACGACTCTTACTGGCTGTGCCTCGGCAGCTCCGTCAGCAAATCCTCAACAGCTTGCACGACGACCCCACCGCTGGTCACTTGGGATTCTATAAAACCTACGACCGTGTACGAAAGCGCTATTTCTGGCCCAGAATGTACTCCAGCGTCTACAAATACGTTTCTTCCTGTCTTCCCTGCCAACGCCGGAAGCCGCCTGCATCCCCCTCAGCCGGTCTCCTGGAGCCTCTTCAACCCCCCCCCCCCCCCCATGCGCCCTTCGATCGCGTCGGCATCGACTTGCTCGGCCCTCTTCCTACCACGCCATCTGGCTACAAGTGGGTTGTCGTAGCCATCGACCACCTCACACGCTACGTCGAGACCGCTCCGCTTCGAACAGGTTCTTCCGACGAGATTGCCAACTTCTTCATCCACTGCCTCCTGCTCCGCCACGGCGCTCCTAGAGTCCTCCTCAGTGATCGTGGCCGTCCATTTCTTGCTCACTTCCTTCAAGATATTCTCAAGGCATGTTCCGTCGTCCATAATCTAACCTCCGCATACCATCCGCAAACCAACGGTCTTACTGAGCGGTTCAACCATACACTCGGCGACATGCTGTCCCTTTATGTGTCGTCCGACCAAACAAATTGGGACACCCTGCTGCCTTACCTCACATTCGCCTATAATAGCGCCATCCAGTCCACAACTCAGTTCTCCCCTTTTCCGCGGGACTCGCCCCTTTTCCGCGATCTACGGTGTCTTAGATCCCGACGCATCAGACCCCCATAGTGATGGAGCGGATAGTACGCCGAAGGGCAGTGGGAGTGTTAAGCCCCCCATCTGTGTATTGTGTGGTAGGGCAGGACATAAGGCGTCCGACTGCCGGGTGTCCCCGAGACGGCGGGAGAAAGGCTCATGTTGGACATGTGGTGACGTGGGCCACCACGCACGTAACTGTGGGAAAAGGGCGCGTGACATTGATAAGCAGGGTCGAGCTGCGTGTGTGTCACGTGCGGGAGATACTAATGAGGAATCCCCGGAACGGGAATCGGATCAACCCCATACAGAGCCCAAGATGGTAGTGGATATGGTTCAGGCCTGTGGAGGTGTCGGGCTTGTGGGAGAACTACCATCGTGCGTAGGTTTTCTAGGGGGGAGAAAAGTCGAGGTGTTGAGGGACACAGGGAGTAATATGGTGCTGGTGCACCGTAGCCTGGTCGCGGAGGAGCAGTTGACTGGGGACAACTGCACAGTGTACTTGGCCGACAACACGCAACGTAGCTGGCCAGAGGCGCGGATAGACCTGCATACTCCATATCTAGAGGGCATAGTATCAGCGTATTGTGTTGATCAACCTTTGTTCGATGTGATGATAGGCAATGTGCCGGGGGTGCGGACCGTAAAGACCATCACGGAGCCGCCCCAGGTTGAACAGTTGGACAGTACGGCACAAGGAGGGGAACCCTCTGCGGAAGGGGTGGCTGGTGTGGTTACAAGGGGCCAGACCAGGCAGGCTCGCCGATCACGTCCACCACTTAAGGTACCGGAGTGCATGGACAAAGAGGTGAGCAGAGAGCAGTTGGCTCAAATGCAACGAGCGGATCCCACACTCTCGCGAGCGTTCAGTGAGGTAGGGAAAACGATAAGCAAGCCAAGGTGCCGCAATGTTTACCTGTTTGAATTAAAACAGGACGTGTTGCATAGGATATGCCGGTTGGAAAGCGGGCGAGACGTGGAGCAGTTGGTAGTTCCGTCGGCCTTGCGCATGATAGTATTGCGCGAAGCGCATGACTCGTTGATGGCAGGGCATTAAGGCCAGAGGCGTACGATTGATCGGGTGTTGTCAGAGTTTTTTTGGCCTGGCGTGCAAGGTGACGTAAGGAGATACGTGCGCTCTTGTGATGTGTGCCAACGTACCGCGCCGAAGGGCAGATGGCAGACAGCGCCGTTGGGAAACATGCCTCTGATTCATATCCCGTTTCAGCGGGTGGCCATAGATATCGTGGGTCCCATTAATCCACCATCTCAACAGGGGAACAGGTACATACTGACGCTGGTGGATCTTGCTACTCGATACCCAGAGGCGGTAGCCCTAAAGAATGTAGAGACGGTTACGATAGCGGAGGCGCTAGTAGAGATGTTTTCACGGTTGGGCATCCCACGTGAAATCTTGAGCGACAGGGGGTCCCAGTTCACGGGCGACCTCATGAAGGATATTGCGAGGTTGCTGTCCGTTAGGCAACTACATACAACCCCATACCACCCTATGGGGAATGGTTTAGTAGAGAGGTTCAATGGAAGCCTTAAGCAAATGCTGAGACGCATGGTTCAGGAGCAGCCACGGCACTGGGATCGTTATATTGCCCCAGCACTGTTTGCGTACAGGGAAGTGCCGCAGGCGAGTACAGGGTTTTCGCCTTTTGAACTGTTGTACGGGAGAACTGTACGCGGTCCTCTGGCGGTCCTCAGGCAACTTTGGACAAACCAAGCACCGGAAGAGGCAGTACCCGTGTACCAATATGTTCTGGACCTAAGGAATAGGTTGGAACAGACATGTAAGTGGGCGGAGTCAGAGCTCCGTAGGGCCAAATTGTGTCAGTCTAGAACATACAACAAAAAGGCACATGTACGTGTACTACACCCAGGACAGAAGGTCCTTGTTTTACTACCTACGGTACCGAGTAAACTTACCATGCAGTGCAAAGGACCGTACACAGTGGTCAAACGCCGGAACGACCAGAATTATGAGGTGCACATGGGCGAAGGTATCAAAGTGTTCCACATAAACTTGCTGAAACTTTACATTTCACGTGACACGACTGAATGTGCGGCAGTCGTGGGCGAGACAGTATTTCGTGATGAGATTGCGTGTGCAGCCGTAGCTGAAGAAGCACCTCTTGAGGAGCAGATAGATATCCCTGCTCCGGGGTTGGTTCCGGGACAGTCTTACAATGATGTGACATTCGCAGACACTTTGGGCGAAGGGGAAAAGGTAGAAGCACAAACGTTGGTCAAGGAGTTCCAAGAGATTTTTTCAGACCTTCCGGGTCGCACGAATGTGCTTAACTGCCACCTCAGGCTATCGGATGACAGGCCGATACAGGCAAAGCAGTTCCCAATACCTCAGGCGTTGCAAGAAACGATAGAAAACGAGGTCCAGCTCATGCTACGTGTGGGAGTTATAGAGAAGTCAGAATCTGCATACCGGGCGCCACTGGTAGTGGTGAAAAAGCCAGACGGTTCTAATAGGTTATGTGTGGACTTCCGCAAGCTAAATGATGTTTTGGTATTTGATGCAGAACCGATACCTCGGGTGGATGCCATGTTAGCCCGAGTCGGCAGGAAACGCTACTTTTCTAAATTAGATTTAGCCAGAGGGTACTGGCAAATACCAATGTCGGAGTCGTCTAAAGAAAAGACGGCCTTTACAACGGAAAGCGGCTTATACCAGTTCAAGTACATGCCTTTCGGACTGAAGACCGCGGCTGCGGTATTTACCAAACTTGTGAGGGAAGTTATCAGGGGTATACCGAACGTCGAGCACTATATTGATGACATACTTGTGGCAACAGATACGTGGGAAGAACACCTAATGGTATTGCGGCAGGTGTTTGAGAGAATAAGGTCTGCTCAACTCACTCTCAAACCAAAAAAAATGTGAGTTTGGAAACAGAGCAGTGTTGTACTTGGGGCATGTCGTGGGACAAGGTCAGATCACCCCGAACCCTGACACTTTGGAGAAGGTAGGTGCGGCGCAAAGGCCACACACTAAAAAACAAGTCAGGTCACTGTCCATATGCTAAGTGACGAAAATACGCTTATGATGCACTGCGACATATTCTAGGGCGACCAGATAACATCTACTTTGCAACTTAGTTCAGTTTTCCAAACATCTCTATTGTACAATAATATCACGCTACAACCCGATCAATCTAACACACCATCGGTAATCATGTCACACAAAATCCGCCCCAAACAAGTCACACGAACCCGTACCAAAAACAGTGAAACAACACTCTACTGGAGAACCTTGTTGACGGCAAGGCTCCATCAATCACAACATATTCCAATGTTTGGGCAACACTCTGCTGCAGCTTAAACCTCATAATCTACTCAAAAAGTCAGCTCCGACATTCTCGCTGCCCTTGATGTATTGCACAGTGAACTCATACTCTTGCAAAAACAAATTCCATCTCGTCACCCTAGAGTTCACACACGTGTTCTTCTTAATGTATTGCAGAGGTTGGTGATCTGTTTGTACTATAAAGGAACGTCCGAACAAATACCACTGGAACTTCCGAATACCCCAGACAAGAGCCAGTGCCTCCCTCTCAATAGTGGCGTAGTTGCGTTCTGCGGCTGACAGACGCCTGCTAGCACAGGTTACTAGTCTCGGAACCCCTTCATGTGTTTGCAGTAGCATAGCGCCCAGGCTTTGCATCGAAGCATCTGTCCTGAGGATAAATGTTTTGTCAAAATCAGGCGCCACTAATACTGGCGGAGTGGAGAGACACCGTTTCAACTGAGCGAATGCATTCTCGTGTTGTGGTTCCCATGTAACTTCATTTCTAGCACCCTTCTTCGTCAAGTTAACCAGTGGAGCCGAGACTTCTGCAAAATGCGGGATAAAGTCCCTATAAAACCCTGCCAAGCCTAGGAATGACCTGACTTGTTTTTTAGTGTGTGGCCTTTGCGCCGCACCTACCTTCTCCAAAGTGTCAGGGTTCGGGGTGATCTGACCTTGTCCCACGACATGCCCCAAGTACAACACTGCTCTGTTTCCAAACTCACATTTTTTTTGGTTTGAGAGTGAGTTGAGCAGACCTTATTCTCTCAAACACCTGCCGCAATACCATTAGGTGTTCTTCCCACGTATCTGTTGCCACAAGTATGTCATCAATATAGTGCTCGACGTTCGGTATACCCCTGATAACTTCCCTCACAAGTTTGGTAAATACCGCAGCCGCGGTCTTCAGTCCGAAAGGCATGTACTTGAACTGGTATAAGCCGCTTTCCGTTGTAAAGGCCGTCTTTTCTTTAGACGACTCCGACATTGGTATTTGCCAGTACCCTCTGGCTAAATCTAATTTAGAAAAGTAGCGTTTCCTGCCGACTCGGGCTAACATGGCATCCACCCGAGGTATCGGTTCTGCATCAAATACCAAAACATCATTTAGCTTGCGGAAGTCCACACATAACCTATTAGAACCGTCTGGCTTTTTCACCACTACCAGTGGCGCCCGGTATGCAGATTCTGACTTCTCTATAACTCCCATACGTAGCATGAGCTGGACCTCGTTTTCTATCGTTTCTTGCAACGCCTGAGGTATTGGGAACTGCTTTGCCTGTATCGGCCTGTCATCCGATAGCCTGAGGTGGCAGTTAAGCACATTCGTGCGACCCGGAAGGTCTGAAAAAATCTCTTGGAACTCCTTGACCAACGTTTGTGCTTCTACCTTTTCCCCTTCGCCCAAAGTGTCTGCGAATGTCACATCATTGTAAGACTGTCCCGGAACCAACCCCGGAGCAGGGATATCTATCTGCTCCTCAAGAGGTGCTTCTTCAGCTACGGCTGCACACGCAATCTCATCACGAAATACTGTCTCGCCCACGACTGCCGCACATTCAGTCGTGTCACGTGAAATGTAAAGTTTCAGCAAGTTTATGTGGAACACTTTGATACCTTCGCCCATGTGCACCTCATAATTCTGGTCGTTCCGGCGTTTGACCACTGTGTACGGTCCTTTCCACTGCATGGTAAGTTTACTCGGTACCGTAGGTAGTAAAACAAGGACCTTCTGTCCTGGGTGTAGTACACGTACATGTGCCTTTTTGTTGTATGTTCTAGACTGACACAATTTGGCCCTACGGAGCTCTGACTCCGCCCACTTACATGTCTGTTCCAACCTATTCCTTAGGTCCAGAACATATTGGTACACGGGTACTGCAGAATCATCGCCATGATCATCACTGCATCTTAGCGCGAGTTGCAACCACCCGCATTCATTCTTCCTGCCCTCATTAAACGGCTCTTCTCTCGCCCTTTCGCTATCTCACAATATATATATACAAAAAGAAAAAATAGCTAATGCTCTATGGCTGCACGTTGAACATATGTTTACAAATTTATCGTCCACTCCCAGCCGAGTACAGCTGTTTCGTCCTACTTGGGACTCATCAGCCCGGCGTAGGACACCCGGCGTAGGACACATTGTAAACACATGTTCAACGTGCAGCCATAGAGCATTAGCTATTTTTTCTTTTTGTATATGTACTTGCTGGCTTGCACTGCGGCCTCCACGTGTGGCGCTGTCACCGTGGAACATTGACGTCTCGCCGAGACGCACTCTTAGTGCCGACCAAGATCGTGTCACTTCCCTACGCCGGGCTGATGAGTCCCAAGTAGGACGAAACAGCTGTACTCGGCTGGGAGTGCACGATAAAATTGTAAACATATGTTCAACGTGCAGCCATAGAGCATTAGCTATTTTTCCTTTTTGTATATGTACTTGCTGGCTTGCACTGCGGCCTCCACATGTGGCGCTGTCACCGTGGAACATTGACGTCTCGCCGAGACGCACTGTTAGTGCCGACCAAGATCGTGTCACTTCCCTACGCCGGGCTGATGAGTCCCAAGTAGGACGAAACAGCTGTACTCGGCTGGGAGTGCACGATAAAATTGTAAACATATGTTCAACGTGCAGCCATAGAGCATTAGCTATTTTTCCTTTTTGTATATGTACTTGCTGGCTTGCACTGCGGCCTCCACATGTGGCGCTGTCACCGTGGAACATTGACGTCTCGCCGAGACGCACTGTTAGTGCCGACCAAGATCTTGTCACTTCCCTACGCCGGGCTGATGAGTCCCAAGTAGGACGAAACAGCTGTACTCGGCTGGGAGTGCACGATAAAATTGTAAACATATATATATATATGTATAGAAGAAATAACAGAAGAAATAAGTTCGCACAGAGCACCACCAAAGGAATATTTTCAGATGACTTCATTTAATTCATTTTGAAATTACACAGACACGACGTTTCGAACGGTGGACCGTTCTTTTTCAAGTGAAAAGATATAATGAGTTGGTCAAACAGAAAACACTCACTTTCGTGTGCTTCGACAGTGGTGGGGGAAGGGAAATCGAGCTGTGCGAACTTATTTCTTCTGTGTATTAATACGGCGCCGTCTGAATCTTCAAGACCTTCAAGAATATATATATAAATATATATATATATATATATATATATATATATATATATATATATATATATTCCTTTTTTTTCTTTTCAAGATGATGTTGCACTAAACGGAAAATTTATGTCTAAAATTGTTGATGCTGTGAAGCCATCACTGTTCAGGAACGTGACAGCATGTTAATGCATTTACTCCTGTGTTTGATTTTGATAACGCGAACGGCACGGATGTTCTTGACTTGTCGGCCGGATGAAGAGTTTAATTATGAAAAATATAATGATATTCACTCCAATTAGCTCTAAACAGTTAACGCATAGGAAAGTTGGAAAGCGCAGAAGACAGGGCAGCCTGTCATGTCCAATGTGGACACCCTGGTAGCGCTGGTATTGATGTAATTGCAGGACTAAAACATGCTAATGTATTCTACTATGAAGGCAACATCGAGAAAATAAGTCTCTGGACAAAATACCGTGACGGTCTTGAGCCACCAATCCACTTGTGGACACTCGAAGACACTTCCATCGTCACGCCAAGATGTGGACACTTTTTCCGAACCTTCAATGCTAATCGTTATTCTATGGAAAGCAGATCGAATGCAATTCTTCAATGGAGGTCGATGAGTTCGCAGGTTCGCTGCAGGCTTGAGATCTATTAAGCTCTCGGTAACAACGCTACAGCAACAAGAAAGCTTAGATAGTTGTAGGGAACGATGGGGATATGTCAGCTAGTAGAAGAAGAGGAAGGCAGAGACGACAGAAAGGTGTGAAGGAAACAGGACATTTCGAAGTTCAGCGAGAGATTCACTGAGCATCTTACCTTACAAAAGCCGCGTTGTCGTTACATTATTTGGCAACGCATGATTAAGCTTGGTGGATTAAAATTTCTATGCAACATTATGGACGGAAAATAAACGACAAACTTTGGACGAGAGGGTGTAGCAGGGAAGTTGGCACATGTTTATATCGACTTTTCTACTGCACAGGACATGGTGATACAAGGTCAGTGTAGTAAAGACGGTATAGAACGCCTACATGCGTGCTATCTCGTCCCTCTTATTATAACGTTTTGTCTCCGGCGCTGCGGAAGATCAAGACAAACTTTGGAACTTTTTCCAAGAACCTTCCGGCTCGCTTAGCCAAAAGTGCCTATTCGCACATCAAGTGTTACCTATACTTTTTATTTCCATGCACCAAACACAATTGGAGTAATCTCCCACCGTGAACATTCAGCGCAAAAAAAAGAAGAAAACATTATGCAGTTCCTTTCCTGGACTGACAGACTGCAGCTATGATGTATTCCACGCCTCATATCTGTATACTCCTTTAAAAAAATGTAGCACTTCGCTTTTCTGACCATTTCTACTCACTATTATTGCCCCCCCCCCCCACCCACCTGTGCCCCGAAAATTTGTAGTATGCTGAAATAAATAAACATAAACATAAATAAACAAAAAGCATAAAAGTTCAAGGAAGCATGATCATCACAAAAGCATTTTCAATCCAATGTACTTACATGTGTGAACGGTGCTTTCCATTTAATTGCATTAGCTTACAGCTTTATTTAATGTAAACAATTATCTGGAATAGTAACCCTCACAAATATCGCAGTATAACAGCCGCACAGTAAAGGTATCATCTATTTCAGGAGGACAAGATGGGCGACGAACTATCAAGAACACAGCCATGCAGAGCTCCTGCGCACAGTGAACAGCGCACGCATAGCCAGGTAAACATAACTCATGTCACATACCTCTTAGAAGTACATACGTATATTGGTGCCGGCATAGAAGACTATGTAATTATCTAGGTGTTCTGGCGTGCAGAGCTGGTTCTTCTTTTATTTTTATTCCTCCATTTCCTATCCTTGCTGCATCGGATGGCAACTAAACAGTACTGGTGCTGTCCAAAGAAAGACGTTCGTCATGCAGCGTGCACTCTGCAGTTGAAAGGGAGACGTTTGCTTCATGACTTCGCAGTGTCGATGTTAATCTGCTCAAGTACTGCTGTTGTGTCAAGTAGATAACTAATGAGAAAAAAAAACCGCAAAAAGAACAAGGACTGCGGAAGTCGGCCGGAGGCAGCAATATCAACAACTCAAAGCACGAGGTCAGATTTTCTCTTCAGGTGGTCAGCAGGATTTGACTGGCTCTGAAATGGGATAGGATGACCAGTGACGAAACCAAAATAACAAAAAAAAAAAAAAAAAGAGCGCTATGACTCCGCCCGGTATCGGTCGCGCGTCCGCGCGTATATGTTCTTATCTATCGCATAATGATTAAGTAGAGCCGCAGATGTTCTTTCCCGCACAGAAAGACAAAAACGTATACCAGAGACGTGTTCGAACGACTGGAAGCACTCCAATTCAGGAAGATACCTTCTACAACGTGTGTCTCCTCCCAGATGCCCGCTATGGTCATCTGAGTGACAGGTAATGGAACATGCTTGAGTGGGGAGGGGTGGGGGCAGTGACACTGGATGAGACACATGAGCCAGAAAATAAATCTTCTCATACGATTAACCCTTGGTTTCTTTGCTGTCCTTGAATAGTCCCTCCGATGGAATAATGAGGCGCCTGACGAAACTATTCCCAGTAGGTGTGCCATTCCCAATTAATCTTTGTTACCTCAAAATGACCGTTTCTGATCATAAAGTGTGAAAACTAAAAAAAAAACAGTGATTTATCCAGATCTCTTCCACCCTCTTCAAATCTTTGGCGTCATCGCCTCTCTTTTTTAATTGCGCACTCCCATGATGGGGACTTTTCTATTTCCCCAATTTTTTAAACACCCCAACATGCTTGAAATTCTGCATAAACCACTATAGGGGACGGTAAGCACAAACAACACAAATAAAATATCTGCTACGCTCAGACGCGTATGGCGCGAACCCCTGCATTTGTCCCAGCCACTTTTGCTGATTTCCTCAACTTCCCTTTTGCCATTAGCAGTTGGTGTCGCGCGTTTGAAAATGCAAACACTCACTTATTTCTACACTCTAGGTCAAATACAACATTCATCAAGAACAACGAAAACTAATTCATTTCACGTGTGCTTGCTTGCAATCATAATAGGTACTGAGTCCGCACACATGCGCTTTGGGTATCAGATCAGGTTCCGACACAGGTTCTACATCCAGTTCATACGACCCACATCTAGATAAGCTTATTTTATAATGTTCATTGGAGAGTTTTTTTTTTCTTTTTCGCCAGAGCCGAAACCGTACACCCCACATGTAGAATGTTTTATTGCAGAAAGTAGACACACTATCTGTGCCGAACCAAGATCGCGTCAGTTCCGTGCGCCGTCATGATGAGTCTCAAGTAGAGTAAACGGCTGTCCCGTGCTCGGACGGCACGATGAACTCCACATGTTCTCCACATGCAGTGAGAGAGCTTCGGCACCGCGCTTTCTAATGCGCTTCTGTGCAAGGCGGCCCAGCAGGGGGCATCTGTACATGCAGATATTTGGTGAGATGGCGCCATCACGAACCCCACTTCCGAGTCCCGAGGTGTTATCCGTACCGCGCTCACGAGATGAATGGCGAGACTTATGGATGAAGGGCGAGACGAGAAGGGTAGGAGACTTAAACAGTGGCGGTCGGGACATCGGTCCAGCCCTTGCCGATGGGTTGCTAAACCTCCGAGCCCTTCCCACATCTCTCAGTGTGAAGTGCGGGTGACGGGTAGGAGCACCTCTGCATGGATCAATTTTTTTCTTTCCTTTGATATCGGGGCAAAACGCCCCGACCACAGTTTTATACATTGTATCAACAGACTTCACTGCGAAATACATCGTACTCTCTGGTTCGGACACTCACAAAGACAAAAATGTACAGGAAAGTCAAATTTTTTCATCAAACAAGTCGTGGCATCGGTCTGAAAATATCGTTGAAATCCAACGCATAAGATTTGGAGACTGTCATGCGACAGGATGTGAGTCAACCTACGTGACAGCGGGTCTATTCACAGTACCTACACTGGACATGGACGCCAGAGCCCTCAGGGTAGTTCGGATAGAAGCCAGCATGAGACAGAGTCAAACAAGGTTGTAAGCAGAAACTTTACTGTGAACCCTCGGGGGCGGACAGTGCAACGCCAGCAAGCAAGCAATCCAGAACCAGAGGCAAGAACCCGGTGGGGCACACCAGCAGCCAGAACATGGTAGGGCAAACCCGCAGTCAGAACCAGGAACCCAGGACCAGGTGGAAGTTCGAACCAAGAGCCAGGCGGTTGAATTCCACGACGATGCCAACGAACAGCCAGGAGTCCTCGTTCCCTCGCAGAACACAATCGCCCGTGCACCTCTGTCCGTGCCCCTTAGGTCGCACCTCTGCACGTTTTCCCCCGAGCTTCTTCTTTCCCCAGGTGTGACCAGAACCATGACATATACCTCCATTTAAAATAAGCAAACAAAAAGTATGTGGACGTATCCTGAACGCGCACGAAATGATGGGAAAGGGATTTCAGATTTATTGCACACAGCACTGAACACTTGCAGAGGCGCCATCCCAGTTTCAGAGCTGATTGATGTGCCGTCTGAGGAGATCTTGATGGGCATAAAGGATCAGGGGTCGGATTCACAAACGCGATCGTAAGTTATGCTAAGATGCGCTAAGACGTCGTAGTCAGCGACGCGCGTACGACGGCGTCGTAAGCGCGATTCACAAAGCTATCGTAGTGGAGAGGGTACCCCCTTTGACGAGTAAGAGGAAGTTGCTAGCTTCCTGTCACGTGGACGTCCGAGAGAAACAGCCAAAGGGTGCGAGACTATGTTTTCGCTATGGTAACGATGACGAACATTTGTAATCGCACCAATAAGTGTCGTCCCGTTAGAAGAAGACGAAGTAGTTCGTCCCCAAATGTTTTGTTACTGCACGTGCTCTCGGTCTTTCGGTAGCCATAATGGATGCCATGCAATCACAGGCGAAACGCGTTGGATGACACAGCAAATATATTCCCAGTATGTTCGTCTCGGGGAGGGGGTGGGTGAGGGTGTTTTGTAAGCGGTGTGTGGCACCCAGTTTCGCAGCTTTTATGGCTTCTTTTGCCTTTCTTGCAGACAATTTGGAGGAGTGTTGGGGGTGTCTTAGCGGGGTGTAGGGGATGCTTGAAAAATCCCTGCGACCCGATTTTACGGGGCACAAAGTTGAAGCGTTTGCTGAAGGTTACCAAGCAAAAAAAGTGCCTCAATTTAGCTTCGGGGATGGTCTCGAAAGTTCTGTACTTCGAAGGCTCTCGAACTACAATGTGTAGGCCCGTATTACGGAGTCTTTGTTTGCCGTCTCCGCATCCACCGCTGCCAAATAGCACCGCCATATTTCTTCGTAAGACTGCTCGGGAGCTCTCGCAGGATTCCGCCGTAAGCTGTGAAGATTTTGCGACACGCGCCCTTCGTGAATCTACACTTCGTCGTAACTTTCCCTTACGACGGAGATACGACAGATTCCGTCGCACGAGCTCTTTGTGAATCCGACCCCAGGACGTCGTGGACTCACGTAAGATTAATATACGGAAAAATGGGGAATACATTGCTACACGGAATGCACTACTGACATATCAAAGGCCTAGACTTCCAGGAAAACTCAAAGTAGGCGACCTCTCGGCAGATGTTCGACTCTACAGGGTGTCCCAGCTAAGTGTATACAGACTTTAAAAAAATATATATGACACTTTTTCCAAGATGAAATCAATTGCAATATAGCATATGCTGAAAGGCACTCCCTAGGAAGGCATTAGCAAAGTCCAAAGGCAATGTCTTAATTAACTTTCATTAATTAACTTGTTAATTATAAAAGCTACAAAGTTGTCCCAATGAGAACATCTGTTCCTTTCGGTCAACTGATATCGTAGCCGTTTCTAGAACAAAAATCCGTTCGATAGATCGCGCACAAAAAATTCGCAAGGGAGCGCCATTTTTTTCTTTATTTTGTTCATTGCGCTTCTTAGAAGACGCGTCTTTGCTTCATCCCCAATGTGACAGGGAGAAAGAGCACACTATCGCCTATCGCGTCCTGGAAAAAGATTAAAAGGAAACAGAACATGCAACCCAAGATAAGGCCAGTTCCGATAGAATCACCCGATACATTTGCTTCTGTTTTGTTTCCACAAGTTAAAGCTCATCTTCGACGCATGAGGCGGCACTGTGCTCATTCCCCCTCTCACGTTGGGGATGAAGGAAATACGCGTCTGCGAAGATGCGCAATGAACAAAATAAAGAAAGAAAGGCGTTCCTTCACTATTTTTTTGCGGGCGATCTATGAAACGGATTTTTGTTCTGAAAACGGCTACGCTGTGTGTGTTTTCACATAATACTTCACTGGCTTCGCACTGGGCTTTCAGAGGGGAGGTTCTCATCCTGACGGGAGAACATCACGTTCCACGTGACCTTACCACGCCACTCGCTCAAACGTCGCTCACCTACGCATTGGTGATGAAGGCCCAATAAGGCCGAAACAGCTGTCCAGTGCTGGTATTGCGACGTTTGGGACTTATAAACATATGTTCAACGTGCAGCCAAAGAGATTTTACTACTTTTTTCACATATTATACAGGGTGTCTTTTTTAAGCGATACAGACTTTTTTATTTAAAAAAAACTAAGGGCTATAGACATGCTGTTTTTACTTCTATCGTCTCTGGGCCGGCGGACGTTCTTGGCCATATGTTGCTCAACCGTCAAATCAATCATTACCTAAAAATCGTTTTCCCAATTAGAACATCTGTTCCTTTCGATGACCTGATATTGTAGCAGTTTTCAGAACAACAATCCGTTCAGTAGATCGTCTACAAAAAAATCGTGAAGAAACGCCTTTTTTCTTTCTTTATTTTGTTCATTGCGCATCTTAGGAGACCCGTCTTTCCTTCAGTCCATCCACACTATAAAAACACACGTGACAGTTTATGCATTTTAATTAGTTTCACCAATAGAGCGCGTAAACAAAATACAGAAGTCGACACAGAAGATTTTTGTTTAAGTTTAATTTGTACAAGCATTCGCGTGGAGGTCCACGCTTCCTCTGGTACAAAGTGAAGTGGTGACACACAAAAGTATATATAGTATATTGACACGAAAGTATATTGACTCCCCTCTTCGTATAGGCTTCCAATAGAGCGCGTTAAAGCTGTCCCGCACGAGGATTCCGTGTCAGGTCGACCTCTATCAATGAAAATTTGAAGAGTTTCGCCTAGATAGGGAACAAAGCACGTTTAAGCTACGGGTCCCAAACTTATGGTAAATGTTTTACATGTAACAACGCTACAACAAACACGCCTGGTAATTCCTTTAACTTAAAAACCCTTACCATTAGAGCTTGTCAAAGTTGGCCCGCATGAGCGGTTCCGTCGTCACATCGACCTCGAGTTCGCAGGCAAGAAAGGACGTTTAAGCCATAAGTCCGAAATTTATGTTAAATGATTGACAAACATCCACACTACAACAGACACGCGTTACACTTTGTGCATTTTAATTAGTTTCACCAACAGAGCGCGTGAAAGCTGCCCGCACGACAATTCCGTGTCAGGTCGACCTCTATCAATGAAAATTTGAAGAGTTTCGCCTTCATAGGGAACAAAAGACGTTTGAGCTACAGGTTCGAAATTTATGGTAAATGTTTTACATGTATCAATGCTACAACAAACACGCCTGGTAATTTCTTTAACTTAAAAACCCTTACCATTAGAGCTTGTCAAAGTTGGCCCGCATGAGCGCTTCCGTCGTCACATCGACCTCGAGTTCGCAGGCAAGAAAGGACGTTTAAGCCATAAGTCCGAAATTTATGTTAAATGATTGACAAACATCCACACTACAACAGACACGCGTTACACTTTGTGCATTTTAATTAGTTTCACCAACAGAGCGCGTGAAAGCTGCCCGCACGACAATTCCGTGTCAGGTCGACCTCTATCAATGAAAATTTGAAGAGTTTCGCCTTCATAGGGAACAAAAGACGTTTGAGCTACAGGTTCGAAATTTATGGTAAATGTTTTACATGTATCAATGCTACAACAAACACGCCTGGTAATTTCTTTAACTTAAATACCCTTACCATTAGAGCGTGCCAAAGTTGGCCCGCATGAGCGGTTCTGTCGTCACAACGACCTCGAGTTCGCAGGCAAGAAAGGACGTTTAAGCCATATGTCCGAAATTTATGTTAAATGATTGACAAAAATCCACACTACAACAAACACGCGTGACACTTTGTGCATTTTAATTAGTTTCAACAATAGAGCGCATTAAAGCTGGCCCGCACGACAATTCCGTGTCAGGTCGACCTCTATCAATGAAAATTTGAAGAGCTTCGCCTTGATAGGGAACAAAGGACGTTTAAGCTACATGTCCGAAACTTATCGTAAATGTTTTACATGTATCACCGCTACAACAAACACGCGTGGTAATACCTTCACCTTAAATACCCTTACCATTAGAGCGCGTCAAAGTTGACACGCATAAGCGGTTCCATCGTCACATCGACCTCGAGTTCGCAGGCAAGAAAGGACGTTTAAGCCGTAAGTCCGAAATTTATATTAAATGATTGACAAACAACCACACTACAACAAACACGCGTGACACTTTGTGCATTTTAATTAGTTTCACCAATAGAGCAGTAGTAAAAGAATAATACGACTTAACGAGCAACATGACACCTTCCTCCTCTCTCACCCCCAATTTTGCAATTTGCACCCCACCCAATTTTTTTAAAAATTTTTTTCGATTTTTCACTTAAAATCGCTCATACACGCATAAGAATGCGATAATAGAGCGTAGAAGATAATTTTCAATTAATAAATTCAATCACTATTCATTCCAACGAGAGAGAGAGAGAGGAGGAAAATATCAAATTATCGTTAAGTCGTGTTATTCTATAATGAGACACACGAAAAGAAGCGCACATACGCATAAATGCACTTTCTAAACTCATTTAATAATTCAAGTCATTACTATACACATTCAATTCATTAATGTGCCAGTCCAGGTTCGGTAACAGCATCAGCCCATGGGCGCCGCCATTTGCAAAGCGTCACACCAGGCAGGTCGGAAAGCATCACGTCAGGTGGCAGCACCGCTGTCATCATGGGGACTTCCGTGGAATGCAGAAAGAAACAAAACAAAAAAGTGCTAACGAGGGGAAAACACGCGCGAAAATAGGCACACACACACACAAAATTTTCACCATCGCGAATATGTGCGGGCATGCACCGACGAGAATAGCAACAAGTGTCATTGACAGAATGGCGTACAAGGGAATTGCGAACATGTTTGGGCATGCACGGACAAGAATAATAACAACAAGGGGAAGACTTTCTGCTAATCGCAACAAGGTAAATCGACAAACATACACTACTGCAATACACGCTGTCAAGTTATCGCAGTTAGGGTGTAGGTAAACGCGACAATAGAAGAAGTATTAAAACGACAACTCACCGGCACCGAAGTATTTCCACACACATCACTCAGTCAAGAACAGTCGCTCGTCACGAAATCCGTGGCGAGGAGAGCACCAACAGCATGACCGCCACTCAGAGATCCACCCGAAGCAATGAAGCGTCCGTTGATTTCTCCACCAGGGCATCAAGAGCTCTGCACTGTCATTGGTCGTGACGTCATCCGTTCCAAAGGTCGTCCAGAGAGGAGAGCTTCGCAAATCCCCCTCTGTTATTCATTAAATATAGTAACCAGTTATGACGTCACTGTTTATGGAAATCTTGCATTAAAGCGAAATCCAGACGGGTGCGCACCTACACCACAACCGTTGCCCTAGCTTCCCCTGCGAGAATGAAGCACTAGTCTACCAGACACCGCGCTGTTTGACGTCATCATTTCCTCCCATTGTCTGAGGCTGCTCCTGTGAGCACCCAACCACCGCCCAAACAGTCAACGTTTCAAAGTTCGCTCTTGCTATCAGGAGTGAAGAATGCGCGCCAGACAAGAGTGCTTCATGCTCCCTGGTATTAATTGAATTTACATCGCCATATTATTTTCTTTACTGCGCTATTACTGATTTTCATTCTTACATTAAAGATTACGAAAACTACTACTACTACAAAAAAATGCTCTTGCTCCTGTTATTGAAGGTCATATGAAATTACTCTAACTTTTAACAGCCATAAATTATATTCACTCATGAAAGGAAACACCATCCATGCGCAAAGGCTGAGAAAAAAAAACTGATACTTGCAATTCAGCGCGATTTCCTCGAAGACTTACTAAATGACTAAATAAACATATCAAAAAGCGCTTTTTCTACTTTCAATCATTGAGAACAATATCAACATTTTTTGTACAACAATTCAAGAAACTAATCATCGCTCTCTTCGTGGACGCTGTTGCTTCTGTCTAGAATAACTGCCCCTATTGAAGATGAGAAAATAATAAGCGAGCCTGGACCACTCAAAGTGATCAATAGGCTTACTGAATGCACGAAAATCATATTTTCTTTCTGATTTTGCACTTTAAAAGTAGCGCACTATCCACAAAGCGTGATCTCAGTTGTCTCGCGACGTAAACCCCCAATTATTATTATTATTATTAACCATAAAGCGCGCCAAGTTTTCCTCAACCCCCATTTCTGCTTGCTACATGATCTGTCATGCAGTGACGCAGGGCAAGAATGAATAAATTTAGCATATGAAACGCATTTTCACCATTCCGTTTTGCAGCTTGCTTCCATGAGCAGACACACAACCCTCCCTTTTTTGTTCACGTTCGCTATGAAATTTAATTATTATTACTTGAAATGGAACAAATTGCAGCAGATTCGTCTCACAGAGACGGAAATTTGCATTGAACGCTCATATACCCGATTTTCTGCGCTACGACTGCAAAATTAAGCACCATCATCAACACATAAGTCATAATGGGTGTCATGCCTTATCGAGCAATGAGCATACCGACAGGCATGACAAAACACAGAACAAACACACACTCCCGTTTCTACTGTCCGAAAATTATGGAACCGCGTAATTGTACGCACCCTGAATTTTACCAGGAAATCTAAACTTGAACAGAGCTAAAAGCCCAACAAAAGCTAACACCGACAAACAACAACTGAAACACAACAATTAACAAACACACCCATTCGTTTCTGCTGTCTGAATTCGCGCTAAATGCGTGAGCGATTCCAAGAGCAAGCACACCGTTTGAAGAAAGCCTAACAAATGTAGCTCAACACAGCCCTCGCCACAATAGCCGGGTGGGAGGCTGCACGATTCACAAAAAACGACTTCTCTTGCTGATTTTGCTTTTAAAACACGGTTAACTGGCAATTAAGCGCTCCAAGTTTTTCTTACTTCTCATTCCTTCCTCCGTCTTCCGCGTCCTGTCATGCAATGAAGCATGGCAAGAATTAGTAACTTTAGCATATGAAAGTCATTTTCACCATTCCATTTCGAAATTTGCTTCCATGAGCAGGCACACAGCCGCCCGTTTTTTGTTCACATTGGCTATGAAAATCCAATAATCATACTTACTTCCAACAAATTGCAGTGAAATCCAGATTCGATTCACGGAGACGATAATTTCTACCCTCTGCGTTAAGCGCTCAGTATTGATGCTGGAATTGTAATAGCTATGACTGCAAAACTTAAGCACCTTCATCAACATAACAGTTCTAATGCGTGTCATGCTTTATCGAGCGAAGGGCATGGACAAGAATCGTGAAGCATGACAAGATACACGCTAACAAACAACAACTAACAGACACACACACACATTTCTCCTCTCAGAAAATTATTAAGCAGCATAATACGACATACTCTGAATTTTACCGATAAAACTAAGTTTGAACACAGCTACAAGCACGACAAACGCGCAATCTATCAACCTACAACAATAACTGACGGTTAACTAGCAAACACACCATTTAATTCTACGCTAAAGGCATGAGCGATTCGATAAGAACAAAGCACACCGCTTTATGAAAGCCTGACAGCTATGTAGTTTTAACACGGCCCTCGCTGCGATAACAGCGTGCAAGGCTCATAAAATCGGTGCGAATCCTTGTAAATTAGCGTGCCCAAAACAAGCACTTCACCTTGCCCGCAAGTCATTCCACAAAGAACTCTATTAAAAAACGCGCGCGATAAACCTCATTTTTTAAACTAATATTTCGCGCAATCGTACATAACTTCTTCACTCGAATCGACAGGAATAGGCATACACAAAGAACTTACTTGTCAAGTGGGGTCCCCGCATAAAATACGCCCGCACACAACAACAACAATAAATGATGACGATTAGATGGGGTGTGGTGGGGTGCTGCGGTGGGGTGAGGCACGCACACAGACACACATACAGACTCACATTTTTCACTACACACAACGAGCGTCGCGAGTCTTCACAGTCACAGAAACCCATATTATTTCTCTAAGTCAATAATTATTCATCGCAAAACACTGCCCATATATACTATGTATGCAGCCATGAAACAATAGAGCTTCGGTTCGGATGTAATAGGATTCACCGTCTGCCGACCGACGCGTACGAGAGAGAGAGAAAAAAAGAAAGAAAAACACGAGTGAAAGCAGGCCAGGAATGTGCGTTGGCTATGGCTATGCGTACAGAAAAAAAGAAAGAAACGGTGCCATCATGCTCATATGCAGCATCTCTAATAGATCTCCCTATTATTATTACTATTTTCAACAACATCAACACCATAATACAGATTGGCTACACGAAATTCTGATTCTTTCCTTTTACTTGTATTCGCTTCCACTAAAATAATTTGAAGGAATAATATACAGTGGAACAGGAAAATGAGAACAGAATTTCAGCATACGCTACACGCTGGTTCACCTAACAAGCTCGAAACCTTTCTGAATATATCCTGCAGGTACTGGAATAAAGATTTATCGCAAAGATAATCATCTGCTGCACGTCGTATTTTTTAAAATAAGAAATGGTAAAAACACTCGCTCTCAGCGTGTTAAACGCTATATGTAGCAAATAATAACAACAATATCAGAGCATTTTTGTTCTTTATTTCGTTATTTCCAAGAGCTCATTACTTTGTGCGAGCCATAGAAAAATTAAAAATTTCTGCTTTGCTGCCGTTAAAGTAGCACGAAAGCGCACTCGAATAGCAAAGTGCATATTGTCAAGCATAACAAATGCACACGCTAACGACAACAATAACTACTAACAAACACAACCCTTCTGTTTGCTTGAAAGCATTAGGGAATAGCAAGCCCACACCGTGGCTAACCTTTCCCTTTCCTTCTTCTTACTTTGCATTAAACATATCCCCCCCCCCTTCATTTCTACTGTCTGAATTCGCGGTAGAAGCGTATAAACGCTTTCACTATAACAAGCACAGTGCTTGAAGAAAGTCTATAACAAATGTAGCTCAACGCAGCCCTTCCCACAATCACCGTGTTGAAGGCTGTCTTTTCTTCCTGATTTTGCTTTAAAAACGTAGCTTAAACAGTTTTTCGCACATAACATTTCTGCTTGCTACGTGACGCGTCCTATCATGTAATAAAGCAGGGAAAGAATTACTAAATTTAGCACACAAAAAAATGTTTTGCGATACCGATTCGCAATTTGCTTTCATGAGCAGGCACATCCCTTCCCTTGTTTGTTCACAACTTCACAGCGCGCATGAAATGTAAACACGATTTCTTAAAATGCAACAAATTACTGCAGAATCGTCTCACGGGGGCTGGAATTTCTACCATCTGCGTTAAGCGCTCAGATACCCACATTTTTGCACAAATAGCAAAATAGCTATGTCTGCAAAAAGTAAGCACCTTCAACAAGTTCATAATTCCTGTCATGCCTTATTGAGCAATGTGCATACCGACAGGCATGACAAAACACAGAACAAACACACCCATTTCTGCTGACAGAACTGAGCTGTACAATGAGGAACGGAGCAACCCGGGCAAAACAAGGGCTCACACATTCAGTGAGCAGTGACTACTCCTTGATCAGCATAATACTACCACATACTGTGAATTTTACCCCGAAAACTCAGCTTGAACACAGCTACGGGCATGACAAATGCACGTGCTAAACAAAAAACTGACAAACACACGCTTGCGCTGATACTGTCTGAACTCGCGTCAAGTGAGTGCCAGCATAAGAACAAGCACTCCGGTTCTTGCTGTTGTTGTTGCTCTTAACTAACAAATGTAGCTTGATGCAGCCCTCGCTGTGATGACCGCGTGGAAGGCTCATAAAATCGATTCGAACCCTGGTAAAATAGCGCGTCCACAACAAGCACTTCACCTTGTTTGCAGGGCACCCTGTACCCATCTCTTTTCAGAAAACGCGATAAACTTTATTTTTAATCAATATTTCGCGCTACAGTACTTTTCTTTCACGCGAAAAGGCGTACACAACGCGGAGATTACTTACTTACTTTTCAAGTGACTTCCCAGCTTCACAAATACACACGCCCACACATATTTTTCATACACACAACGAGCGTCGCCTATTCAAACTCCCAAAAGTGTCTTCCCAGCCACATTATTCCTCAGGTCAATAATTATCCAACGACAAAATACGCAACACACATATGCGCCAGTGGTACAAAGGACAGCGCGTCTTCGCACCGGATGTAATAGGAACTTCCACGCAGACGACACCAGCTAAAAACAAATAAAGCAGCTCAGAAATGAACATTGCCATTGCGTACAGAAAGACATCGAGCTCCATGCACTAATAAAAAAAGATGAATAACACAGAATTGGAATTCGTTGCCTCTTGCTTTATTTACTTACACCAAAATATTTTGAAACGATAATACAGAAGTGAGTCAAGCAATTGAGCAAAGAATACATCTGGATTCGCTATACACACAGCACCTCTAAGCCATTTTTAAACCAAACGAGAACGCATGTATTCATTAGTATGCTATAATAATCGTAACAAAAAAGAAAAAAAAACAAAGGAATGCATGTTCGCTATACATCCATGAGAAAACGGTGCCGAGCTTTTGCGCAGCAGTTATGATACAGAAGGGTTATTTTTGCTTTTATTTCGTTGCACCCATATATTTTGCAAGAATACTATAGAGTGGAACGGGTAAATGCGAACATCATTCGCTACACACTGTAGCTGTCATCATTTTTAAACCAAACCAGTTGACATGTGTTCATCAGCATACGACCTTTCACTAGATAGATAAGTTGCTAATGACACTCACAAAATTGTCATTCCAACATCATTGACTGCAAGCTTCAGTGCCCAACAGAGCAATGCGCGCCCATCAGCATGCCTTGGACTCACTTCGCACACATACGATACCTTTCTTAATATATCCTACTGCCACCGGAATCAAATGTTTATATGTTTATCGCAAGGATAATCATGTGCCTCGTGTCGTATTTTTTATTTTTTAAGAGACGCCAAAAGAGCCTCACTCTCGTCGTGTTAAACAGTACGTAGGGACTGATACAATAGAGGGCAGGGTAATTTTTCTTTATTTCTTTATTTATTTTATTTTTTCTTTAGAGTTTATTACTTTGTACGAGTCATCTAAATTTAACATGTCTGCTTTGCCGCTGTTAAAGTGATGAAACAGTGTGCTCGCACGGGGAATCGGTAACGGACCGCGGGCGCGATTGCGTCAGCGTGTTCAAACCGCGAGAACGGGCCCGCATGCGGCTCGCGTGGGGACGCGATTCAGGCGCACTGTTTCATCACTTTAACAGCGGCAAAGCAGACATGTTAAATTTAGATGACTCGTACAAAGTAATAAACTCTAAAGAAAAAATAAAATAAATAAAGAAATAAAGAAAAATTACCCTGCCCTCTTTTGTATCAGTCCCTACGTACTGTTTAACACGACGAGAATGAGGCTCTTTTGGCGTCTCTTAAAAAATAAAAAATACGACACGAGGCACATGATTATCCTTGCGATAAACATATAAACATTTGATTCCGGTGGCAGTAGGATATATTAAGAAAGGTATCGTATGTGTGCGAAGTGAGTCCAAGGCATGCTGATGGGCGCGCATTGCTCTGTTGGGCACTGAAGCTTGCAGTCAGTGATGTTGGAATGACAGTTTTGTGAGTGTCATTAGCAACTTATCTATCTAGTGAAAGGTCGTATGCTGATGAACACATGTCAACTGGTTTGGTTTAAAAATGATGACAGCTACAGTGTGTAGCGAATGATGTTCGCATTTACCCGTTCCACTCTATAGTATTCTTGCAAAATATATGGGTGCAACGAAATAAAAGCAAAAATAACCCTTCTGTATCATAACTGCTGCGCAAAAGCTCGGCACCGTTTTCTCATGGATGTATAGCGAACATGCATTCCTTTGTTTTTTTTTCTTTTTTGTTACGATTATTATAGCATACTAATGAATACATGCGTTCTCGTTTGGTTTAAAAATGGCTTAGAGGTGCTGTGTGTATAGCGAATCCAGATGTATTCTTTGCTCAATTGCTTGACTCACTTCTGTATTATCGTTTCAAAATATTTTGGTGTAAGTAAATAAAGCAAGAGGCAACGAATTCCAATTCTGTGTTATTCATCTTTTTTTATTACTGCATGGAGCTCGATGTCTTTCTGTACGCAATGGCAATGTTCATTTCTGAGCTGCTTTATTTGTTTTTAGCTGGTGTCGTCTGCGTGGAAGTTCCTATTACATCCGGTGCGAAGACGCGCTGTCCTTTGTACCACTGGCGCATATGTGTGTTGCGTATTTTGTCGTTGGATAATTATTGACCTGAGGAATAATGTGGCTGGGAAGACACTTTTGGGAGTTTGAATAGGCGACGCTCGTTGTGTGTATGAAAAATATGTGTGGGCGTGTGTATTTGTGAAGCTGGGAAGTCACTTGAAAAGTAAGTAAGTAATCTCCGCGTTGTGTACGCCTTTTCGCGTGAAAGAAAAGTACTGTAGCGCGAAATATTGATTAAAAATAAAGTTTATCGCGTTTTCTGAAAAGAGATGGGTACAGGGTGCCCTGCAAACAAGGTGAAGTGCTTGTTGTGGACGCGCTATTTTACCAGGGTTCGAATCGATTTTATGAGCCTTCCACGCGGTCATCACAGCGAGGGCTGCATCAAGCTACATTTGTTAGTTAAGAGCAACAACAACAGCAAGAACCGGAGTGCTTGTTCTTATGCTGGCACTCACTTGACGCGAGTTCAGACAGTATCAGCGCAAGCGTGTGTTTGTCAGTTTTTTGTTTAGCACGTGCATTTGTCATGCCCGTAGCTGTGTTCAAGCTGAGTTTTCGGGGTAAAATTCACAGTATGTGGTAGTATTATGCTGATCAAGGAGTAGTCACTGCTCACTGAATGTGTGAGCCCTTGTTTTGCCCGGGTTGCTCCGTTCCTCATTGTACAGCTCAGTTCTGTCAGCAGAAATGGGTGTGTTTGTTCTGTGTTTTGTCATGCCTGTCGGTATGCACATTGCTCGATAAGGCATGACAGGAATTATGAACTTGTTGAAGGTGCTTACTTTTTGCAGACATAGCTATTTTGCTATTTGTGCAAAAATGCGGGTATCTGAGCGCTTAACGCAGATGGTAGAAATTCCAGCCCCCGTGAGACGATTCTGCAGTAATTTGTTGCATTTTAAGAAATCGTGTTTACATTTCATGCGCGCTGTGAAGTTGTGAACAAACAAGGGAAGGGATGTGCCTGCTCATGAAAGCAAATTGCGAATCGGTATCGCAAAACATTTTTTTGTGTGCTAAATTTAGTAATTCTTTCCCTGCTTTATTACATGATAGGACGCGTCACGTAGCAAGCAGAAATGTTATGTGCGAAAAACTGTTTAAGCTACGTTTTTAAAGCAAAATCAGGAAGAAAAGACAGCCTTCAACACGGTGATTGTGGGAAGGGCTGCGTTGAGCTACATTTGTTATAGACTTTCTTCAAGCACTGTGCTTGTTATAGTGAAAGCGTTTATACGCTTCTACCGCGAATTCAGACAGTAGAAATGAAGGGGGGGGGGGATATGTTTAATGCAAAGTAAGAAGAAGGAAAGGGAAAGGTTAGCCACGGTGTGGGCTTGCTATTCCCTAATGCTTTCAAGCAAACAGAAGGGTTGTGTTTGTTAGTAGTTATTGTTGTCGTTAGCGTGTGCATTTGTTATGCTTGACAATACGCACTTTGCTATTCGAGTGCGCTTTCATGCTACTTTAACGGCAGCAAAGCAGAAATTTTTAATTTTTCTATGGCTCGCACAAAGTCATGAGCTCTTGGAAATAACGAAATAAAGAACAAAAATGCTCTGATATTGTTGTTATTATTTGCTACATATAGCGTTTAACACGCTGAGAGCGAGTGTTTTTACCATTTCTTATTTTAAAAAATACGACGTGCAGCAGATGATTATCTTTGCGATAAATCTTTATTCCAGTACCTGCAGGATATATTCAGAAAGGTTTCGAGCTTGTTAGGTGAACCAGCGTGTAGCGTATGCTGAAATTCTGTTCTCATTTTCCTGTTCCACTGTATATTATTCCTTCAAATTATTTTAGTGGAAGCGAATACAAGTAAAAGGAAAGAATCAGAATTTCGTGTAGCCAATCTGTATTATGGTGTTGATATTGTTGAAAATAGTAATAATAATAGGGAGATGTATTAGAGATGCTGCATATGAGCATGATGGCACCGTTTCTTTCTTTTTTTCTGTACGCATAGCCATAGCCAACGCACATTCCTGGCCTGCTTTCACTCGTGTTTTTCTTTCTTTTTTTCTCTCTCTCTCGTACGCGTCGGTCGGCAGACGGAGAATCCTATTACATCCGAACCGAAGCTCTATTGTTTCATGGCTGCATACATAGTATATATGGGCAGTGTTTTGCGATGAATAATTATTGACTTAGAGAAATAATATGGATTTCTGTGACTGTGAAGACTCGCGACGCTCGTTGTGTGTAGTGAAAAATGTGAGTCTGTATGTGTGTCTGTGTGCGTGCCTCACCCCACCGCAGCACCCCACCACACCCCATCTAATCGTCATCATTTATTGTTGTTGTTGTGTGCGGGCGTATTTTATGCGGGGACCCCACTTGACAAGTAAGTTCTTTGTGTATGCCTATTCCTGTCGATTCGAGTGAAGAAGTTATGTACGATTGCGCGAAATATTAGTTTAAAAAATGAGGTTTATCGCGCGCGTTTTTTAATAGAGTTCTTTGTGGAATGACTTGCGGGCAAGGTGAAGTGCTTGTTTTGGGCACGCTAATTTACAAGGATTCGCACCGATTTTATGAGCCTTGCACGCTGTTATCGCAGCGAGGGCCGTGTTAAAACTACATAGCTGTCAGGCTTTCATAAAGCGGTGTGCTTTGTTCTTATCGAATCGCTCATGCCTTTAGCGTAGAATTAAATGGTGTGTTTGCTAGTTAACCGTCAGTTATTGTTGTAGGTTGATAGATTGCGCGTTTGTCGTGCTTGTAGCTGTGTTCAAACTTAGTTTTATCGGTAAAATTCAGAGTATGTCGTATTATGCTGCTTAATAATTTTCTGAGAGGAGAAATGTGTGTGTGTGTCTGTTAGTTGTTGTTTGTTAGCGTGTATCTTGTCATGCTTCACGATTCTTGTGCATGCCCTTTGCTCGATAAAGCATGACACGCATTAGAACTGTTATGTTGATGAAGGTGCTTAAGTTTTGCAGTCATATCTATTACAATTCCAGCATCAATACTGAGCGCTTAACGCAGAGGGTAGAAATTATCGTCTCCGTGAATCGAATCTAGATTTCACTGCAATTTGTTGGAAGTAAGTATGATTATTGGATTTTCATAGCCAATGTGAACAAAAAACGGGCGGCTGTGTGCCTGCTCATGGAAGCAAATTTCGAAATGGAATGGTGAAAATGACTTTCATATGCTAAAGTTACTAATTCTTGCCATGCTTCATTGCATGACAGGACGCGGAAGACGGAGGAAGGAATGAGAAGTAAGAAAAACTTGGAGCGCTTAATTGCTAGTTAACCGTGTTTTAAAAGCAAAATCAGCAAGAGAAGTCGTTTTTTGTGAATCGTGCAGCCTCCCACCCGGCTATTGTGGCGAGGGCTGTGTTGAGCTACATTTGTTAGGCTTTCTTCAAACGGTGTGCTTGCTCTTGGAATCGCTCACGCATTTAGCGCGAATTCAGACAGCAGAAACGAATGGGTGTGTTTGTTAATTGTTGTGTTTCAGTTGTTGTTTGTCGGTGTTAGCTTTTGTTGGGCTTTTAGCTCTGTTCAAGTTTAGATTTCCTGGTAAAATTCAGGGTGCGTACAATTACGCGGTTCCATAATTTTCGGACAGTAGAAACGGGAGTGTGTGTTTGTTCTGTGTTTTGTCATGCCTGTCGGTATGCACATTGCTCGATAAGGCATGACACGCATTATGACTTATGTGTTGATGATGGTGCTTAATTTTGCAGTCGTAGCGCAGAAAATCGGGTATCTGAGCGTTCAATGCAAATTTCCGTCTCTGTGAGACGAATCTGCTGCAATTTGTTCCATTTCAAGTAATAATAATTAAATTTCATAGCGAACGTGAACAAAAAAGGGAGGGTTGTGTGTCTGCTCATGGAAGCAAGCTGCAAAACGGAATGGTGAAAATGCGTTTCATATGCTAAATTTATTCATTCTTGCCCTGCGTCACTGCATGACAGATCATGTAGCAAGCAGAAATGGGGGTTGAGGAAAACTTGGCGCGCTTTATGGTTAATAATAATAATAATAATTGGGGGTTTACGTCGCGAGACAACTGAGATCACGCTTTGTGGATAGTGCGCTACTTTTAAAGTGCAAAATCAGAAAGAAAATATGATTTTCGCGCATTCAGTAAACCTATTGATCACTTTGAGTGGTCCAGGCTCGCTTATTATTTTCTCATCTTCAATAGGGGCAGTTATTCTAGACAGAAGCAACAGCGTCCACGAAGAGAGCGATGATTAGTTTCTTGAATTGTTGTACAAAAAATGTTGATATTGTTCTCAATGATTGAAAGTAGAAAAAGCGCTTTTTGATATGTTTATTTAGTCATTTAGTAAGTCTTCGAGGAAATCGTGCTTAATTGCAAGGATCAGTTTTTTTTTCTCAGCCTTTGCGCATGGATGGTGTTTCCTTTCATGAGTGAATATAATTTATGGCTCTTAAAAGTTAGAGTAATTTCATATGACCTTCAATAACAGGAGCAAGAGCATTTTTTTGTAGTAGTAGTAGTTTTCGTAATCTTTAATGTAAGAATGAAAATCAGTAATAGCGCAGTAAACAAAATAATATGGCGATGTAAATTCAATTAATACCAGGGAGCATGAAGCACTCTTGTCTGGCGCGCATTCTTCACTCCTGATAGCAAGAGCGAACTTTGAAACGTTGACTGTTTGGGCGGTGGTTGGGTGCTCACAGGAGCAGCCTCAGACAATGGGAGGAAATGATGACGTCAAACAGCGCGGTGTCTGGTAGACTAGTGCTTCATTCTCGCAGGGGAAGCTAGGGCAACGGTTGTGGTGTAGGTGCGCACCCGTCTGGATTTCGCTTTAATGCAAGATTTCCATAAACAGTGACGTCATAATTGGTTACTATATTTAATGAATAACAGAGGGGGATTTGCGAAGCTCTCCTCTCTGGACGACCTTTGGAACGGATGACGTCACGACCAATGACAGTGCAGAGCTCTTGATGCCCTGGTGGAGAAATCAACGGACGCTTCATTGCTTCGGGTGGATCTCTGAGTGGCGGTCATGCTGTTGGTGCTCTCCTCGCCACGGATTTCGTGACGAGCGACTGTTCTTGACTGAGTGATGTGTGTGGAAATACTTCGGTGCCGGTGAGTTGTCGTTTTAATACTTCTTCTATTGTCGCGTTTACCTACACCCTAACTGCGATAACTTGACAGCGTGTATTGCAGTAGTGTATGTTTGTCGATTTACCTTGTTGCGATTAGCAGAAAGTCTTCCCCTTGTTGTTATTATTCTTGTCCGTGCATGCCCAAACATGTTCGCAATTCCCTTGTACGCCATTCTGTCAATGACACTTGTTGCTATTCTCGTCGGTGCATGCCCGCACATATTCGCGATGGTGAAAATTTTGTGTGTGTGTGTGTGCCTGTTTTCGCGCGTGTTTTCCCCTCGTTAGCACTTTTTTGTTTTGTTTCTTTCTGCATTCCACGGAAGTCCCCATGATGACAGCGGTGCTGCCACCTGACGTGATGCTTTCCGACCTGCCTGGTGTGACGCTTTGCAAATGGCGGCGCCCATGGGCTGATGCTGTTACCGAACCTGGACTGGCACATTAATGAATTGAATGTGTATAGTAATGTCTTGAATTATTAAATGAGTTTAGAAAGTGCATTTATGCGTATGTGCGCTTCTTTTCGTGTGTCTCATTATAGAATAACACGACTTAACGATAATTTGATATTTTCCTCCTCTCTCTCTCTCTCGTTGGAATGAATAGTAATTGAATTTATTAATTGCAATTATATTCTACGCTCTATTATCGCATTCTTATGCGTGTATGAGCGATTTTAAGTGAAAAATCGAAAAAAAAAATAAAAAAAAAATTGGGTGGGGTGCAAATTGCAAAATTGGGGGTAACAGGGGGGGTGAGAGAGGAGGAAGGTGTCATGTTGCTCGTTAAGTCGTATTATTCTTTTACTACTTAGAGCGCGTTAACGCTGGCCCGCACAACGATTCCGTGTCAGGTCGACCTCTATGAATGAAAATTTGAAGAGTTTCGCCTTGATAGCGAACAAAGGACGCTTGAGCTAAAGGTCGGAAATTTATGGTAAATGTTTTACATGCATCAACGCTACAACGAACACGCCTGGTAATTCCTTTAACTTAAATACCCTTACCCTTAGAGCGTGTCAAAGTTGGCCCGCATGAGCGGTTCCGTCGTGACATTGATTTCGAGTTCGCAGGCAAGAAAGGACGTTTAAGCCATCAGTCCGAAATTTATGTTAAATGATTGGCAACCATCCACACTACAACAAACACGCGTGACACTTTGTGCATTTTAATTAGTTTCACCAATAGAGCGCGTTCAAGCTGGCCCGCACGACAATTCCGTGTCAGGTCGACCTCTATCAATGAAAATTTGAAGAGTTTCGCCTTGATAGCGAACAAAGGACGTTTAAGCTACAGGTCCGAAACTTATGGTAAATGTTTTACATGTATCAACGCTACAACAAACACGCGTGGTAATACCTTCCCCTTAAATATCCCTACCATTAGAGCGCGTCAAAGTTGACCCGCATAAGCGGTTCCGTCGCCACATCGATTTCGAGTTCGCAGGGAAGAACGGACGTTTAAGCAATAAGTCCGAGATTTATGTTAAATGATTCACAAACATCCACACTACAACGAACACGCGTGACACTTTGTGCATTTTAATTAGTTTCACCAATAGAGCGCGTTAAAGCTGGCCCGCACGACGATTCCGTGTCAGGCCGACCTCTATGAATAAAAATTTGAAGAGTTTCGCCTCGATAGGGAACAAACGACGTTTAAGCTACAGGTCCCAAACTTATGGTAAATGTTTTCCATGTATCAACGCTACAACAAACACGCGTGGTAATACCTTCACCTTAAATACCCCTACCATTAGAGCGCGTCAAAGTTGACCCGCATAAGCCGTTCCGTCGTCACATCGATTTCGAGTTCGCAGGCAAGAAAGGACGTTTAAGCCATCAGTCCGAAATTTATGTTAAATGATTGACAAACATCCACACTACAACAAACACGCGTGACACTTTGTGCATTTTAATTAGTTTCACCAATAGAGCGCGTTAAAGCTGGCCCGCACAGCGATTCCGTGTCAGGTCGACCTCAATGAATGAAAATTTGAAGAGTTTCGCCTTGATAGGGAACAAAAGACGTTTAAGCTACAGGTCCGAAATTTATGGTAAATGTTTTACATGTATCAATGCTACAACAAACACGCCTGGTAATTTCTTTAACTTAAATACCCTTACCGTTAGAGCGTGCCAAAGTTGGCCCGCATGAGCGGTTCTGTCGTCACATCGACGTCGAGTTCGCAGGCAAGAAAGGACGTTTAAGCCATACGTCCGAAATTTATGTTAAATGATTGACAAACATCCACACTACAACAAACACGCGTGACACTTTGTGCATTTTAATTAGTTTCACCAATAGAGCGCGTTAAAGCTGGCCCGCACGACGATTCCGTGTCAGGTCGACCTCTATGAATGAAAATTTGAAGAGTTTCGCCTTGATAGGGAACAAAGGACGTTTAAGCTACCGGTCAGAAATTTATGGTAAATGTTTTACATGTCTCAACGCTACAACGAACACGCCTAGTAATTCCTTTAACTTAAATATCCCTACCATTAGAGCGCGTCAAAGTTGACCCGCATAAGCGGTTCCGTCGCCACATCGATTTCGAGTTCGCAGGGAAGAACGGACGTTTAAGCAATAAGTCCGAGATTTATGTTAAATGATTCACAAACATCCACACTACAACGAACACGCGTGACACTTTGTGCATTTTAATTAGTTTCACCAATAGAGCGCGTTAAAGCTGGCCCGCACGACGATTCCGTGTCAGGCCGACCTCTATGAATAAAAATTTGAAGAGTTTCGCCTCGATAGGGAACAAACGACGTTTAAGCTACAGGTCCCAAACTTATGGTAAATGTTTTCCATGTATCAACGCTACAACAAACACGCGTGGTAATACCTTCACCTTAAATACCCCTACCATTAGAGCGCGTCAAAGTTGACCCGCATAAGCCGTTCCGTCGTCACATCGATTTCGAGTTCGCAGGCAAGAAAGGACGTTTAAGCCATCAGTCCGAAATTTATGTTAAATGATTGACAAACATCCACACTACAACAAACACGCGTGACACTTTGTGCATTTTAATTAGTTTCACCAATAGAGCGCGTTAAAGCTGGCCCGCACAACGATTCCGTGTCAGGTCGACCTCAATGAATGAAAATTTGAAGAGTTTCGCCTTGATAGGGAACAAAAGACGTTTAAGCTACAGGTCCGAAATTTATGGTAAATGTTTTACATGTATCAATGCTACAACAAACACGCCTGGTAATTTCTTTAACTTAAATACCCTTACCGTTAGAGCGTGCCAAAGTTGGCCCGCATGAGCGGTTCTGTCGTCACATCGACGTCGAGTTCGCAGGCAAGAAAGGACGTTTAAGCCATACGTCCGAAATTTATGTTAAATGATTGACAAACATCCACACTACAACAAACACGCGTGACACTTTGTGCATTTTAATTAGTTTCACCAATAGAGCGCGTTAAAGCTGGCCCGCACGACGATTCCGTGTCAGGTCGACCTCTATGAATGAAAATTTGAAGAGTTTCGCCTTGATAGGGAACAAAGGACGTTTAAGCTACCGGTCAGAAATTTATGGTAAATGTTTTACATGTCTCAACGCTACAACGAACACGCCTAGTAATTCCTTTAACTTAAATACCCTTACTATTAGAGCGTGTCAAAGTTGGCCCACATGAGCGGTTCCGTCGTGACATTGATTTCGAGTTCGCAGGCAAGAAAGGACGTTTAAGCAATAAGTCCGAAATTTATGTTAAATGATTGACAAACATCCACACCACAACAAACACGCGTGAAAGTTTGTGCATTTTAATTAGTTTCACCAATGGAGCGCGTTAAAGCTGGCCCGCACGACGATTCCGTGTGTGGTTGACCTCTATGAAAGAAAATTTGAAGAGTTTGGCCTTGATAGGGAACAAAGAACGTTTGACGTACAGGTCCGAAACTTATGGTAAATGTTTTATATGTATCAACGCTACAACAAACACACGTGGTAATACCTTCACCTTAAATACCATTACCATTAGAGCGCGTCAAAGTTGACCCGCATAAGCGGTTCCGTCGCGTCATCGACCTCGAGTTCGCAGGCAAGAAAGGACGTTCAAGCCATCAGTCAGAAATTTAAGTTAAATGATTGACAAATATCCACACTACAACAAACACGCGTGACACTTTGTGCATTTTGATTGGTTTCACCAATAGAGCGCGTTAAAGCTGGCCCGCACGACGATTCCGCGTCGGATAGACCTCTATCAAAGCAAATTTGAAGAGTTTCGCCTTGATAGGGAACAAAGGACGTTTAAGCTACAGGTCCGAAACTTATGGTAAATGTTTTATATGTATCCACGCTACAACAAACACACGTGGTAATACCTTCACCTTAAATACCATTACCATTAGAGCGCGTCAAAGTTGGCCCGCATGAGCGGTTCCGTCGTGACATCCACCTCGAGTTCGCTGGCAAGAAAGGACGTTTAAGCCATAAGTCCGAAATTTATGTTAAATGATTGACAAACATCCACACTACAACAAACACGCGTGACGCTTTGTGCATTTTAATTAGTTTCACAAATAGAGCGCGCGTTAAAGCTTGCCCGCACGACGATTCCGTGTCAGGTCGACCTCTATGAATGAAAATTTGAAGAGTTTCGCCTTGATAGGGAACAAAGGACGTTTAAGCTTTAGGTCCGAAATTTATGGTAAATGTTTTACATGTATCAACACTACAACAAACACGCCTGGTAATTCCTTCACCTTAAATACCCTTACCATTAGAGCGTGTCAAAGTTGGCCCGCATGAGCGGTTGTGTCGTCACATCGATTTCGATTTCGCAGGCAAGAAAGGACGTTTAAGCCATAAGTCCGAAATTTATGTTAAATGATTGACAAACATCCACACTACAACAAACACGCGTGACGCTTTGTGCATTTTAATTAGTTTCACCAATAGAGCGCGTTAAAGCTGACACGCACGACGATTCCGTGTCAGGTAGATCGCTATGAATGAAAATTTGAAGAGTTTCGCCTTGATAAGGAACAAAGGACGTTTAAGCTACAGGTCCGAAATTTATGGTAAAAGTTTTACATGTATCAACACCACAACAAACACGCCTGGTAATTCCTTTAACTTAAATCTCCTTACCATTAGAGCGTGTCAAATTTGGCCCGCATGAGCGGTTCCGTCGTCACATCGACCTCGAGTTCGCTGGCAAGAAAGGACGTTTAAGCCATAAGTCCGAAATTTATGTTAAATGATTGACAAACATCCACACTACAACAAACACGCGTGACACTTTGTGCATTTTAATTAGTTTCACCAATAGAGCGCGTTAAAGCTGGCACGCACGACGATTCCGTGTCAGGTAGATCTCTATCAATGAAAATTTGAAGAGTTTCGCCTTGATAGGGAACAAAGGACGTTTAAGCTACAGGTCCGAAATTTATGGTAAATGTTTTACATGTATCAACACTACAACAAACACGCGTGGTAATACCTTCACCTCAAATACCGTTACCATTAGAGCGCGTCAAAGTTGACCCGCATAAGCGGTTCCGTCGTCACATCGACCTCGAGTTCGCAGGCAAGAAAGGACGTTTAAGCCATAAGTCCGAAATTTAAGTTAAATGATTGACAAATATCCACACTACAACAAACACGCGTGACACTTTGTGCATTTTAATTAGTTTCACCAATAGAGCGCGTTAAAGTTGGCACGCACGACGATTCCGTGTCAGGTAGATCTCTATCAATGCAAATTTGAAGAGTTTCGCCTTGATAGGGAACAAAGGACGTTTAAGCTACAGGTCCGAAATTTATGGTAAATGTTTTACATGTATCAACGCTACAACAAACACGCGTGGTAATATCTTCAACTTAAATACCCTTACCATTAGAACGCGTCAAAGTTGACCCGCATAAGCGGTTCCGTCGTCACATCGATTTCGAGTTCGCAGGCAAGAAAGGACGTTTAAGCAATAAGTCCGAGATTTATGTTAAATGATTCACAAACATCCGCACTACAACGAACAGGCGTGACACTTTGTGCATTTTAATTAGTTTCACCAATAGAGCGCTTTAAAGCTGGCCCGCACAACGATTCCGTGTCAGGTCGACCTCTATGAATGAAAATTTGAAGAGTTTTGCCTTGATAGGGAACAAAGGACGTTTAAGCTACAGGTCCGAAACTTATGGTAAATGTTTTACATGTATCAACGCTACAACAAACACGCGTGGTAATACCTTCACTTTAAATACCCCTACCATTAGAGCGCGTCAAAGTTGACCCGCATAAGCCGTTCCGTCGTCACATCGATTTCGATTTCGCAGGCAAGAAAGGACGTTTAAGCCATAAGTCCGAAATTTATGTTAAATGACTGACAGACATCCACACTACAACAAACACGCGTGACACTTTGTGCATTTTAATTAGTTTCACCAATAGAGCGCGTTAAAGTTGGCAGGCACGACGATTCCGTGTCAGGTAGATCTCTATCAATGCAAATTTGAAGAGTTTCGCCTTGATAGGGAACAAAGGACGCTTAAGCTACAGGTCCGAAATTTATGGTAAATGTTTTACATGTATCAACGCTACAACAAACACGCGTGGTAATATCTTCAACTTAAATACCCTTACCATTAGAACGCGTCAAAGTTGACCCGCATAAGCGGTTCCGTCGTCACATCGATTTCGAGTTCGCAGGCAAGAAAGGACGTTTAAGCAATAAGTCCGAGATTTATGTTAAATGATTCACAAACATCCGCACTACAACGAACAGGCGTGACACTTTGTGCATTTTAATTAGTTTCACCAATAGAGCGCTTTAAAGCTGGCCCGCACAACGATTCCGTGTCAGGTCGACCTCTATGAATGAAAATTTGAAGAGTTTTGCCTTGATAGGGAACAAAGGACGTTTAAGCTACAGGTCCGAAACTTATGGTAAATGTTTTACATGTATCAACGCTACAACAAACACGCGTGGTAATACCTTCACTTTAAATACCCCTACCATTAGAGCGCGTCAAAGTTGACCCGCATAAGCCGTTCCGTCGTCACATCGATTTCGATTTCGCAGGCAAGAAAGGACGTTTAAGCCATAAGTCCGAAATTTATGTTAAATGACTGACAGACATCCACACTACAACAAACACGCGTGACACTTTGTGCATTTTAATTAGTTTCACCAATAGAGCGCGTTAAAGTTGGCAGGCACGACGATTCCGTGTCAGGTAGATCTCTATCAATGCAAATTTGAAGAGTTTCGCCTTGATAGGGAACAAAGGACGCTTAAGCTACAGGTCCGAAATTTATGGTAAATGTTTTACATGTATCAACGCTACAACAAACACGCGTGGTAATATCTTCAACTTAAATACCCTTACCATTAGAGCGCGTCAAAGTTGACCCACATGAGCGGTTCTGTCCGAGCGGTTCCGATGGGTATCTGTCACTCAAAATAATTCATACGGTAAGAGATACTTTTGTTCGTTTATTAAACCAAGCATATCATTCCGGATTGGAAGAAGAAGAGTAACTCGTTCACTAGTCTTCGCGGGCAAGTTGGGGGGGGGGGGGGAGGGATATATTTATTAGACAAAAAAAAAGAGGGGCAGGAAACGCAAGATTGGGATCAGTGTTTGCCGAACGGCAACACAAGTGCGTACTGCTGAACTTCCGAAATTTTTGCGATCAACAACTACAAATCATAAGAGGACTGTTCTGAATTCCCTGAACTTTTGTCTTCTGTCACGTTACCTTAAAGGGATGGTCTCGTACCCCCTTCCCCTCTCATAAAGTGTACCATTCGATTGCCCTTTGTTGCAAATGGAATACTGCGAATTTACCCCACCAAACACGTCACGGTTATTAAATAACCGAATTAAATTGAAAGAGATTGCGGAGCATGCCGCGATCTGAGTTGGCAACAGTAAGAACGGCCACGTGGGCCTGCGGGAAAGTCCGCGATAGGATACAGAAATCGTCTGCTTTTGCGCGCGCTAATGCACCGGCGTGAACAGGCGACTTTCAAAAGTTAAGGTTGGTCCTCACTAATGCGTTTTGACGCACAGGCATCCGTTCCGTTGCCCGTATCCGTCAGTTACCAATTACGACGAGCTAACGGAGAGCTCCCACGCACGGACATAGAAGAGTTCGCGTCGGCTCAACTTTTCCGCACAGCAGTGCGTTCGATGCAGCAAGACGACCAATCAGGGCGGCGAACCTGACGCTTGCGCAGTTTGCAGTTGGTAGGTAAACAGCAATGGCGACCAACAGAGCAACGTTGTGTGGTTTTGTGTATGTTGTACTGCCCTGCTGGCATTGCAGTGCAATAAATGCAGCGAAATGGAGGTAACAAGACGAGGCTATAGATTATAAAAAGGCAGTGCGGCGTGAGAACAGGTGTGTTCTTGTCTCCTTCAATTTCTGCTGCAAGAGTAGCGTCGCCGAGGAATACTGGGTGACAAGAAATCCAGCGAAAGCATCGCTGAGCGTCACCGTTTTCGTATCTCATATCGAGACCACCACAAACAAAACGCTTTTAAAATACGATGTTCAATCGTAGTGCCTCCGTCTGTGCTGTATGGGCATGCATTGAACCCACCTTGGTGCGCTTGGTAGACCACATGTGTCATCTGCCGTCAACCGACGGACGTAGGTCCATGGCAGTGAGAACATGTCAACGCATTGCGCTGCGTTGAGCACTGAGGATGCGTGCCAACGGAACAGATGCGTGTGCGTCAAAACGCATCAGTGAGGACCAACCTTTACTTGGGACCGCGGCAACTCTCGTATACTTTCTTTCAGTTCTCAGGCAAAAAATGCACAGTCTAAGAAGTGGCCCACGTGATGGTTTAGAACAACTATATTAATCCTCAGAGAAAAGTTAAAAGTCGCAAGACAATCCCACCCACAATCACAAATCTTAAGTCGCCGGCCATCGGCACGCGCGGTAGCATTACAGCTCCGACCAAAAATATATTACGCGCGCTTCCATTACGCTCCCCGTTGCACACTGATCATGTTTCGAAATGAAGTGTCACTGACGACGTACATTGAGAGGGAGTGCGTGTTTATTTAAAAACCGCGGAAAGAAAACACGTGACTTAGCTTCCACGTATCCGATTCTGCCCCACACTGTCCGATACCCTACAGTCAATGCACGGACTACGTTCTCCGATCGCGGAGATATATGCCTGAGTGTCCCCATTTCGAGAGCAAAGGGGATGACTCAACCCAAGGTGCTTCTGCAAGTTAGTTACCGTGACAACGGCGATGGACCCGCAGGCCGACGTCATGTGTGACGTTGCATGAGAGAAGCGCAGCTTTCGTCGTCTGCTATTACGGCACGTTTCGACAAATTTCTCGAAAACGACTTGGTTATTCTGAATGAAACTTTGACGGTTGTATGTGTATATAGCACTCGTGAAGATAGTTTTGGCTAAGTTTCGGAATAGCCCCGGCTGTACGAGACCTTCCCTTTAACACCCGGACAACTGCAGTAATACTTTAATAATATTTGGGTGTTTACGTCGCGAGACAACTGAGATCATGAGCGACGCCACAGCGGTCGGTCTGTGGATTGCTTTTGCCCACTTGAGGGTTCTTTAACGTGCGATGAAAGCTCATCACACGGCAACCCGTATTTAACGTCCCTCGCGGAAGACGGCGTGTCTAAGCAACTTGTACCCTGCCACCAAGTTGCTGGCGTCCTCGGCCGGGTTCGAACCCGCGATCTCGGGATCAGAAGGCGAACACGCTACCGACTGGGCCACCAAGGCCGGTGCGCAGTAATACAATTTACACTAAGTGCGACAGGTCTGAGCAAGCAGTTGTGTCTGTGATGTGTGATTCAAATGTGTGCTCAAATCGCTGGAAACATAAAATAAAATAAAAGAGCAAAATAATAGACTGAGAGCAATATACACGTGATTATTGTGTTGCATTTAATGAAATAGTTTCTCTGTATCTGTTCTTGTTAATATCTATATCTCGAAATTCGGAAGCACTACAACAATAATAAATTATAGAGAAGTTATGATGATGTGCGATGTTTACCCCTAGTAGCCTCAGGACCCTACCCTGCTTCACATAGGTTAATATGAGAGTAAACACGTTACACGTACAAAAGTTACACATAGCCATAATAATCTATACTATTTTGTGAAGTAAGATAAATGTGAAAATCGCCGTGCACCGAATACGTAATGCTGAATTCGAGAAGCCGTAATGGGGTAACACGCCTCGGACAGCAGTACACAGGCAACAGCGTAAATAATATTTCATGACGTGTTGGAAGTGCTGACTGTTTCAACGGAACATTTAACGGAATGTTTATCGTTTGCTCAATCTGACGAGCTGTGTACATATAACCGCTCTTAATACCTTTTTTGTAGTTAGAACTCCCCAAAAAATCTCATAAATTGCCCTACTCGCAAACCGTTCTGCCGCCGTGAACATATTCACGTGAATGTCACGTGAAGAGGGACAGAGAGAGCAAAGGATGAGGCGGGGATGGCAGGAAGAGCAAAGGCGGGGAGGTGAGATTGGTATGTTCACGGCGGCAGAACTGTTTGCAAGTATACTTGCAAAGCACAGTTCTGCCTGTTATACAGTTCTGCCGCCGTGAACATACCAATCTCACCTCCCCGCCTTTGCTCTTCCTGCCATCCCCGCCTCATCCTTTGCTCTCTCTGTCCTTCCTCACGTGACATATGACGCACTCCATGAGGCGGAGCCTGTATGACTCGAACTACAGCCAAGGGCCCGAAACTCGCCAATTCCTTTGCGTGATAACGTGGGGCGTTTCATGCGTTTCGTGTCATCGGACGTCAGAAAACATCATAAATTGAACGTCATGGAGACATCCGGTGGCTAGTGATTACTGATTGGTTCCCATGAGGATGAATTCGTTTTCTGAGCGATGATTGGCAGCTTTGAAATTTGCTCGCGAGCGCTCAAACAGGCGACAGCGCGGCGGCTGTGCCTGTTGGAACAGGCGTCCACGGAGTCGCCGGCGTCCGTTTCAGACGGCTCGTGTTGTATAGCGGTTGGGTTGGAGTATGAGTTGTGATTTTTCCTGTTTAAAAACGCAAGCTGTGTCATGTGAGTGCCCTTGAACAGTCACAGCTGCCAGGGAAGATGACTACGCAACATTTCTGCTCTGCTTCTTGGTGTAGAAACGATTCGAGAGCCCGAACGCCTCGTACCCGATACCCGGTCAACGACTGCCGAGAGGTAAGTCATTTGTCATTGCTTGTTGCCTTACAACACCGCATTCACTTCGTGTATTGTGAATAAGTTGCTTAAAGTAGCACAGAAGTCATTTTTAACACCCAGTTTTCTTCCTATAAAACTGTGAAGTAGGCCAGTAAGATGCACCGTGCGAAGTAATTTACACCACGGAGTCATAATTATTGCAGAAATTGAATTTAAAATACGCCGCAAAAAGCGACAGTGCGCAACGGTGGTGAAGAGCAGTACCAGCCTGTGATCTGCCTGGAACCTCGCGCTGACGCTATAAGGAGAACGCTCGCTGATTGGCCTAGGGAAATGTTGTCTGCTACTCCGCTGTCGTCTGCTACTCGGCTGTTCGGGGTTCTGATAAAGCCTTTCTCCTTGCTCGGTAATGCTTCAGCCGCTCCTTCTATCCCCAATTCTCCGGGAGAACTGGCAAAACAGGTTTACGGCGGCAAAGGGACAAGGCGCTGACCCCCACTGACCGGCAAACCAGAACGAGTCTCCTTATGCCGTCATCGGTGACGTGCCATCATACCTCCTCATCCTCGTTATAGCTGGAGTAGCGAGTTAAGGGTGAAGGCGCGGAGCTATGTTTATGTGGGTTTTTTTCTGGGAAACAAATTGCACACATCAAAACCTTTCGCGCTATTCGGTATAATGACACACACACTTTCATCAGATGTCTTAATCTGAAATTTTTTTGGATGGCCCTCTGTACTCCTTTAACAGTCAGTAAATCGGGACCGGAATACGCTCTGGCCGAGAGAGACAGCGTTGCTTTGCAGATACGATGGTAGACTATATTTCTGTTCGTGAAACAATATCATCTAAATGTTATGATTAAACACCCGCTCACGTCGAACCATATAAATGTATGACGCTATACTGTAAGTCTGACTCTCGGTGATCTCGCTGGACAAGTTTCGTCCGACGTTGACTTAGTAGCTGTTCTGTACGCAGCACCAAAGCGTCAGGCTATTCGGCATCATTGTGAAGTAGCGCAATAAAAGGTATTTTTTGCACTAAGGTCGCTCATCACACCCCATGGCTACGAGCTTCTCACAACCCAACCACCGTTCTTATTTTTAGCGTTCAATAGCACCTTTATTCTTTATGTTTAAATTGCAACTTTCACATGCATAGCTGTGTATCTGATACTAATTTTCATCTTGCAGCCACTGAGCTCCAGCCACCAGTAGCAGTCCTTGCAAGAGGCAGTCCGACATTATCAGGCTTCTTCAAGCAAATTCCGGAGCAATATTAATGTCATGTTATTTTCGTTACAGCAGGTCATGCTGTATACGTCTTGCTTTGTATAACCGCATGTCGCACAATAAAATACTTCATCTGACAAAAACAACCAAGGCTCAGTCGTATTCCTGTACATCCACTGCATTCCGACAAACGCGAACCAAAAAACAGTGAATGGAAGAAAAACAAGGAACAACAAAAGAGGACGGGAAGCAGAGCAGAGGGGAGTAGTGAGAGAGAAACGGATAACACGTGATTTGCGTCATTCGCGACATAATAGAAAAAGAAACAAAAAATATGGTGGCTAGTCCTCAGTCATTGGTCCAGTTCCGGAGGTCACGTGAGTTTTCCGCTACAACAGATTTGTACTACAGCTTCGCGCCCCTGTTACAGCCGAAAAGAGTCTCCTGTGCTCACGGAGGAGAAGTAAGGAGACCGAACTCTGCCGCGCCGCCGTTGAAAAAGTGTGGTCCCGATTCCTCGAGTCTAATTGTGGCCGCGGCGCGGCGCTCGCGCTCCGTCAGGTACAGAGCCGTGTATTAAAAGGGAGTCTGGCCATTGGGAGGAGTCACAAAAAGAGGCTCGACCTGTCAATCACAGTTTCGGTCCTCTGATTGGCCTGCTTTTTACAAAGGGGGTCGCCATGACACCATACTGCCACCCAATATGGCGACGAAAACAAACACAGTGAAGCGGGCATTTCGTGACAAAAAATTTCACAGACTAACCTGATTTTACGCTGCAAATGTACATCCTAATATAAATTTCTCGGAAATCAGTTTCAACTTATGGTCATCCATCGATATCTAACTGAAAATAATACGTTTTGTAGCCGGTGTTAGGCCTAGTGAGCACGGCGATCACGACGAAATCATAACAAAAACGGCACTGTGCTGTACAGTCTCATTTTTAACAGCTGGATTTCATGGATATAAACATTCTTGCCTCTTATATTCCAACTATTCATGTAGATTTGTTTAAAAATCATACCGACAACAGAATGTGTCCCAGCAGGTGGTTCTGCCGGCAGCGGTACAACGACGGAAGCAGACGACAATTCCGGACGTGCCTTACGCTCCCTAGGTGGCGCTTATCAAATTTGCACCAACAATCCACTACTTTTGCAGATTGCGAGAGGTATCCATTTCAATCCAATCCAATCCACTTGCCACCCGAAATGGCGCTGCCCAGGTTGGATAGGGGGGCAAATAGTGAGGATAGGCTGATTGATAGCGCCCCATATTTCAAGACTTCATTGGTCGGAAAGCTGAAAAAGTGGGTGGAGCTTCAGGTATAGGCATGACCCATTAATGGCCAGACTCCCTTTTAATATACGGCTCTGGTCAGGTACTTGCTCCTCTGAAATGACGTGCTTGTAATGCGCTGTGTTAGACTTACTAGTGTGTCCAGTGCAAGCAGAAAAATATTTTGATAAAGAAACACGATTGTCGTGTATCAAGGGACGATCTCTCTTTGCATCTTTCGCCTGGAGTTGTTGTTGGTGCAAAGCGGGAGGCTTTCATTTTACAATGTGGGGAAGCCGCCGTCAAGGGGGTTCCGCGTTTGCTCGAGGCTTGATTCAAGACATTCAAGCCGCTTGAATGTCTAAATAAGCGTAGTGCACTCGCAGTTAAGAGGCTGTTAAGAATCGCGGAAGTATGTTTTGTTTTACTTGAGATCAAAAGACACCCGAAGGAGCACAATGGTTGTTGTTTGACATCGTACAGGATGGTAAGTTGCATGACTGGCAAGGCACGACTGCGAGATCTACATTGTTAATGGTGTTTCTACCACCCGCTTCGCGTGCACAACGCTTTGGGAAACGGGAGCTTTTTGTCGTAATTGTGAAGCATCCGCTAGGGTACAGAGGATTGAGTTACATTTAACATGACACCATACAAGAATTTAATACCAAGGTGCCAGAACGCACTTTCTGTCACAGGTTTGCAAACGCGGTAGAGGACTCTACTGAGTCCGTATAGTTTAAGGAAGAGATTCCCCAAGACAATTTTCATCTTGGTGTCCGGTTGGGGTGTGAAGACCATATCTACCGGATTTGGGGCTTTTTTTAGCTCGGGTAGAATACCTGGTGTAAACGGTTTGAGCAGCATGCTTGTGCTGAAGTAAATTGAAACTCCTAGGCATGGAACTGAACTTCAAAGTCAGTGTTATTCAAGATGTTGGTGTTGGACAACACACATTACAGACTTTCTTTTCTGTTCCCAAAACCGTATAGCATAGCGTGCCACTCAACGTCGCCATACACGAAGTTTTCTTAATTGCTCACGTACGCAGATAAAACTTTCCCAGTCCCAGCTTATGCGGCGACACCACATAGAAATGCCCACATATTCCGAAAAGATTGCGTCCGGAAACTTTACAGATCTTCAAACATGTCATTCCCTCCACGCCATTTAAATGTGTCTTTTCAGCACAACCTTTGGTTCCTTTGGAGTAGGTCCCACTTATGACACGAAAACGAGGCAACAGAAATTGCAAAACATTATTGGAGCTGACCAGAAAACATTAACTCATTATTGGAGAAATCGTTGTTAATTTTTATTATACAAACACTCGTTTTTAACGCTTCTTAGTAGAGTATTCGAGGACAAACAGCGCATTGCCTTGCAGATTTCGCCGAGCTAGTAGCGGAGGGAACGCGAGCGCCGCGTCGCGGCCAACAATAGACTCGAGGAATTGGGACGTTATTCTCCAGCCGAGTTCGGTCTCCTTATTTCTCCTCCGTGCCCGTGCTGCATCGACCGCCATATTGTAGGTCCCATCCAAGCCGCTACCCATATCGTACTCACCGTATATTTGGTGTTTCAAAGTTATTGTGTTGTGTGATTTGTAGCGTATCCAAACAATTTCCATTTTTTCGAACGGCATATGGCAGCGAACGAATGCGGGAACATGACTTCGAGGAACCTACAGTATGGCGGCGAGGGAACGTCAGTGAATAAACCCTATACTGTTACTTCTTTTGGAAAGTAAGTTGTGGGCACGCACCTGAAAAAGCGTTGCGGTAAAGCATTAGCGATCTTGTTGTAGCGTTCTTTCCGATTCCACTGGTGTCGACAAAGGAAGCGTGTTCTTTTAAACGAATCGAAGGAGACGATGGGGGCGCTGCGCCGTTAGGCTGAACTTGATGTATTGTTATAACATCATCACACAAGTGTAGAGGTGAGGAACTGTCGCTGTGCTCGAGAACTTCCGCGTGAGGAAGACCCCGGTGTGCCCGTGTTCCACGTTTGATGCTGCACGATTGATCATCCAAGACTGGTAGCAAAAGTGTATCAGATTATCATCACCTTGGCGTGACGACAGATGCCTAATCGAGTAACAGTACTCCTTGGAACAACTGAAAAACACTGCGGGAAATCATTAGCGGTCGTGTTGACACTTTCCAAGACCGCTCGCCGTGAATTGAGTCCTGCATGACAACAAAAACTAGTGTTTATTTCGAGTGTTGTTTCTCAAGTAAGGTGAAACCGATAAAACAAAGGGCATGCAGCGAAGCGAAGGAGGCGACGTCTAACACCACCTAGACACCACCGTGACGTCCCATAAATTGGGAAGCGTTTACCAAGAGTAATTATGACAAGTTAAGGAGGGTTCAAAATCAAGCACTGAGACTTATTTTTAACAGTTACGGCACTTCTATTACAATGTTATAGCAAAGAGGAAACTTAGGCAGCATCCCGGACAGATTTAGGATGGAAAGACTCAAATTCTTGTACCAAATAGTGCGTGGAATATATAACATCGACATAGATTCTTACACACGGTTTCGCGAACTTCGTCATACAAGAAGCTCTCATAGTACCCTTTTCCAAGAACCATTCGCACGCGTACACTGTTTCAGGTATTCGTTTTTTCCACGCACTATTCGCGATTGGAATTCGTTGCCACAGGCCGTACATAATGTAACCAAATTACAGCAATTTGTTGACGGGATCACCTGAGTCTGACCAAATGTTTCACACTCTTGTATTTGTATGCATGTGCTTGCAGGTGTGTCTATTCGGAATGCCATTTTGAGTGAAATGTTATGGCCCACCCTACTTGAACCCTTTGATCGCTTTGTAGTATATCTAAATAAAATAAAATAAAGAAAATTTCGTTGCATCGTAAATTTTGACAAACCGAACGGTTTTCGTGCCAAAACATATCTCACAAGCTCTCCGAAAGCCGGCATAACCCACCTGCTCAAAGCATATCTAGGTAGCTCCTTATGGTTACATCATAAAAATTTCGTAAAGGATGGGAAAGGAAGCACTTTGTTCACATCATCTTCTTTCCAGCACCCAGCGCTTTGCAGCCAGCACAAGCCAGAAAGGAGGAAAGCGATATCATGGAGGAAGCACACAACCCTTGTGCTTTCCTCCTCTCTGGATTCTGCGGTAAACTGGTTTGGACGTGTTTCTCCGGCTAGATACCCACGCGCTTTCAATATGGCATCGTCCAAGAAGCAACAGTGTATATGCTAGTTAGAGGTTTCATGACAAGCACAGTGCTAACTCACGCTGAATGGGTGAATAAGACTCCATTGCAGGGAATGGACTCTGCACTGGACTCTGGAGCATATCCGGTCATCGTGCGCCCCAGCCATAACCCGGACTGTTTCGAATTACGGAATGATAACTTGGAACGCCTTCTCACCAACCCCGATGTTGCAGACCTCCCTGTGGTGGTCTTGTCAGTGGCAGGAGGATTCCGACTCGGAAAGTCCTTCCTTCTCGGCTTCTGTATCAGGTGCAGACATGTTCTAGAGGGAGTCTTTGTAGCCATTCAATTTACAGTCGCGGGTGCTGAACAGCATTCTGTTCGCGGAACCGACAAGGCTCGCCGGACCCCGTTTCCAAAACGCAGTCTTAGAGCTTACCTTAGCGCACTGACTTGAGCTTACATTTTTGTCATCAGTGCGTTCTTGTTTTCTTTTCTTTGACATGACAGGTATCTGGAACACTTGGAGATGTCGTCGTATCCATCTGGTTGGATGGACAAGGACGATATACCACTGACAGGCTTTTCTTGGAAGTACGGCAGCAAAAGACATACAACTGGCATTCACCTGTGGGGAAAAGTTTTCAAAATCAAGACCCCGAAACACGGGCTCGTGGCTGTAGTCCTCATGGACACGGAAGGTGCGTTCGACAACACGTCCACGCTGGAAGGAAATGTCACAATTTTCTCAGTGAGCATGCTGCTGAGCTCTGTCCAAGTGTACAACCTCACCAAACAAATAACCCAGTCCGATTTGGAGCATCTGAAGGTGGGTACGAGTCATGTATGTCGTTATTTGAAAAGTGTGTTCTGTCCACTGGTGTTATCACTGAATTCATTCCTAACCTATTCGTTTAGTGCCCAAACCTTCCAAAGAAAGCCCACTGTCGCTGAACAGTGTCCGTACTGTGTAATTCGATGTTCAATGGAGTGAATGTTAGTCTTTTTTTTTTTCGCGTGACCCCTTTCACTCGTGCCGTTCGAGCAAAAAGCTAGTCATGCGTTGCATGTTATCTGGTTCGCCAAACCAAAAACAACCAGACACGACCAGGCACCTGAACTATTATTAAATAAATTGCTGTCGTCGTATGGACGACTGGTTCTCTACACAGAGGTGGACAATGAAATACGACAGATGAGCAGTTCTTGACAATTGGAGACCGGTATATTGTACAGCTCCCATCAACCTTAATAACAGCACTGAAGAGAGAGAGAGAGAGAAAAGAAAAGCTCTCATTTCGAAGCGTGATAAGAGCTACACTTAGGGATCTTGAGGAATGCTAAGTGAACAAAATCATTGCGTTAAACGAACGCAATAATTTTGTTGAATTAAGATTTCCTCATAGCTCCATGTGTTGCTATTATCGAGCTCGTGAACGACACGTATTCTTCTCGAAGCGTGTTCTTGAAGGAGCAATGAGCAGGCATATCAAGTTGCTCAAGACTTTGTTTAATTGATCAACCTGTCCGTCAGGTATCGCTACGAAGAATATTAACGACTTTAGCATACCGCTTCTGGTAGATTACCGCGTCTACCCCACCCAATCAGGAGATTCGACTCTGTCATTTGTGCAAGCGTGCACGATAGCATAACGGTGACCTTACCAACGGCATACTAAAGATCCTTAATAGCGAGCATTACTAGACCGCCACCGGTTTTCGGTTGGCTACCGCACTTCCTCACCCTATCTATCTCACCGCGTCTTCTTCACCCTATCAACAGAGAAGATTCTGAGTCACATTTGCTGTCATAGGTTCCTGTAGGCCCGGTAGGCTAACGGCGAGGTTATCAGCGGTGAGCAACCATTCCCTAATATCTCTGTGCGGTGAATTGTCACCGTACAATGAAAATATACAAAAAGAAAGTCAAAGAAACGACCGAAGCTAGCATAATCCTGAAACGAGTTATGATTGGCCACGTGCCTTGTTCCTTGTTTCGGAAGCATTTTCCCAAAATGATTTGGCAAAAATTTAGTGGAGGAAATGGATGATCCCACGCCCTGTACCAAGTGAACGTTTAATAAAAACTGAAAACTGAACTCTGCGCGATCCAGGAAAACGGCACATAACACGCGCGCAAAGGGTGCCCGCGGTCTCCTATTGCTCTTCTTTTACAATTACTTATGCTCCCGGCGGAAGATGACGATTGTGGCATCAATAAACGTCATGCCCAAAATGGGGACGTGATGTGGACGATATTACGACATCAGGAGTTGGAGTGTGGAGTATGCCTAAATGATGGCCAAGGGCTCTTCCGCTTGAGAGACTGTTCTACCATCTTGCATGCTCCAATGTCGCCGTCGCCTCCCGGCTGCATGTCCTCTATCAGGGGGGGGGGGGGGGAGGGGGGAGAGGCAGTTTCTCGAGAGGTACTTGGGGATCCGGATGAGGGTAGCACCACCACACCACCTAATGCTACAACGTTCGTGCAGGGCTGTGTTTTGCAAACGATGATATGAAAGGAACATCACTGTGTGGTAACGCTGGCGCTTCGCTGCTCAGGAAAATTCGATACCGCCCCGAGAGCGATTCTATCGAGTAGTGCAGAGGAGACGCACAGCCACAGGCCTCGTAGCTAAGACCGTAAAACCACCGGAACCACCCTGATCTCTGCCGATGCAACAAAACCTTCGTCAGCCTTCCGAAACTTCTGGAAACAAGAGATTCGGTATCCCTTCAAGACCTTCGAGCCCAATTTTATCGAGCCTGTGGTAGACGGGAAGTTACTTTTTTGGGGGTCTGTAGCAGCTATACAGATGATGCATCCAGAAATGGCAAGTCCGCCTCGTGTTTCTTCATACGATCCGAAGGCGTAGTACAAAGACGACGGGAGAGTATGTTGAAGAATAATGCGCATGTGGTTTCTTACTGAAAATAAAATATAAAATGAAACTTTCCTTTGTATTGAACCACCCTCGTAGATTCACGTACTTTTCGAGAAGAACATCAGAAAAATTGCTCTGGTTATAAAACCGCCTTCTATTATGTACTGCAATTGCACCACAAGTACGCAAGTACGCAGGGTTGTGCTGTTCCCCAAACGCATGGACGGTATATTTTCCTGTTGCTGTTGCTTCCAGAAGGAAACCCAAATGCCTCTGGCAGATATGAACGTGGCACCCATACGTGAGGTTCACGCTCAAACAAGAGCAGTAGCAATAACTCATTATTCAGGGGTGGACATCCCGTGGCACCGACGAGAAAATGGGTGAATGAAAGGAATTTCTTCTAGAGCAGAATCGTATGACGAAAAGAACAAAAGTGAGAAAAGGAAGACATGGAATAAAGTAAAAGAAAGAGTGTTTAAGTCTCCTCAGTCGGCAGTATCTAAGTGGTCGTTTTCCTTCCAGCTATTTGCCGAGTATGCTAGCATGGCAAGAAGTAAGGAGGGCCAGGGCAATGAAGTGTTCCAGAAGCTCCTGTTTCTTATTCGTGACTGGAAATATCCTGGAGAGAAACCGTTTGGACTGGAAGGAGGACAAGAGCTGCTTGATCCCTGGCTTGAAAGGAACCACACACTGCCCCGTGAAGTCTACGAACTGCGCGAAAACATCATATCCAGCTTCGCCGAAGTGAGATGTTTCCTCTTGCCTAGACCTGGTGACGCGATAGAGAAGTCGAGCTTCGACGGAAAACTTCATGGTAAGATTCCTCTAAATTTAACTTTCGTACTTTCCCCTCAGTAGAGTATGTTGGGGAGTCGTAAGTAGAAAAAAACGTTTTTGCTTCACACATCCATAAAGCTTTGATGCAACCAAACCGACTGCTGCGCACGTTTGCGAATCCGTTGAAGTGACAGTCGCATCCGTTTCGGGCGAGTTCGAAGCTTTAGAGTCATTTTATTCTCTATCGACTGCTGAACACTCCATCGAAAACCCCACACGAAATAGTGGCCTTGTTCAGCTGTTAGGCGATGTAATACACGACAAGAGCAGACGCCGTATGTTGTGAGTATTCCACTAATCCCTCTCTCAAAAAGCGTGGAAACTTATTTATCTAAGTACCAATTCGGGCGCGGCCTCCAGAATCTGGACCGGTACGCTTTTGGTCCGCCATCGTCTGCAAGCTCTGCAAGGCATTTGGATGTCAACATGTTCGACGCGAGCGAATGTTACCTAACCTGTTACCTAATGTTGCCTGTCGTCGCTATTCAGAGATTTCCTCGAGGACAGCAGTGATGCAGTACAATGATGAAGACAGTGATCCTTATTTTCGGGATCCTTTGCAACGACACTATATATTGGAGATACGGAGACGAAACTGGTCGCGATAATCACGGCGTTCGTCAGTTACGAGCAGTTCCTCGATTCAGTGCTTGACACACGCCCATTTCAAAATAACAGCGGCCTATATCGTTTTGCAGTCAGAGGAGGCAGACGAGCATTTAGTTGCCATGTAGTGGGCACGGCAGCGACGCTCTGCGATAGCACTGTTGTTCTAGCGCATTACAGGTAATTCCTTTTTCCACCGACCTATGCTATCGGCTGCAACTTCCTGCTCGAAGGGACAACAGGTACAGTAACGTGGTTTTTCAATTTCTTCGAGGGGCACCCGTTATCACTTTCAAACGATAGATAGATATCACGCAGCCATCGCTGATGTAATCGAACAGTTATTCCAGTACCACGTTAAGGTGTGCAAAAGTGAAAGAAACTACAAATTCCGTATCAAATCTTGCGTCAAGCATTTCCTTTTGTACTGTATTTCACGTGAAATGGATGTTTCTCCACAACTAGCACCCCACTTTTTCATCGCCTGGATTCAGAACAGTATCTCATCTGAACAAGTCCCATCCCATCCAGCTTATTATATTACGTGAAACATATTGCTGGTTGTGTTGCACTAAGATAATGAAAATGGTAAAAGTGCTAACAGTACAGGGCGAACACTAAAAGAGGACACCCATACACCGAACACTTTGGTGGCATACTTTGTATACATGTTGCTTCATGGGTATATCTTGTGTACAGTTTAGCTTGGTTGTTTTTCATAGCACAGGGTCTATTTCACTGATTTTACCCTTTTTAATTGACACGGCGGATTTAAGGATTGTTTTTTCTCACAGATGTCCAAGGTTCACCAGCTGGGCTACCTGGTGTTGTTGCTCTTCCCATCGTCATATGAGGGTACTAACATATTCATAAGGATAACATATTTCATATGCATATTATATCTTACATTACTACGGATACCAATTTTTTTTTTACAATGCTGTATATTGTTAACACTGTGAGCTTTGGTACTTGCCTGTGTTCGGAGCAAACATGCGAAGTGGAGTAGTTTGTATTGAACGAGCATCCTCCAACAGGAAGAAACAGGGACATGAACATGCACAATGAAACAATGGCAACTGCTTTAATGATGACAAAGTAAAATATTACTTGAAGAAGTTGCTCACAGTTTTTCCAGAAGAGTGCGCTGATCTTGCGCATGTGTTCTTAAAGGGACTATGAAACGATTTTTTTTCTTCGTTTCGTTCGAAAGAAGACATTTTTCTGAGTCTAGAACCGAAATTTTACTTTCGTCGCGCGAGCGGATTTCTCGGGAGCGAATTTAAACGGAGCGGCGAAGGGAGGACAGCTGGCGCCACGCCGTGGCGAGCTGCCGAGAGGAGACACAACGGGTAACTTGACGCGACCACGGCCGGCTCAGCAACACGTCACCGTGACGTGTTGCCGAGCCGAGGAATCCCGCCAGGAGCATGCGCCGTAGGATCCCGCGTATGCGTTCATCGGGAGTGGAAATCTCCATGACAGCAGCTTTCGCGCGATCGGCAGATTTCGGCAGTGGCGGCAGCCACAGCGCGAGCTCGCGGCATTACTTGCCATTGTGCAACACCGGTGACTTAACGGGGAACCGAAGTGCGGTCCGTACAGTTACACCATCGGCAGGGAAATATGCGCGGGAGAGGAGGAACGCGGAAGAGACATTTCCAGCGCGCGCTCCTCGCAGAGTGGAGCGATTTCGTCCGGAAAAATTTGTGGCATATTAGTTTCTCTGCGGGAAGAACAGTTTCCATCGAAAAAAAGTATGGGGGTTCGGGAAATTTCATAGTCCCTTTAAATTGTTCTTCAAGTAAAAGAAACACCTGTGCTGTATTCTGTCATGCAGTTGCTATAGTGGAGTAGGTTGTCTTGTTGTGCGTGTTTGTGTCCTTGTCCCTTGCTGCTTGAGGATGATTGCCTGTATTCGTAGAACATGAAAATTATATGAGCGTACATGTGTTCGCACACATATCCCGATTTATGCAGGTTTCTTCCATATAAATTACTTCTCTTTCCATCCTTTTGCTCCACAGCAACCCCATGTTAGAAACTAACAACCTGCAACTAAATTTTCCTGATCAGCCCAGTTGTAACTGATGTCACGCAGTGTAATATTGAGACCTGTCTCATTCCTGCTGTCCATATCTTGTTTCAGCTCTGTAATGCGGTGTAGACATACATTGAACTGCACAATAAAATGATAAGCAAAGCATGGCTGAAATTTTGCTTCATCTTGATAAATTTACAGTGCAGCAATAGAGCATGTCTGTTTGGACTTAACATATTCGCGAACGGGCAACAAACACAGAGATCATTCAACTGGTAACATATTTATTTGGACAAGGGGTGTTTGTCCAAATAAACCAGATGCTAGTTGAACGCTGTGTGTGTTTCTTGTTCTTGTCCCTGTGAGTTCTCCATCATGTTCAACTTCACAGCGATGCATTCAGGTGCAGGGCCCAATATGCCCATTTGCTTGCCGAATGGGTTAATGTTTCGGGGGCTAGCAGCCTAGCCAGTTGGTACAAGGTGGGCATCAGATGTGCACAAGGGAGGGTCAACATAATGCATCCCTGAAATGCAAGAGCAGTATGAATGTGAGGCAAATGACGCAATATCTAACCCACAGAAAATATGTCCGCAATAACGGGTAGGTTGTGAAGCAATTGATCCTTGATGAACATATTTGTTCATAAATGTAGACTGTAAATGTAGACTGGTAGAAAATCTATCAATCTCGCTAGGAAATGTGAAGGAAAGTGCATCTTTAGGACGGCTACCAATATTTTGACTGATGTTTTTCTGTGCACTATCCTCATCATTGGCACGGTATTTAAAGGGCAGCGAAGGACTCGAAAACAAATATGATGGGAGAATTAGAACTGCAAGTCCTGTGCAGAATATGAAGGCATCTCAAAAAAAGACACGTAAGACACCATCAAATTTTCGACTGTCAGTGTGCATAAGCCTTAATTACATGCAGGAAATGGAAACAGTTACGAGAGTGATACTTATACTGTCCAAAGTTGTACTTATGTAATAATGCCATTCACAGTATGAAATAATAAATGCTGCTTTGTGCCCTGAAATACTGCGATTTTGTCTGGGTACATATTTTCATGACGTCAAACATGCCTTTGCAACATCCCCTACCTAAAAGCAAATGGCTGAGCGCAGGAGGGTGCATCCCTGTGACCTGATTTCTACACAGGGCTGGCTTGATGCTTGCTGCTCTTGATGCCGCAACTGCAGGCAGTTGTTGCTTTAAGTATGTGCCTGTTGTTGCTATTATTACATGAGTATTGCTGTTGGCGCAAGATGCGGCCTTCCACAAGGGTTCTATACTCCGTTCGACTTAAAGGGAAACGAGAAAGCAAAAACAACTTGCTCTTAAATGAAAGCCCATGTTTCAATTTGTCTGATGCGAGAAAAAAATATGTCACACTGCGCCACCGCCTAGAAGAAAAGCTCAATGAAAACAGAGCCGTCTTTGGCTGCAACGAAGGGGGTGCCCCGGAGGCAAAGGTTGGCAGCATCCAATGAGACAGCAGAAGCGCGCGCATTGCTATCGTGGACGTGTACACTTGGAATGGGCGTGTTCCGTATATGCGCCGCAAGATGACCACTACTGCATTCTTGGACACCGATTCACTGAATTGTAGCCCACAGAAGTTCTCGTGAATGTTCCACTGAAAACATTTATCATCACATCCTTCGGACAGCGACGCCAGTCCGCAATGCAACACGCACGTTTATTACAGAGACTGCTTCATGGCGTGGCACTTGCGTGCACGCGCAGCATGGGCTAAAAACACCGATGGGCTAAAAACACCTAAAAACACAAAAAACACCCTCCCCTTCCTCCTCGCCCGCTATTTTTTTTCCATTTTTCGCTTTTATGGGTAGATTTTTATTTCAAACGAACTACACTTTCCGAACCGAGCGATAAAAGGCACCACTGACTATTTCCGCAGTACTTGCTGGACTGAAACTGGCCGCAATTTTAGTACCGCCAGTTTTTAACGTACCACAGGAAAAATAGCTTTCCTCCTACGGCTTTTCTGGAGGTGTTCTGCATCCAAAACAAGACACTCAGGTGACGCTCTCGTTTAATATTAGGTAAACAAGAGAAGCAGATTGACTATAAGAGACTACATATTTCCCTGCCTACCAAAACCGCTACACAGCAGCACTCGTCTGGACTCAGTGGTATTTGCTTGTCAAAGAGAAAGTATAATGAAGCACCCTTGCAGCGTCCAAGATTGCCACTGCAGCAATCACTGCAGCGCACAGCAGAATCACTGCTGCAATATAACCGAAAGTAAAAAAAAAATCACAGTAAAAGAGGTGAAAAGACACGCGACGACATCATGTACAAGTCAGATGCAGTTGGGACAGTTCAAACATGGAGAAAATATCAGAACAGCATTTAACCAAGGCCAACGCTATCCCACCAAGTAAAACTGAAAGACGTTGCGGCAGTAGGGTTAACGAGAGTACATCGTATGTCTGGGGCCATGATACCCAACTGATCATCTGCTCCTAAATCATTTTTTTTCTCGGGATGCTCGTCTATGTGTATCGTTTGGTATAGTTTGTGGAATTTGTGTTCCTTTTCCCGGTAATGTACGGTGAGTTTGCATCACGAACGGTTATCCCAATTACCTCATCTGCATTAACTCAATCCGCATTTTGAGAAAATACAACTTCTATCTGCGAACCAAAATTTTAAACCACGTGAAACTTGCAAATGGTAGCGTTCGGGAATGAGGAATCATCATTGTGTAGCATAAAATTGGTGGCTGAGCCAAAGTGCCCACTGTACCCAGCCAAAAGTCTAGAGTGGGACCACTTCACAGTGGGTTATTGGACTGGTCCCACTTTGAATGTGGGACCACTTCAAAGTGGAACCAGATTCACCTGAAGTGCAACTAGTGGAATTGATCCATTGGTCCCCTCTTCAAGTGGTCCAGGATTGGCAGATCGGTCCACTGAATGCATAATCGAAAAATTAATACGTGGAAATGCACATATTGCTCAAGGAATATACTGTTTATTGTGCTCAAAGCATACACTAAGCAGAAAGAAATAATCAATGCATCTCCATATGTACGAATAAGTCCGATCACTCACTGTGTCTATACAAAGCATTTAGCTGACTGTGCGATGCACTCACGGACCACAGGGAGCTTTACGTTTTGTTGGCCACCTCACATCTTCTATTTTCTCAGAGAAGATAACACATGACGCTCCTGTTGTCCATGCAGGTCGCGACGTATTGTTGCGAGAGGCACAGCGTCAGGATGGTAATGATTTAATGCATGAGAATGGTTGCGCGTGACAAGCACTTCATCTTCATCTACCTTCCGTTACAATATACCCCCTTCCTCTTCACCGTATACGTTCGGAATCTGTATCTCTTTGAGTTCTTCCTAAGTTTCAAAATTGAAACATCTAATTAATAGTAAGCATAACATCACGGTCATTACTGATACTTTCGAACGTCAGAGGCATCCCCACGTGCAGTCCGGTTGGCCTTTCACCGTCCGTTTCTTGTGAAAAATCTTCCGGGAAATCGACAATGTGTTGCGCGGGGACCACTGTCATCGCGTTGTCTTCGAAAGCGCACTAAAACACACGCAAATACTGCACAGAAGTTAGACGATCCTTGCTACTGCAACCGAAGACACCACAAAGCGTCCAAGTCCCAACTGTCACCTGTTACTCACGCCTCTCACCCTCTCCGCTCTCACGTCTCGCCGTTTGAATTTGCAGCCGCCGGGCGCCTTCATGGTTCTGCATTGCATCAACCTCTGCAGCGTTAGCTTGGATGTCCTAAAAGTGCGCTTGCCTACTCCATATGAGGCACGGCCACATGATATGCAATCGGCATGGTGTCGGGGAACAGGGTGAAATCCTACTATTTTGCTTTTTTTTTACATCTACCACGTGATCACGAATCGGGTGACTATAGGAGATTTTTCGGTGAGCGACCTTGCAATCTTTCCCTCTCGCATTCCTCCTTTCTCTTTGTACTGGGATACTATCGACATACACTGTTAGAAAAAAAACGTATAAATAAGGTATCGTAATGTGCTCTTATACCCCTTTTATACCTTCTGCTTCAGATATAAACCTTTGGATTGTATAGAAGAGGTACAAATTTCCCATTTATACCTCCAACATTTCTCAAGGGTATGGAACAGGTATAAATAAAGGAATGCTAACGTACCATATTAATACCTCGTCACCACGCGTTTATATCCGGTACAAGGAATAGATAACCAGGCTATGCCTTTGACGGTATAGATGAAGCTGCTATACGTTATGTTTCTTTATACCTTTTTAGGGCTTTTTTTTTCATTTATTTTCGCAACGTGCTGTATCACATCATTATTTTTTTTTCTTGAGACGGTATCAGCTGAATTAAACGGATATTTAATTAAGAAACACAGACATCAGTACAGGAAGGGAGTTGCCACAGGACAGAAGCCGCCGATATTTCGAACAGAGACTGTTCTTCTTCTGGGCCCAGAAGAAGAACAGTCTCTGTTCGAAATATCGGCGGCTTCTGTCCTGAGGCAACTCCCTTCCTACATCTCTACTGGTTCGCTGGATTTCTACCCATCTACGTAGACATCAGTACAGTACTATCTGAATCCACATGGTTAGTTTATGGCTGTATGATATCTGTATTGCCGGAATGTTGCATCTAGATGTCCTCACCCTTAGAGTTGCGTACCAGACGAAAACTGCTTCACACGTTGTCATGTCGCCGCCGGTATATATCAGTATTTGTTGCTCTGTAAATGTCTATCATCGTGATATATCTTCCGCTCAGGTCTCCCTTCAACTCCGCGTATTAATGTTTCGTGGTGGAGGGAGGCGAAAGGGAGCCGGTCTTTCATATTTGGAGAAGGGCCCCTTGATAGCGCGGTCCGCCCCTAGGTGGGCCGTGTCTTTGAACGCGCGGTCGATAACAGGGTCGTCGGGGCAGTACCGCTTGCGGTGCTGTTCCGGGAAGATATCTTCTTAGATCGTGATATATCGTGACTTGATGACTGCGCAGAGCGATCTTGCTCCTTGAAAATTTTTCATTAGTTTTTAACTCAATTTTTTTTTTTTTTACATGGGGAGTAATGTGAGAGAGGCGGAACCCGAGACGAGGAGGGAAGAGGGACGACACAATAAGAATTCTCGAAACTTTCCGAGAATTCGATTGTTTTCGAGAATTCTTGTTGTGTCGTCCTTCTTCCCTCCTCGTCTCGGATTCCGCCTCTCTCACCATGCACCAGCTCGTCAGCGTCCTCTCACTTCTTTCGGGGAGTAATGTGCACAGGCTTTGCTTTCTACTTCACAACCATATGCATTTGCGTGTGTTTGTAGTACGTGTGTGTATGTCAAAAACTTGTGTTCCCTCCAAAGGTGATTTTTCTAGATCTCTCCTCTAAAAATGTATATGCCTATAGGTGTGATTTAATACCATGATGGTACTCGTGCATACTCTCACAGGGGTATAGAGCAGTACCCCTAAGGGTATACGATATAGTCCTTTGTTCAGGACTATATTTTTTATACCTCTAAGCGGGGTATAAGAGAAGGGCTAAGGAGGGCTAAGTTATTGAGCAGGCAATCTGTACCTCTAAAAGTATAAATTTTTCTCTGAGTGTAGCATCGGGTTCCTGCATTCGATACCGACCATTGGAGAACGAGTAGCCCCGTTGCGTTCCTAACCTTTTCCCGGTCGTCTGTGCTGATTGGGAGGTTGGTGTTGAACGGCTGATATCTCGAAAGGACGCCAGTTGCACACTTTCAGCTGTGCTCGTCCCCGCACACTCCAAGAACGACTGAGATCATGTTAGAAGGAGGGTTCTAGAAGGTGGGAGGCTTGTCCTGCTTGGCAGTGTGCACCAGGAAGTGGGTCTGCGTAGCTGCAAGGCAGCGTTGCAAACATTTGCGTGTTTCTGTAACTGTATTGTAATGTTGCAACAATTCATAATAAAATAAGCTCATCCAAATAGTTACATTGTACAACGGATATGTTATCCCATGGAGTCCTGTTTTAGGCAGTGATAGTCCAATACTGCTCTGAACAAGAAATATTATTTCATGCTAATAAGCTACTATTTATTTTCCGTGCCATATATGAAATCACATAGAACTTGAAGCACTTTTAATTATGGGAAAAGTTCTCTCTAATCTGATCAACAGATTTTATTTGATAAATGAGATCAAATGCCTCCAGCTAAAATTAATCGAATTGTACTGCATCGATTTGAACCAGCGGGTGTGTTCCAAGCTTGCCCATATTACATTTCACATTTCACTGAAATCTTAAAGTGACTACGACCAGAAGGTCGACAAATATTTTGTTTTCATGTATTAAGAAGCTGTAATATGTCTCTAAGCCGCAGCGAAATATTCTGGCTGTGCCCGGCGGCAAAGCTTGTCAAACGGGGACCTGAAAACCGGTTTGGGTTTTCCACCTAAACTCCCGCAATGGGCACCGAAATCTAGATTCTCTGAAGTGGATATCCTCCAAATTCCGCCTGTGTGACGAAAGCATGGGGTTCATTGGGTGCCGGACTGGAAGTTCTGTTGTTAGTGAGTTTGTGACTGCGGCGGCATGCGGAAAGCTATCTTCAATATGGACGTCGAAGCAAGAAATGCGGAGACTTCGAGTCCGGACCATTTTCTGACCTTTCTGCGATCGAGAAGGAAATTTTGTTTGCTGAACAGTTCGGGGGCCTTGCTTTCTGAACGGCGCCGCCGCCGCGAATGCGACCAAAAGCCAAAGCTCTACGAAGATCGATCACAAATGAGGCAAACAGCGTCAGCCGCCCGTCTTCGACAGAGAGGTAAGCAATGAGCTTTTTAACACACACTGTGATTGAGCATGTAAACGTTCTCTGAAACTTTGTGTCCTCATATTTAATGCGCACTTGCTGTTTAAGCTGCCTGTGCGGCTGGTGTGTCATAACGCCGAAAGAGATAGAATGCTTGTGCTGCAAGGAGATCGTAAGCACTGCCGAATGACTGCAGTATAAGTGCATTGCAACCCGCGAAGATTTCCAACTTCTGTGCCCCAGTACGATTGTCCTGAAGGTGGCATATTTTGAACCAGTGTGTCGAACCGAAACGTTTTTCGTTCCGGTTTTCGTTCCGGTTACATCATAAACGATCCGGTACCGGTTCTGCTCCGGAGCAAAAAAATAACGGTTCATACCGGTTTTTAACCGGTTCCGCTTCTGCTGGGAATACTCATCCCCACACAAAAAAATCAATGTTGCAAAATGTAAAACCGTTTTTTCAGCATACATGGTATTTAATATTAATAGACAGCTGTGAAATTGGTAGCTCCTGGTTCCTGTAGGTTACTGTCTGTTCAAATGGGATTTCTCATTTCTTGAAGCGCATGCTACAAACTGACTTGTTTGTCATACATAAAGTACTTTCTTGCTGGGTTGGAGCGATCGCGTCCCATCCGAATGTCTGTTGCTACTGTCCAGCCAGCAAGCACTACCGCACGAGTACGACGCAAATCGAGGAACACCTTCACTCACAAACGCCTCGACGGCTCCGTTTTATTTTCTTGGTGTCCTGTCCACAAAAGAGTTGCCACTTTGCACGGGCTTGCCCTCGCTATACGTAAATGTATTCAACTTAGCTGCGCTAAGTTGCGCGACATTACCGATAAAGAAGCTGTAATGCAGCCCCCTTGTTGTTTAGTTGAGGAGAGTTTGGGGGGTCAAATTAAAACGAACACTACGGCACATTGCTAGAGAGTCACATGTACCTCGAAGTCTGTGTGCGTGCGCGAACGATAAACCATTACAAAGGGAGCCTAAGGGTCATACTATACCGACATACATTCCATCGTAACCGTAACCCTCGTATAGTATCCATGACATGACTTCAGAGCACAGGACGTCTCATTCGCCTATCCGTAGTCCAAACCGGCTAAGTTTTTTCTTGAACCGAAAACCGTTAAATTATTTTTCGGTTTCCCTCCTGAGCGAAAAAAATGTATACGGTTTCGATTCCGTTCCGGTTCGCACCAAAATAGCGTTTTTTTTTCGGTTTTCGGTTCCGGTTTTCGGTTCGCTCCGACACCCTGTTTTGAACTCAGTGGGCAGCGCGAACCGTTGGGGGACCAGATTCACAAGTAAGTCACATGTGTCCTTGTCGAACGATTTTAAAGTTTGGGTGCTCAAAATTGGTTTGGTCCTGCATTAAAGTCGCTAAAAACTCCAGTACAGGGCGCAACACATAAAAAGACGGCACAATACACAACTCTGAACTAGATAAAAGCAATACAGGCAACTGTGTAATTGTCAGCGTGCTGTATCTTGAGACACACTATCGCCTCTCGCGTCCTGGAAAAAGATTAAAAGGAAACAGAAAATGCAACCCAAGATAAGGCCAGTTCCGATAGAGTCACCCGATACATTTGTTTTTGTTTTGTTTCCGCAAGTTAAAGCTCATCTTCGACGCATAAGGCGGCACTGTGCTCCTTCCCACTCTTCTGTTGGGGATGAAGGAAATACGCGTCTCCGAAGATGCGCGATGAACAAAATAAAGCAAAAAAAGGCGTTCCTTCACTAATTTTTTTGCGGGCGATCTATCGAACGGATTTTTGTTCTGAAAACGGCTACGATATCAGGTGACCGAAAGGAACAGATGTTCTCATTGGGACAACTTTGTAGCTTTTATAATTAAAAACTTAATTAATGCGAGTTAATTAAGACATTGCCTTTGGACTTTGCTAATGCCCTGCTAGGGAGTGCTCTTCAGCATATGCTATATTGCAACGATTTCATCTTGGAAAAAAGTGTTATACATATTTAAAAAAAATTTGTTCACAGTTAGCGTGGACACCTTGTATACAGATGGAAGACCCAGAGGGAAAAGTGTACCGGTTAAAGGGTCGTCCGTGTGACATAAAAACATTAGAGCCGTTGAAAACAATGCAAAGATTAGAAACAATGCGCAAGAATAATACACGAAATACATAAAAACATAATACATGAAAACAAAGCAAAGATGAAAAACAATGCACAAAAATAATACACATGTAATAGCAAGGCACGCACTATACACAGGTGCACATCTTTGTGCCCCAAATCAGAAATATTACCATATGTAATAGTTAAATTAATCTTGATACATTTTTGACAGCAAAAAATATTTCGCTAGTTTTTTTAAATTCAAAAAAAAATTGACGCTTTTGTTTGGTGGTATGCTGTTCCATTCATTTACACTTCGAAACAAAAAGGTTAGTTTCCTGTAGTTAGTCTTAATGGTAGGGAAGTTAAAGACACCTCCAGCCCCTGCTCTCGTGTGGTGAACAGCTCGAAGTTCGTTGTAGTTCATGGCTACAGAAAGGAAGTGTCCGCTCAAAACGCCAAATGTTATATGTAATATGTGTAGAGATATTATTTCTTTAATAGCTAGTATCTGGTGATCGCGCATGATTGAAGCAACAGAAGACAAGTATGGTAATAAGTTGCTCTCAGGTACATGTGGAAATGTCATTGCACACACCCTGTACTATAACCGATTACGTATTTGCCTATACGATATTTTATGAACATCTGTGTAGACGGACAGATACACAGCGTATCGCCAGTTTGCAAGGTGAGTCTTGCACAGGCTTGGGAGAACAAGAGGACGGTTATCCCAGCCTGTGCAGTGAACAGGGTCTATAGCAAGCCTTCCCCACAGAAACTGATACAGGCTTCAAGTACCCAAGATCCTAACTGGAGGTACCTCCTCGCACGGCTCGTTTATCGCATTTAAAATTATTCAGCATCTGTATTTAGGACGATTTATAGCCCTCAAGAGAGATCAAGCTTGATGAGTTCGATAGATGAGCACTCCTTTCGTAACATTGTGTACCGTTGCTACAATGAACAGTTTCTTGAGAGCCTCTGATAAACAAACGAAACGCAGGCTCTGTCTTACAAATATGTATATTACTTGTAACTTCTGCATTTTCGAAGTGACTCATGTTGATGTCCCCCTCATGATATGCCCGCAAGGGCCTTTAATATATATTGATAAATAAATAAATATCAAAATCAGAAAAACGTGTCACATCTATTGTACCGCCTATGCTCTCTTTCTTTTCAATCTGCAGGTCTCATCTCAATCTCGGGTACTGCATAAAAAAGGGGAGGAGGAAATTCAAAGATGACATATCTAAAATTTAAAGAAACCCAGGTGCTACTCACGGCTCAGTCCTGGATCACATGCACATAGAAAACGGCTTTTCTGAGCCTCCGTGGTTGATTCCTTTGATTTTTCTGACTGTGAGGCACTACTCATTGGCATGGTGGCAAGTGGGCTTCCGTCTGATAGTGCGGTTTACAATCGAGGAACATCTCTCTACAGTCTTAAGAAGGATATCAACATAACCTGTCGAGGCACAGCATTTCATGCTACTTTCAGTAAGTACAACACTGCTCATAGAAGTTGCGACAGTTTGTGTTGGGAAAACATGCTGAAGTTTCCTCAGGCGGTCCATCCCGAACTGGAAGTCAGGGTTCGTAGAGACCACCTGGTGAGAGGGACAGCGACAGTGTCCAGTGAAGACTCTCCAGCAATTTTGTCGAGGTTTGGGGGTCATACCTTTTGACAATTTTGATGGAAAGAAGGCTGTGTGAAACACTGAACTCTTGTGTATGAATTATTGTGCAACCAGGTACACATGTTCTAGTAACCTGGGAAAGCCTTTCGTCTCTTTTAGGAAATTACTAATGAATCTGAGTGTCTTTTGTGGAAACAGGTTGTAACTGCCTTTCTATCCACCCGTCTTATTTTCGCTAGCAAAACCAAATATGTAACGCCACACACAATGTCTAGTGCTAGCACACTAATTGCTTAGAGTGTTCCCAGGCTTCATAAATGGAGCTACCTCATGCATACGCTATGCCATGTCGGCAAGAACATCAATCAGAATGGCTTTACTTTTGAAATTGGCCATTCAATGTTTCATGTGACTGCAAGAATGGTATCTCCTGAGCAATAGGCAATAAGAATTATCTCTGCAATGAAATGAGCTTCGTAAAACAACAACTTTATATGCAAATACATTTCAAAAGCAGAGTGACCACATCATAATGTAACATCCTTGTTGGCTGCAAAGACCGGCTTAACACAACGATTAAAAACAGAGCGTAAACGTTTTGCCTCCTGTCCGGGTGGCGTCACCAGTGCTAAAGAGGCCAAAGAGGAGCACATGAGCCTATCTAAGAGGCCGTCGTAAACATCCAATAAGGAACTACACTTTGTATCAGAGGCTGATGCATCACGCCTGATAAAGCAGGACTCTAAGAACTTTCTAGGGCCTCATCGCTAGTAATGGGCAAACGTTACCGCACCATGAAAATTAAATACCTACATGTCCCTTAGACCAGCAATGGTATACTAATCCGGTCCTGGTTCGAGTACCACTTGTAGTCCTGGCAATGTCCCTTGTGTGATCTTTTACTCTTGTCCCACGTCCTTTGTCGATCTCGCCAATGTAGGTAGGATCACATTCTATGCACTCAAATTTATATGCATAGTGTTAATACCTGATGGGCACAGTGGCCGCCAAATGACGTATGAAACACCCTGGAAGAAAGGAATGGAGACACCTTCGATGTTCTTTTATTTCTGACTCTTCTCATTTGTAGCGATGATGGCACCTGGATAGGCGACGAAACGTTTACTCGCTTTGTTCTAAAATGCTGTGTTAAGCCGACGTTCTCAGTAAAGGATTTGACATTATGAATGATGATTAGTGGCGAGCCTCATACCGTGGGCCACTACTGTAACAATTGCTTGCGTTAATGTGGTGAAATATTATGATGAGCCTTGTAAACAGTTTACTTGACAATATATTTATTGTAATTGTAATTGTAAAACCTTCAAATGTTCATCGCTGTTGAGTGGTGTGTCATTCTTGTAAAGCGTGCTTTAATCGAAACGCAGGTGCATAAGGGATGTTCTGGTAGAAAAGTGCTTTCTCTTAGTCCTCCTAATGTTTCCGAAAACGAAAAGAAACCTCACAGTGACTATTTTTCTGAAATGAGCAATTGCAGATTGGAAGCAAAAAATATACCTCGCATTATCCTTGTATCCAACTGAAACCTGGCACTTCAATCGAATAATAGCAGCTGAAGAAGAAGATGATGATGACTAAATTTTAATGGCGCATAAGCGACTCAAGGTATAGTGCGCCAAAACCATGGTAAAACTGTGAATAGTTAAAAATCTGACGATTCTAGCAAAATCATGTACTTGGTAAATTGATATATAAACAAGGACATGACTGGATCAACATAAGCAGTTGAAGAAAAGGGAGAAACAATTGTTGGCATTGCGTGACTGGTGTCGAGTTTGCCACACTAGGTGTTGAATAATAATGTACATAGATATGCTGGCATCTGAAGTACAATGATACACACTCAATATGTGGTGGGGATATGTGAAACCAATATAACACATACTTCCATTTCAAACTTTATTGAAAAAGGCAGTCCGGATCTGTTGGATTTGTCCTACTCGATACAAAGCCAATAGGCACAGTGTGGAATGACTTTCATCTTTCGAAGGCAGAGGTGCTGCCACCACGACGCTTCCTCATCTCAATGCTTCAGAGCGGCATAATCTAGTGGGAAGCCATCAGAAGGACCACATAAAGATAATTGGGCTGGAGAATTGGAGGTTTCTGTTGGATTGCGTAAGAAAGCATACGTGTTACACAACAGCTACGAGAATGATCGGAAGCGCTTGCATGGTTTTCAGTGCGTAGACTTGGAACTGAAAAGTAAATGTGCTAACATTGTTGAGACTTATTTTTCGTCACAACCGCACGACAGCACGCTTGGTTTCTTTAGATGAAGGTTCTTTAGATGAATTCAACTTCAGCATTTACAGTACATCATGAGGTCCCGATGCTCGTTTGAGATGCAGTAGATAGAATTACGCGGAGGCGAGTGGCGGCCGGTCGTTGCTTCACAGCAGATCAAGAACAGTACACCGCAACGATAGGTGAAACGTTCAGAATATTGCGTAGAACTCCAGCACTAACCCAATGACCCGAAAAAGGTAGGATGGGCCGGGAATCACACAAGTTCGCAGTTCGCAAGCTCGTCATACGGCAAGCAGTACACCTGGTCGGATACGGAACCATATAGGACGCCGTGCCCAGATTGAAAGGGCAATCGTAGAACCTACTGCAGGTGTTAAAAGCATGGTATATGTTTTCGTTTGAGACTCTGCAACAGGGTGTCCCAGAAAACGTGTCATTGAATTGTAATAAAAAAACCACGCCACCTAGAATCATGCGGTCAACAGCATTTGTTCTTATTAGGTTTGTTGGGGAAACGAACGTGTGTTTATATATGTACGTGCTGTCTTCTCCGCTAACGTAAAGACAGAACGTTTCGTATGTGTTTTCAGTGTCTGGGGTTCGATCTGTGAACCACTTGGGGGCGAGCATCCAATTACATAAACTTCCTTTGGCTTCCCATCCCCGTATCGTTCCCACGGAGAGTGTCCGTTTACTTCCCTTCTGTGGTCTCCATCTCTCTCTCTCTGTGTTCAGTTGTAGTTGCAATAAAGAAGTCAACCTGTGCGGACGTGTGTGAGCGTGTAGTCCGTCTCCAAACGACGCATCCGCGGATGGCACCCTTACTGCTTGCCTCTTCCCGGCGCATTTAGCCCTTTAGAGCTACATTTTTCTGGTGCCGAAACCCGGGAAAGAAGGCCCTTTATCGACAAGGTACCACCGTGGAGTAATCGACGATGGACCGACTCAAACGAAAACGTTCCACCATCCGTGCAGCAGTGACAAAGATAACGGAAGACATCGTGCAACTTACTCAGCAGCCAAGCACAACGAATGTTAAAGGTGAGCTGCAACAGAAACTCGACCTCCTCACTGTTAAAGAGAGTGCCTTAGAACAGCTAAACGTCGCAATAGAAGAATTAACGACCGACGAGGCCTATGACGAGGAACTGACGGGATCGCAGGCTTATGAAGACAAAATTTGCACCACAAGGTCGATTGCCAAGCATGCCCTAGATAGTCCCCCCACTGACGCAAGGAGCTCCAGTAATTCGAGAAGTCAAAATTCCACAAATGTGAAACTTCCGAAACTGGAAATCTCAAAATTCGACGGGGATCTCAGAAACTGGGAAAGCTTTTGGGACCAGTTCGACTCTACCATCCACTCTAACGAATCGCTCTCCAAGGTGGACAAGTTCAAATATCTGAAAAGCTACTTGACAGGAAAGGCAATGACAGTTATCAAAGGACTTTCGCTTTCCGAAGAAAACTACTCGACCGCCATTGAACTTCTGAAGGACCGATTCGGGAAGAAAAGTCTAATTATCGACGAACACATGTCAAGATTGTTAAACTTGCCAAAAGTAAATGATTCAAGTCAAGTCGCTAAGCTACGCGAACTTTACGACGAAGTGCGAACTGGGGTCAGGTGCCTGGAAGCCTTGGGTGTGGCCCATTCTTCATATGGTGTGCTGTTGCTATCCGTTTTACGCAAGGCAGTCCCTGTGGATATCAACTTGGAATATGATCGAAAGCATGCGGACAAGGATGATTTTGACTCCTACTTGACATTTTTGAACTTAGAAGTTGCCGGACGCGAGAGAGGTCAACGCGGGGGAGCAAGCAAGCCTCACATAACGAAACAACTTGGAGACGGTACCCGAAGTCGCCAACACAACAATCTCCCATCAGGAGTTGCCTTAACGGTTGGCGCAGAACAAACAAAATGCGTATTTTGTGAGTCTACTGATCATTCCCTGCAGAGCTGCGCGGCTCCTCTTTCTTTGGAACAAAAGAAGGAGAAGCTCAAAGCAGAGAGACGATGTTTTGGATGTGGCAAACAATATCATCGGGCACGGGAATGCAGAAGTGGGTCCCGAGTGTGCTGCGCATTTTGTAATGGGAAACACTTGACAGTGATGTGCGACCCAACATGGAAACGTGGCGCCGGATCCGAAGTTGCCGCAACAGCTACTGAAACTCAGATAATGAAGCCAACGGTAGTTGCCACGTTGAGAGATTCCAGCCCGACGTACGCTGCAAACAGCACAGTGCTCCTTCAGACTCTTCGTGCATATGCAGAAAGTGAAAGTGATCGAAGGCTCACACGCATTCTGATGGATGGAGGCAGCCAATGCACATTTATTAAGAAGTCATTGTCGGAGATGATTAAATGCCAAACCTTAGGAGAAGAAGAGCTAACAGTCCACACCTTTGGCTCTACATCAACTATCCAGAGAAAATGCCGCAGGGTGCAAGTATGGTTGCGTAGCCAGTTTGACCGTAACGAAATCGCAGTTGAGGCGCTCGAGATGCCAGAAATTTGCACTGATGTCATGCGAGTGCCGAACAACGACCTCATAGCCAAAATGGAACGGGATGGTCTCTGCGTAGGTGACGTTCCGATGACTAACACCGACTGCGACCATGGAATCGGAATCCTTATCGGAGCAGACTGCTATTGGAGGGTCGTCACCGGAGAGACAAAGTATTTGAGCGAATCATTGGTGGCTATCAATACAATCTTTGGTTGGACTCTTCAAGGACCGGTACCAACAAGTACAGTTACAACTTGCACTAATGTCTGCGTCATGAGAACGGTAGTTGACCAAAACGAGGCAGACATATCGAACGAACTGAGACGATTTTGGGAACTAGAGCATATGGGTATACAAACAAAGGATACGGTTTGCGACAAGGTAAACGACACTATCGTGCGAGAGTTCGAAGCAAAGATAAAGCACAATGAAGACGGAAGGTACGAGATAGACATACCGTGGAAAACCAGTGATCCCTGTTTGCCAACAAACAAGCGAACTGCAGAGGAAAGACTGAACTCGTTAACGAAAAGGCTTTTGAAGAACCAGCACGTCATGACAGAGTACGACACCACTATTCGGCAATATTTGAATGACGGACACGCCGAGAAAGTTGATATCAAAGCAAACGCCGACGGACCAGTCTTCTACCTGCCTCATCGAGCTGTATTTAGACCTGACAAAGCAAGTACTAAAGTGCGCATCGTGTTTGACGCTTCGTCCAGTGCTTCGGACTGCCCTTCGTTGAATGACTGCCTGGAAGTTGGACCAAACCTGAATCCTGATCTCCTGGCGACAATTCTAAGATTCCGTAAGCACAGTGTTGCCGTTACAGCCGACATTGAGAAAGCATTCTTGCAAATTTCTCTTAATCCGAACGACAGAGACGCTTTCAGATTCATGTGGTACACTTTCATGCCGGAGAGCGGAAGACCACTGTCCGAGATTGAGGTGTGGAGAATGACGAGGGTGCCCTTTGGTGCCGCCTCCAGCCCGTTCCTTCTTGCAGCAACACTTCGTTATCATTTCAACTTAATGTCTAGCACGTACCCCGAACCCTGCAGGAAACTAACGGACGGCTTCTATGTGGATGACTTTGTGACTAGCGTCAGGTCAAGAGAAGAGGCTGAAATTCTGCACGATGAGGCAAATAAAGTTCTTTCGGCTGCTGGCATGCATCTAAGGAAGTGGGCGACCAACGACAGTGAGCTACAGGTATCGTTCAGGACTAAAAACAAAGACAACAGTCAGATGAAAAAGGTCTTGGGCATTGTTTGAAACACGACAAATGACGTCCTGTCACCTCCAATGGACTCATTGGACCAGTTCCTGACAAAGAAAAGAGACACGAAGAGATGTTTGCTTCAAGTTAGTGCACGAATATACGACCCTCTCGGCATTCTCTCGCCCTACACAGTCAAGGCAAAAATACTAAGTCAACGAGCGTGGGAATTGGGCATCGGATGGGACGACGAGCTACCCGAACACATCGGTAAAGAGTGGCAACAGTGGTGCAAGGGAATTCCATTTCTACCAAAGATCACTGTGCCAAGGGCAATCACAGACGATGACTCAGTTGTGTCCCGAAGTATTCATTGCTTCTGCGATGCGAGCCAGCAAGCGTACGGTGCAGTGCTGCATCTGCGCACAGTGTACGAAGATGGAAGCATAAATGTCGTTATCGTAGCTGCTAAATCGAGAGTAGCCCCACTAAAGCGAGTTTCACTCCCAAGACTTGAACTTTTGGGTGCTCTTGTGGGTGCTAGGCTTACTAACTACGTGACAGCAACTTTGAACTACGAAGGCCTCACCGTGCGGTATTGGACCGATTCGACCGTGGTTCTTCACTGGGTAAAAGGAAGCGCTAGTAGATGGAAACCCTTTGTTGCCAACCGCGTCACCGAAATTCAAAGTATGTGCAACCCTTCAGACTGGCATCACTGTCCAGGTGAATCTAATCCAGCTGATCTGCTGACAAGAGGAGTGCTGCCCGACATGCTCATGAAAGACGACTTCTGGCGGAAGGGACCTGAGTGGCTCAACAATGAAGAGGCCCTCTGGCCGAAATTCGAAGTTGACACCTTGGAGCTTCCTGAAACAACATCGCGAGAGGAAAGAAAAAACGCAACAGCGATGATGGCGACGGATGCCGATGTTAGCACGCCACTCCTCACTCTTGAGAACCACAGTTCTCTTCTGACTGTGCTTCGAATCACCGCGTGGATCAAGCGTTTTATTCACAACTGTCGACAGAAAGATGCTAGGATTTCTGGCCCGCTCAATGCGGCCGAAATCCAAAGTTCGCTGAGACAATGGATCCGCCAGGTGCAGAGGGAAAGCTTTCCAGGAGAACTGGAGATACTATCATCGGGCAAAAAAACACTGTCGGCGAAACGTCTCCACTACGAACCCTGTCACCCTACGTGGACGAGGATCAAATAATGCGTTTGCGAGGAAGGCTGCAACAGTGCGATGCAGAGACAGCAGTTAAGCATCCCATAATTCTTCCCAGGGATCACGACTTCACTTCGAAACTCATCATGCAAGAGCATTTGCGACTTCTGCATGGAGGTGTTAGAGACACCTTAGTGCAGCTCCGTGAGTCCTATTGGATACTGAGAGGAAGGCAAGCAGTCAAACGAGTTATTCATCAATGTTTGACCTGTCGGAAATGGCGATCCAAGCCAGCGGATGAGGCAATGGCACCACTACCACGCGACCGTGTGACAGAGGCAGAACCATTTGTTGTATCTGGAATTGACTTCGCAGGACCTTTGTTCTATAAAACTGAGACCGGAAGCAGCAAGGCATACATAGTTCTGTTCACGTGTGCCGTAACTAGAGCAGTGCACCTCGAATTGGTAACCGATCTAACAGCAGCCACTTTTCTATTGGCTTTCCGTAGATTTATTTCCAGGAGAGGAATATGCCACACTGTGTACACAGATAATGCCCTCACTTTCAAACGCGCATCGAAAGACACCAGCTCCGGTGGCGCAGCGGTAACGCGTGCGCTTGGAGACTGGGAGGTCCGCGGTTCGAATCCGCGGGCCGGCTGTGCCGTCTGGGGTTTTTCCTGGGTTTCCCTCAGATGTGTAATAGGCGTATGCCGGCACAGTTCCCCTGAAGTCGGCCCATGGACGCAGCTATCCTCCCCCCGAGCGGATTCCGCTCGGTCTTCCACTTCACCCTTTCCTCTCCTCCTCTCCACCACCTTTCCCTTCCCGAGAAACATGCCGCCTAATCAGGCAGGCAGACCTCTCGGGTTCCTCCCAACGACACTCCTCCTCCTCCTCCTCCTCCGCATCGAAAGACCTTAAACAGCTCTGGACCGAAATGCGAGGCGGCGAAGTACAGGACTATTTCTCTGGGACGCACATAACTTGGAAATTTATCGTTGAAAGAGCAGCGTGGTGGGGCGGATTCTGGGAACGGATGGTGCGCACCGTCAAAACGACTCTCCGGAAGGTCCTGGGCAAAAGTAGCTTGACGCTTGACCAACTAACAACGCTACTCACAGAGGTAGAAGCAATGGTGAACTCTAGGCCCATCTCCTTCGTCTACTCGGACAGCAACGAACCCGATCCCTTGTCACCGGCACACTTCCTAGTCGGTAAGCGTATAACCCGACTGCCTGACCAGCCTACTGTTACCTCGGGGCCCGGCCAGCCGCAGCTATCGAAGATGCTGCGTTACCGAGAGGCTCTCCTGCGGCGCCTGTGGAAGCGGTGGGTACACGAGTACCTCCTGGAACTGCGTACAGCACATGAGCAGCGCACTGCGACCTCAACGGCACCGCAAGTAAACGATTTAGTGTTACTAAAGGAGGACCGTCTTCCAAGACAAATGTGGAGGATGTGTCGTGTTGTGAAAGTGTTCCCTGGCAGAGATGGACGTGTACGATCCTGTGAGGTCCGACTTCCCGGAGGTGGAACACTTAAACGTGCCATCCAACATCTCTTCCCGCTAGAGATTGTATAACAGAATGAGCTAGTGCTCATTGCGGGGGAGTGTGTTGGGGAAACGAACGTGTGTTTATATATGTACGTGCTGTCTTCTCCGCTAACGTAAAGACAGAACGTTTCGTATGTGTTTTCAGTGTCTGGGGTTCGATCTGTGAACCACTTGGGGGCGAGCATCCAATTACATAAACTTCCTTTGGCTTCCCATCCTCGTATCGTTCCCACGGAGAGTGTCCGTTTACTTCCCTTCTGTGGTCTCCATCTCTCTCTCTCTGTGTTCAGTTGTAGTTGCAATAAAGAAGTCAACCTGTGCGGACGTGTGTGAGCGTGTAGTCCGTCTCCAAACGACGCATCCGCGGATGGCACCCTTACTGCTTTCCTCTTCCCGGCGCATTTAGCCCTTTAGAGCTACAAGGTTTTTGCCACCTCCTAATGTGAATGTCATGTTCTCCAAGTTTAATTATGTAAATATTTGCGAACTGAACTCGGAAATTTTCCAAGTAAAGGTCACTTTTTTACCCCACCAATATGAAGAGCGTGTCGAATTCACTCAAATTTATGATAATTCACAGTGATACTCATGAGCTATCCCATCAGAAAAAATAGCCGAATATCATGCTTTTCGGAGCACCGGACCATAGCGAGCGATGACTTTTCGAGCGCAATCGCTCGCAGTGCGACGAAAGGAGGTTCCGAAGCCAGCCCACAGAGTGATAGTAGAAGAAGTCACAGTTCCTAAAATTTTGAGAGGGAAAGCATTATCCCAGCGAAAGTCGGACGTGATAAGCCGTGCCTGTTTTATCTCTTTCTGCGATGTCGGGAAGGGCTGGGTTTCCAACCTCCTTTCGTCGGACTGACAACGACTGCGCTGAAAAATTCATCGTGTGCTATTCTGTGCGACCTCCGTAGAGCATGATGTTCGGGTATTTTTTTTCGATGGGATAGCTTCTGCATATCCCTGTCAATTATCATTAATTTGACTAAATTAGACACGCTCTTCACATTGGTGGGGTGAAAAAGTGACCTTTACTAGGCAAATTTCCGACTTAAGCTCGCAAAAATTGACGTAATTAAATTTACGTTACACGACATTCACACGAGGAGGTGGCCAAAACGCAGTAAGGACAAATGCCATTGACCACATGACTCTAGTTGGTGTAGTGTTTTTATTATAATTCAATGACACGTTTTCTGGGACACCCTGTATAAGTGTCATTTCATGAAGGAAATTGACAGGGCATTGCGTGACCACGTGATGCGTTGAGTCAACTGGGGGCGTTGCCAGTGGTCCTCATGTCGACGTCATTTTGATGGTGGGTGGATATTCTATATAAGCGTATGTTTTCTCGGTTCGACGCTAGGCGTGCTGCACTCGGATGAAGTCGAATGTTTAAAATTCTAGTTTAGAGAAACCGTGGGGTTTTAATGCGTGAATTTTCTCATGGAGAGTCCTTGTTAGGTGCTTTATCAACGGCAAGTACGAAAGAGCTCCCACAACTTCTGGTCAGAGTCCCCTCAACTGCAAAGGGCATAACGTCACGCAATACTACTGAGTGTGCATGTTGGAACAGCTGTCTTTTTCGCATGGTGTGTGGCTGAACCCCTGCTCATTTTATTGCTTTACGACGGGCCGTACATCCTACCTGGCACACACGAATTCTGCGAAACCATCGTCGTAGCAGCACATCTCCAAATCTTTAGCGCATTGAAGCTGCGAAACAAATGTCACGTCGGGGAATGGCACCATGGAGGAAGGAAACACAAGGAGCGGCTCTTCCCTCCAGACTAGCGTAGCCACCCTCTAGCGGTCGCTCGGGTCAAAATCGCCATTGCTTCCTGTTCACCACGTGATCCCCTCTAAAGTTTCGGTTTTGCAAGGCTTTGTTTCTCGCGCTGCTGTCCGTATGATTTTGCTTATTGGAAGTAATTTATTGTGAAAATGTGAGCACCGTCGTAGAAACGACGTATGGTAATGTGTTCCTGTCCCGGCTGCGGCTCTCGTTGAACTGAAATCAGCTCTGTCACGGGAACGCGTTTTGTTCGTAAGTACACGGTAACTTGCTTTAGTCGCCCGTGTGTCTTCGAGTCATCTTGAATTGTTCATTTGGGACCTCAAACTCTGCCGCAGATTCGTTTCATATCTTCAGTTGTTGTACAAATCTGATTAATGGAACGGCATTCTTAACCACTTAGTCAAGAAAAGTACATACGTTGGAAGTAACCGTTGCCACACGTGATGTTTCCGGTCCCGCGTACTCCTTTTGCGTTCTGCACACTGTGACTGGTCTTCTAATAGAACAGTAAACATTCGTAACACACAGAAATAAAGTGCAAGCACGCGTTCAACGTAATACTGCCACCTGAACTGCGGCACAACTACAGCTCGCGTCGTCTGCTTTGCTGGATCCATGCTGTCTGGAGGGTCACGTGAGCGGTCACGTGGTAGACAGGAGCATCCCAGAATGCAATGCGAGGCCGGCTACGCTCGTCCCGATAGAAAACTGTCGGAGGGGCCGCTCCTTGTGTTTCCTTCCTCCATGAATGGCACTCTGAGTAGTTGCCTTTACGCAGTGAATATTGTCGGCACGGCGTCAACTGAAACGCTTTCGTTTCACTGGAATCCCTACGCGCATTCACTTAATGTCAGTGGGCGTGCAGATATTGTCCGGAAAACGCGAAGTACACATGCGTAGTTCCTCTGGTAGATCAGTGTTTGCAAAGGAAACTTCATCTTCCCAACTTTCGCTTGATCTCGCGGTCCCTCGGCTCGTAAAACACCTCCGGGTTAGCTGTGGACGTCTTCATACAAACAGGACAGTAACAACGTGCACCTCCTGATATAATAACTTCGGAGCTCCCAGAAGTGAAAGAAATGTCAGCAGATTTCCCATTATTCACAAGTGTCGAAAGCAGAGGAGAGGAGCTTGAAACCAATAACAACACGATCGACTACTCGCAGCCAGCGCAGCCCTCTGGTTCGCATAGATAAATGCTTCACGGAGATGTCGGTCCCGCTGGAGACTCCGCGGCTGCGTAGGCGGCTCTGATTTTTAAAATCCATTTATTTAATAATAAAGGAGTTCCCAGTCATAAAAATTGGTCAAGTAGACTAACGAGCGATACCGAACATTATGGTATGAATTTAATCTAGGCCGGTTCCGGATGCGACTGTCACCTGAATACGAGAACAACGTAAGGATGACTTCACATTTCTGGGACAATGTGTCAGGACTCACGAATCAGAAGGGGCTTCTATTGATGATGTGATATGACCACATTTTCGAAAACGGAACCGGAAGAAGACAGACATGGGAAATGCCCCTGATTGGTCAAAATGGGATCATGTGCGTCGACACTGAATATATTTCACTACCACAGGGGCACTATACAGTCGCTATGTCTGCTTAAAGGGGAGTGTAGTATCGCGAACGAAGATATTGAAAGTGTTCACTCGGCTTTGTGTCGTCTTTGGGTTTAGCGCTTGAAAAATGTATGTTTCTCATGTATTCCAACACATGGTCACCATTTTCCAGTCATCCACATTTCAGGAATTCGTTTGCTACACCACTCATTCGCCTGAACTTTTTTCCTACTTGTACTGCTTGATACTGATTTGTCTGCAATATCAAGCCCGTGGCACACCTGTCCTCTGTCGTTGGTGACGTGCGCCGAACAGCGGCATCACAGCAGAAATTGTGCTTTACACAGCGTCACCAGTTGGGAGAGGTCATCTGTGATACTTGGTCGTCGTGTGGTAGCATACGGCTAGCGTGGAAAAGAAAGAATGCTAACACACAACGCATGCTGCTCATGTGTATCACAGATGATTACTCCCGGTTGGTAGCGCAGTGCCAAACAACAATTCCGGCTCAACGGCTTCCCCTCAAGAACGGTAATGATACAGGTTCTTCTGGCGCGACACTGCTGATAGAGACATGTGGGCTACCGGCTGGAGATTCCAGACAAGTTTGTCGCAAGCACTGCACCGTTTTCCAACTACACACTCAAAAGCATCAGTACCTCACAATATCAATCTTCATTTACAGATCTTTCTACAGATTTTAAATTTCACATAAAGGATCTCGTGCCTTTTCTTCTTTCACCCGAAACGGTTGTTCCAAAAAAGATCAATGGAAGGATTGTTACGTGCAAGGAGCTCGTGTGCATGTTTCAGGTGAGCTCCTTCCATTTGTATGTTGTCGAGACAGTGTATTAGTGTACATAGAATGAGGACATCCTCCGGTTGTCTGCCCATTCCTTTGGTTGTTTGTTATATTTCATATGCTTTGGTCATAAGTTTTCTTTATTATTGTCTATTGAGAGCACTGTAGAAATGTTATGATTTATTTAGATGTATCACTGTGAGTGAAAGTGCGCGCGGGAAAATTACTATGACAATTCGTTCATCTTTCAGGCTTATTTTAGCGTCTTCAACCATAAGGAGCTCCCTCAACCCTTGTCTATCTTCAACGTAGGTTTGACTACACATGATTTACTTGCATATTAATGAATAAACGAAACGTGAATTTAAAGAATTTATTTCGCACGCGGTGATACGAGTACACTAATACAATGAATAATAATTTTATCTTGTACTTTCTTGTCTATCTCACGCATTTTGATAACCAGGCAGATATTATCTTCAGTATTCGTGCTCTTCGCAGGCGACTGCATTTATCCACAACAAGCGAATAATGGACAAGATCGTTGGAAAATATGACACCGGGATGGAAGCGGTAAGACACCCAATAACATATTTCTGTCATTCGAACTTCCTTCTGTCTATGAGTGCGAACAATATCGCCCTATAGGGTCTCTCAATGCATATTGTAAAGCGTCACAAACGAGGGTTTGCAACTGCAGGTGTCTTTTTCACGCAAAGTCACGCTAAGCATTATACTGGTCATAAATTTGAGACTGCAAGGAAGTAGAAATTTCAAAGCACAGCAGCGAGGCACTGCGGTAACCGTTGTTCCGCTGCATTGACGTTGTAGGTAAGAGTTGTGTCGCTCTGGCGGGTATTGGTAATTCTCCTTTCTATGATTCGCTAGCGAATTTCGCTGCACATGGCGTCAATCGTGTGCTCTTCAGGTTACCAGAGGGAAAATTAATAAGGCTTTGGCTTAAATAATTTAATTTGTGCGCTGGAAAATCACCGCTGGCATTGCCTGTCGTTTCAAGGCGCCTATAAAACGCATACCCTCTTTCGCGTGTCCTAGCAATTTTCTGAATCCCAACTCCCCGAATGCATTAAACAGAGGCAACATTTAATGTGTTCCAACGCCCTGCCTCATTCCTCAACTATTCGTCAAGAGTCACTACGTGTTTTCGCTGTGGCATTATTGTCACTGCGCAATGAAATGTACAAAAAACAGTGGGAGACAGCAGCCGCGCACGGGGGGCACGATCCTCGCGTGACGTCGAGACAGCCGTTTCTCGTTGTTGGTTCCTCCACTGCTCCCGCAGTGCTTAGATACGCTCGGTCATTCAGGGCTACGTCACATGCCAGGGGAGTAGACTAGGCCACGACGTACTCTCCTTCATCCCTTATTCTTCTATTCGCTGTTTCAAGGCGTGGTGGATATTTCAAAGGCATTCGGAATAGAGGATCACTCCCTCGCTGCAGATTACCTGCTCCCGTGGTTGCTTCGCAGGATATAATTTTATTCTTGCAGTACACGCCGCAGTCAAACAAACGCGAAACGCATTAGAAGTCAACTCAGTGCTCCTTTAAAGGAAGGTCGAGGACATTGATTCATGTATGTTTTATAAAGGCCGAAACAACATCAAGGACACCATTGTTTCTTAACGTCAGAGCACAAGATCACACACAAAATTTTCTTTGTGTTTGTCACAGAAAGACCGCCAGCTCTTTTAAACCCTATCATGTACAAAAGGAGACTTTCTGCGAAGAAGTTCAAGGAAGGCTCACCAACATAAATCGGCATATCCAGATCCCGCCATTCCCAAAACTACCGACCAATATCTAGTTTGTAATTGAAAACCTCACAGCATCCGTATGATTGCAGTTGCTACAACCACTTGCACAACCATTATCTCGCTAACATGTTCACCCCAGGCCACTGTACCTGAAGTAACCACGAAAGGTCAGACATCCGATGGCTGACGAGTCCTATTGGCGTTCCCAGTGGCCAAACGTTACTTCGTGCCAGTTCACCGGGCATCTTTATGTATGCACTTCCTATGCGCCTGTCCCGTTGCTCCAGGTGACAAAAGTTGCGTCCAGGTCCGTCCAGGTGAAAAAAATAACCAGAAAAGCTTCACTCATAATTTACAGACTACAAGTGCACTGCCATTAGCAGCACAAGCTGTAGGAATATGACCATCTCAATACAAGTCTTATACTTCAATACAATTCCTTCTACGCTAATCCCACTGTGCAAAACTAAGTGCCAAGCCAAAACTAACCGCAGTACTGAAATTTGATAATTTTACATTCATGAAAGCACACTGTTGCCAATGGTAATAAAATCGGCGTACCGAAAAAGACGTAGTAGAAATGACAGAGTTTCACACAGATGATACGAAGGCTTGATGAAATTTCCAGAATGCGAAGTTATTCCGATCGAGGTAACGTTTAAACACGGTTGTCGTTAATTTGTGTTAATCGACGGGCGAAGAGTCGGATTAGGTGGCATGCCTATTTGCGACACTCGAATTAATTAACATTGCGAGCAGACGTTTGTCGCGGAAAATCCTGGCAGAAAATCCCGGCACAAGATCCTACCGTCGGCTGGTACTATGTTCTTCCAAGCAATGATTCAGTCAAAGTTATCCACCACATAACTCTTTCGAGCTCGAAACACTTTGATAGCAAAGCTGACATTCAATGTACATATAATGATTCGATAGTTGTTGTATGCAATACGAGCTACAACTTGTATGACTATCGTCTGAACTGAACCCCAGGAGCTTGCGTGAGAGTGCATGCGTTTGCTTGCGTTCATGAGCTCTTTCAACCTTATTCATCAGCATAGTAGAACGTGAAGAAAAACAATATACAAGTTTCCGGCGATGCAGAATCAAAAATAACAAAGACGGTTAAGAGCGTCAACTGTTTACTATACTTCTTTCTACTACTTTCTACTTTTTACTACACTTCTTCACGTTTTTCAAAACCTGAAGAAGTGCAGCCTACTGCACGAAAGTCTCGTTTTTAATGTATATAGTAAACAGCTGATCCTCTTAACCGTCTTTGTTATTTTTATTCATCAGCCTCATATTAGGAACAGTTGCAGCAATACACTGGGTTCGTTGCTGAACAATTTCAACGTGCTTAATATTAACAGTGTACTCACTCTGGTGAGAGCTAATGCATGCCATCACCCTTTAGTTATCCCCTTACTTCATGCTTTGGGGGACTTTCCAATGTACCTGATTATGTGCATGTGTCGTAACTGTGAGTATTTGGCTTGTATGACCATTCTCTAAAATAGGATATATTGCTTTTACCGTAATAACGTTTCGCTGGTGCCTGTAATAACGTCTGGTATATGGGGCTGACGAGTACAGGACAGGGGCGACTGTTACCATACACCACTGTGGAAGGGTCAATTTTCTCTCTGTGTGGCCTTGACAGGCTCCGAAATATTCAACACGCGTTACACCGCGTTTAATATGCCCAATCACGCGTCTCTGTGACGGCAACTTGGAGGACGTGTGTCCTTGTGTCCTGGCAACTGGCACCCTGCAACGAACGTGTTGGCATCAGTTGTCAGCTTTTTAAAACGAAACACTGAAATCAGTTGGGAACTATTAATTCATGGAGGCCGCTGCCGGAGAATGCCATACGTCCGTTCGTTTCATTACATAATTGTCTTTACAGATCGTTCATTCCCACTCTGACACTGACATTCAAATGGAACATGATAGACTGACAAGAGAGTGCTTATCAGTGTTCCAGAACGAGCAAAAGATGGGAAAGCATGACGCAGAACTTCGGGAACTGCTCATCAAGGTAACATAGAGGGAAACCTTTTTGTCATGAACATACAAAAAAGAGTGCATTTTGCAGAAATATGCAGGTTCTTATTTGATGTTGTGTTTGATGTGTTTTCATAACTGCTGCCATAGCACCGCTGATACCATTTTCGCAGGCAGTTTGTAGCCAGCAGGAGATGCTGTGGGAAAGCCAACATAAATCCTGCAAGATGAATTGCCCATATTCACAAATCGCACTCATTAGATGTCTAGCAAAATTGGAGCCAGTCATTATCTTAATCCGCCTCCTTTTATAAAATTGCTGGAAGAAACAGATGCTGATATATAGTCGCACAATTCTGCTGTGCGAAAGAGACAACTCCACAACTGCTCACTTCTCAATCGCAAAAAGAGCGGAGCGCATTCACGTTGGAGGCAATGTGCTTTCGAGCGACTGAACTGATTGGGGGGCAGACACTGATCTGCTGGGCATAGAGACCACTTTTCTTCAGACGCTGTCAGACATAGCCACATACTATGTCGGCATAGTTCACTTTGAAGTCGGCTCAGACGACACATGCGCACCTCGTGCACCACCACTTTTCGTCCTTTACAAGCTGACCTTAGATCTTTCGCCCAGTAGCAAAAAAGTATTAATAAACATTTTAAGAGACCGTTATGTAGCTATCACCAACACAACTTTCAGTACCCCTGAATCAGCTGGAGTCCTGCACCTTCCTTTTATCGAAATTGGTTGGTTCATGGCCACATCCAGACCACCAACGTTCCCCCATCAAAGCTCTTCTCACTATTTGGACACCGTAAGACATCTGTCCTCCTTACGAGGCGACTCATAATTTAACCTCCCACATTACCACCAGCAATAGGGTAGAATAACTTCCAAATTGATGAAACTTTGCACTCAGCATCGTCAGATAATTGTTTTTGTTTGGTTGAAATGATTCACCATGATACCATGTCTATCGGCAAGTCCCGTCATGTGTAGGTAAGGTCACCCCTCACGTCTTACACTGTGTCGTCACTAGTGATTGGCAAAGGGGCGGCAATCCCAACCGCCGCCGAAACGGGCGGCGGTAGGGATCTGAGATCCCCCTTAATTGAGGACATTGCGTCACCCCTGGGCGAAGCACCTCAAAATTGTACTTGAAGTAAAATACGAACTAGTTCGCACCGGTTGCACTTTCAACGGGCTACCGCATCCGGCGCGGTCGATTCCGAAACAACTATGCCATTTCACGCCTCGTCCATCGCCGATATTGACGGCGAAACTCCGACGTGAATTAGTGGAGTTGTTCCTGCGCAATTTCATCTAACGCATGGTAACAGGAGACGACGGATGTTGAGGGCATACCGTAATTAATTCTCTCTAAACGTTACTTGGACAAGGAAAATCAGTGAGCGCCTCTTGGACCGGATATGGCTAATCAGGGAGTAGCAGAGACCTTGCCGTCCGTCCCATGGGCGGGTATGATGGCTGGCCTGTCTAGGTAGCGGAGAAATCTGTGATCGACTGGTCGAATGCTGTTTCTGGTTAGCGTCGTACGTGTTTGTACAGGCAAGAGCCTGACATCAGTGAAGTATTCTTTTTCTGCACTGCTCTTGGTATTCACGTACAACTTGGTTGATACTTTTATCTTTCCCAGTCATTCGTTGAAACGTGTGCGACACCAGCCAGAAGCTTTCTCTCGCTGCGAACACCAATAGTGGATGCTTGTCTATGCCGCATTGGTACGGTGATATTGTTTCTTTGCATGAAGTCTGAAAGTGCATACATGTCAGCAAGACAAAGAAATCCCAGTTCCTTGTTCTGTATTCCGAAGATTAATATTAAGATGAAACCCCGGCGACACGGTCGATCACGAGAGCGTGCGATGGGTCAACACATATGAGAATTCTGTTCCGTTCTTCTTGATTAGGAAATGATGAAAAGAATGCGTGGCGTATTTCCAACATGCTGAGAAGAAATTCGTACTACAAGGTTCCTGTTTTCGATTTCGATACATTCTTTGTTGCCGGCTTTCTGTCCATAAGCAGGAGAAACGTGTTCCGCTGTACTGCTTCCCTGCCCCGACGTGATCTCGAACCTGCACTCGCAGCTTTTCGAAATCTCCGACTGTGGCTACGGGTTCGTTGGAGTCGCGAATATGCACTCCACAGTCCACCTTTCGTGTTATGGGTATGCACAAGTACTTAAAACTTGTCACATTATTTAGCACAATTTCGGAATAAATCTATTCTGTTCTGTTCTCGGCGGATGTGGGCGCATCGCTCGAGCGCGCGTTGTTGGCTCTGCTAGTCACCGTGTAACACTCACCAGATGGATTTATTGACCTCCGGGATATACTAATACAGAACAAACGTCTGTAAGCTGTTTAAAGAAAGAAAACCGCTAACACCATCACGCACGCGAAACGTGTTATGCTGCCATCTTCCACTGTCTCCCTCCTCAGTCTCCTGCTCAGGCCTTTCTCTCCTACGCGTGGCTCGCGCACCATCTGTTTGTGCAGGATATCGCCTTTACAGACACCCACCCCTAAGCAGCGACCGCTAGAATACACTGCTAGCCAATGTCTGAATAAACCGTGATCAGCGACGGAACAAGACAGCCATGCTGAAGAAGAAGAAAAAAAATGTTTCTGATGAGGCGAACACTCGTGTAGGCAACATCGCTCAGCTTCGTGCAAGCAGGGCTGCGCTGGAAAGCAAGGTGAGGAAGAAGACAGATGCTCTAGTAGAGATGTAGGACAAAATTTTTGGGTGTAGTTCGTTACCGGGACCACTCGTTTTTAAAAAATTGTGAAAGGGTTTGAAGGGTAAATATTGCATAGAAGTGAAAGAAGTTCATATACTGAATCTAAAAAGGTAAGAATTATAAAATTCTGTGGACTAGAAGTTTTTTTATAGGCATTTTAACAACCCCATCTGATTCACTTTTAGCACAGGAGAAACACGGGAATGCTAAGCCTAACGGATTCGAAACTTGGGCTAAATCGCCTCACTTTAGTGAGGTTAGGTTAAGTTAGGTTCTACAGATTGGGGGGGGGGGGTCTGTGCCCCACCCCAGGCACGCAGTAGGCGGTGCGGGCGTCGAGACTGTGCCTCGGGTTAGGTCCTCAGAAGCTCCTCACCCAAGATGGCGGAGCGCCATCAAGAAACGGGCGATAAAATTTAATTTTTATATGTTTCACGCAATATACGAGGGTCATTCCTGTTTAATTTCGTTCCTAATTTGCTCCTGCTTCAGGTAAAAACATAAAATTTACCTAGTTATTTTCTTTGGTTACAAAAACGCAGTGGTCCCGGTAACGAACTACATCCAAATTTTTGAACAAGGAAATCGAAACTGCGGCCGGCATTCCAAAGTCCCGTGCGTTGATGCATCTGGGCACTGTGACACGATTAAGATCTCGAGCTGCGCGGCCGCAAACGTCAACGGGAGGGGTAACTCCGGGGGCAACGGGAGGGATAATGGCGCGTGTCGAGTGACGTGCACGCAAGAGTGATTGCTACGGGAGCCCTTTTCGGTGCCCAGGTGGACGGGCTTCAATGGAACTACGAATAGAGAATCGCTGGTTGGTGCTCGATGCTACCTAAACCCTGTGGAGCTATTCTCGATGAAGTAATAAGCGCGCATTACTTTACGACAAGTTCCCCGTCACATTCAGGGTGGAACCTCTTGTTCCACCCACATTTCTATGGGCGACAACGTAAACTTCCGTGTTCCGTGCTTCTTGCATTGCTATTGGCCGACAACTAAACAGACCAAACAGCGGGAAAGCGCCAGTGGCCGAAGCTATGCTGCCGCTACGATTATTTTCTGCTGCTGACACTCATCTTTGGAGCTTTTGCGAGGTCAGAGATTATGAAAGACCTATTCTTTACGTTCAGAAGCATTACTGCAACCCGAGGAAAGCAATGTAATATTACATATGTAACGCCGCATAGTCACGTCAAGGAGGTACTGCAGTCGTATGACATATGTTTATTAACCATGCACAGCAGCAATAACAGTAATTTAATCTTGTAATGATCGACAAAAACCAAACATGTTGCAAATTGCAAATAACACTGACAAGCACTAAAAGAACGGACATCGTCATCGTAAGCTTGTGCACAAGCAACACACGGATTCCTCAAACAGGCCACATGCTAGTGACGCGCAGGAACTCCAAGTTTTTTTTTTCGGGACATCCACAAGTACCTTCAACAATTTGCGGGTGCGCCGTGTGCTTTCATCTAGGCTCTACCTTCAACGGCAGGAGCAAGGGCGTACCTTACACAGCCAGCATAGCCGTTCCCTATTGTGGGCGCAACCACCGGAGGCCTCGAAGGGAGATTGTGTCGTATATTCTCAGAAATATTAGCTATATATTACTATATACTACTCAACAAAACAATTATCAATTCCCGGCACTTTGTTTACATGGCATTTGGAGTTGTGTGTTTCTGCATCGTTGCTGGTTAAAGTTGGCCTTTCCACTGGCTACCGGAAGCAGGTTTTGGCTCAACCAATAAGGACAAAATAAAATTATTTCGGCATGCTGTTTTCCGTTTCCTGTCGCAAGCAATGGCGTGGGCACAACGTCTGCAGTACTGCTACTTGGGTGCTGTTACTTCTGTAATATTGCTCTCCTTGTGTCCCATTGTGGAGCTATCACAAGGCATTTATGTCAGCACATCACACATACATTAAAATACACAAATATAAAGGTTCTGCAGGATTTTCATTAGAAGATGGCCGTTCCCGGTTCCGAAAGGGCGAAAATAGGGCGTTCTCGTGAGGCAGTAGCCCAGCTACAACAATGCAACCGCGTGCTTGATTGCTTGCGCATTTGGTTGCGTGCGCGTGACGGTTCTTCACGCCTTCCTCGATTGGTTACCAACGATAGCTTGCAAAAGAAGTAATGTGCGCATTACTTCATCGAGAATAGCTTTCCTGGTGATCGCCGGACGCAGCCGTGGAGACGGTGGGGGAGCAACAATGAGCCTTGGCGTTCAAGCGGGTCTTCACGACAATTAGATAACGACAATTTCCAAGTGCCACGAGACTTCTTGGAGGGTCTCAACTTCAACGACAGAGACGACGACGCTGTGATATTCCTACGTCGTGTAGAAGGTGAAATGCAACCCTTCAGCGCGTCCGACAAAGCAGCAATTGTGGCACTGCACAAGCGCCTTGTATGACATGCCCTTGAGTGCCAGGATATGCCAGATGGCGGCTCAACAATCCGTGACTGGCAGACATGGCGTCAAAACTTTGTTGAGTGCTTCACGTCTACTCGTGGAATTCGAGGAGTACAGCTGGCTCTGTCCCACGTTGTAAGCTCCCTGCAGACTATGTAGACCGCGCCCGGGCAATATTCGTCGCCATAATTCCTCACTACTATTGATGAGGGATTGTCAGCCCACGTGCAGTTGCAGACAGACGTCCGAAAGTGCGCGGCTGCGGAGAGGCCGCATCAGGTTGTGAATGGTTAGTTTGATGTCTTAGATGATGTGCCACTTCGCCCCAAAACAATGCGTAGCACCTGGACTGGAGAAGACATCTAAGAGGAAAAGAAGGGCAGCGGAAGAGAAGGCCGAAGACAAGGCTGACAAGACAGGTAAGAGATTGTCAAAGAGGTTTCACCAAACCAGAAGCCAAGCCAAGCGGCATGCCAAAACGAGAAACGGAGTTGCTTCCGGTACGGTAAGGTTGAGCATCTCATAAATCGCTCCCCACAACCGCCTAGCCCGAGTGACAGTGAAACCCTCCTGGAACAACGAGTGACATATGTATGTGTTCATGTCTGGAGAGGAAGGCACCACGCAAGCTTTCAGAGGACGGGCGTGGGTGACCGGAAAGAAATAAGCTCTCAACTCAACGTGTGCGACCACACTTGTGAGGTGTCAGAAGCTGTGAACGAACTGTGTGGACTCTATGACGTCAACACTGGACCGGAGAGGTTGCCCATGAACGACCTACACCACCGAGCAGTGATAGGCCTGACGGTGGTGGAGAAAGTGACACGTGCTCTGTTTGACAGTGGATCAGATGCGAACCTCGTATCCTCACAGTTTTTGCTGAATGCCAGCGGAATGGTCAAAACTCGTAGGGGCAGCATTGGACGACCCAAACTGTACCAACATAACAGTACCCTGACTACCATTGGTGGACTAGACGTCGAGGTCACATGGAGGGATCAAATAGAGTGGATACCCTACCAAACGGCACTGGTATAAGCTAGAGATTTTGTACTGGGAGCGTCATTTTTGGTACGTCACCGACTGCTGACGGACAGGCAGGAGCACGTGGCGTCGTTTGCTCAGGCGTCGGATATGATGTACCTTAACGACTTCGTTAGTGGCGCGTTGCATCCAAGTGGGTGAACAGATTGGCAAGCGTATTTTTGGACAATATGGGGAAGATGGGGGGCCCTAGAGAACAACAGTGGAAGTTACACACGTCCGAGGGCCCACTGATACGCAACTACCGCGGAAACCATCTGGTAGTGTGACAAGAGGAGATACAAGAAGCTGTGGAGATGGCGGGAATTATTCGGCAAAGTACAAACGCCTTGTGCACCCCCTGTAGCGTGTGAGAAAAGCAGACGGAAGCGGGGGTTTCAGTTTGTCTGGACTATCAAGAGTTAAATAAGCGAGAACTTGCACGGCACCAATGCGTGATATTCGAGGGGTACTGTGGAGCTTCCCGGGTTCCACAGTGCATACACAGCCCTGCCAAGTAGAGCTCTGCACGGGCCCGGGCAGACAAAATACGCCGGAAACGCGGGCCGGCCCGGCCCGGCCCCGAGCCGACAAACACGTTTCCGAGAGTCAGGTTCGGTGGGGTCACGCAGCTAATTCCACACAATAGAGGACTATTAGTTCATATCATCACGCGCTTGCGTCATTCCTGTGCATATATTTGCAAAGACAAGTAAAGGACACTGCATTATGTGTACGATTCAACCCTCTAGAACTTGTATGTTTGTGGTCTTGTCTTCTCTTCTGATAAATTTACTTATAAATTTGTTTGATACGCGCCAGGAACGCGTACGTCACGGCTAGAAATACTAGGCCGGGATCTACTCGCCGAGTCACCGGGCCGCGCCAGGCCGAGCTCCACTCACTGGGCCACCGGGCCGGGCCGGGATGGGCCGCATAAAAATATGAAGGTCCGGGCCCAGGCCATTTTTCGATGCGCCCGGGCCGGGTCGGGCCCGGAAAAGTAGGCCCGTGCAGGGCTCAATTGTCAAGTGCCAATGAGCGAGGAAAGCATTCCATACACGGTAAACCAGGTCCCGAACGGCCTTTGCGGCTTCAACAGGATGCACTTTGTGTTGAAGTGTGCTCGGTGTATTTCAGGGCATAATGGACATAATTCTAATGCGACTGGTTGGACGCAACTGCTGGGTGCATTTGGATCGTATCATCACCTTTGCAAGCGGAAGAGAAGAAAGGCTCGAATCCTCATCGAAGTGTTGGAACGACTGAAGCAAAGTGGCTTTACTTCCAACCTGGAAAAGTGTCAGTTCTTCCGTAACGACCGAAGTTCCTAGGGCGCGTCATATCAGTAAGACGTGCGGAGATTGATCCGGGAAAAGTTGCGGCTATCCAAGAATACTCACGTCCACGTAACAAGCGGGAATCGAGAATATGCCCTGGAATGGTAAAACAGAATCGTTAACACCTCGAACACCAGCCGTCAGTGAAACGAATCAATGGAACGTGTGAAATCAATAGAACGTAGATGAAATGAGGTGGCAGAACTTGATGGCAAGCAGTCAGTTCAACATAGGAGCCGGCTGAAACGCGCAACGCTGCGCACGGCAGACGTTGAAGAGGAAGTTGGACATTCCTTATACTCTGTCACAATTGTGGCGCTGTCAAGTGTGCCCAGGTGTGACTGCTTTTCTTGACTGCAACTTTTGCGTGCACAAAACGATGGGGCGCGAGCGCGACGTCGGAGAGGAGGAGACTGGAGAGGGGGACAATGGAAGATGGCGGCATGATATGTTGCGCGTGTGTCATAAGGTTCGCGGTTTCTAAACAGTTTACACGCGTTTATTCTACAGGGTGTCCGAGCTAAATGTGACCATATTTAAAAAATATATATCTATCACTTTTTCCGAGTTCAAATAGCATATGCTGAAGGGCACTCCCTAGGAGGGCAATAGCAGACTCCTAAACAATGTCTTAAATTTCAATAAATAACTTTTTAATTATAAAAGATACAAAGTTGTTCCAATGAGAACATCAGATCTCTTCGGTCACCAGATACCAAAGCCGTTTTCAGAACAAAAATCCGTTCGATAGATCGTTCGCAAATAATTCGTGAATGAACACCTTTTTTTTTTATTTTGTTCATTGCGCATCTCTAGAGGCGCGTCTTTCCTTCGCCCCCAATACGAGAGGATGAAAGAACACACTATCACCTCTTGCGTCCTAAGGTAAGCAGCCCAAAATGCAGCCCAAGGTAAGGGCAATTGCGATAGAGTCACACGATACATTTGTCTTTGTTTTGTTTCCGCAAGCTAAAGCTAATCTTCGACTCATGAGGCGGCACAGTGCTCCTTCGCTCTCTCACCCTGGGGGTGAAGGAAAGACGCTTCTTCGAAGATGCGCAATGAACAAAATAAAGAAAAAAATGGTGCTCCTTCACGTATTTTTTGCGATCTATCGAAGGGATTTTTCTGAAAACGGCTTTGGTATCTGGTTAGCGAAGAGATCAGATGTTCTCATTGGAACAACTTCAATTGAAACTTCAACTTCTTATTGAACTCCAACTTCAACTTCTTATTGAAAGTCAATTGTCTTAGGAGTCTGCTAATGCCGTCCTATAGGGAATGCCCTTCAGCATGTGTTATATTGCAATTGGTTTCATCTCGGAAAAAGTGATAGATATATTTGTAAAAAATATTGTCACATTTAGATGGGACACCCTGTATATTAATGTATCTCGAAGGACAATAAATCCTTCCAGTGAGCGCTACAACCGGACCGTCGACGCTCCCTTCAAGTTCTGCTGACATACATTTGTTAAAAGTGTTCCATGCAGTTAGCCCTTATTACTTGAACCGCTATGTATTGTTGTTTAGAATGGGTGAGTGTCTGAGTGTCGGTACATGGCCGTATGAAGAAACGCGGACTATAAGAACAACGGACAAGACATAAGTAAGCTGTCGATACCGTTAACTTGTGTCTTGTCCATTGTCCTTATAGCTCTAGTTTCTGCATGTAGCTATATACAGAGGTCGGCATTTCGGCCCGAAAGAACTCACGATCACGATCATCTGATAAGGCGAGCACGAGGCTGAAGCCAACCAACGCTCACGCTCAGGCTGATATGGCGCGTGATCGCTGTGCACCATGAGCGCGATACTGGATCGCACTCATCCTCGCGCCACTGTTTATTGCAATCAGAACGTCGAACGAATGAGTTGGTTCGCGCATGCATGCAGCGATCATCATGAGGGTGACTGCATGAGTTCGATCACGATATCAAGCAAAGGCCGTTCGTGTGATATCTAAGCATTATCGCGATCACCATGTAGTTGCGCTATTGGCACATGGCACTTGCACACAGCAAAGGCAGGGAGGGCATGCATTTCCTCTTGTGATTGTGCTTTCGGGCCAAAAATAGCTGCAGGCGAGCAATAAAAAGCTGTTCGAGCCCAGGTGTGGGTCCTTTGGGCACTGGTTGTGAAGGCAACAGGTGTTGCGCCACCGCTGCAGCGAAGAATCGTGTTTGATCGCGTTGACGAGCTCCACACCATGGGTGACTTTGCTGTCCCCGATTGGCTGCAGGACCACTTCAAATATATCGGCAGCTCTAGTGACGGCGAGAAAACATTTATGATGTGTCTTCACTGTAACACGCCAAAATTTGGAAAGAGAAGAGCAGTGGGAAATTTCGAGCACGGTCAGAGCACACTGTGGATCTTTCCACAGCCCTCGGCATCCACGGTGTCCTTGATACCACGTTCCTCGGGTGCCTGAAGTTCGGCAGACGTCTCTACTTGATGAGTATCTTGCGGAGGAATATGACGAGCAAGATGTCTGTACCTTTTGGAAACACGACACCAGTCGATATCATAAGCTGGGTAGCCTAGCGGAGGTCTGCTTTGGCATACCGGCCACTGCCGGTGGCGTCGAACGCCTTTCTCGGTGGCCGGTGCAATACAAAGGGCGTGACAATCCTCACTTCTCCAGACTACAGTGGAAAAAGTCATCCTCGCGGCGGAAAGGGGTCAAAGGGGTAGGAAGCCGGAGAAATTCCACGACGCAGCTGAATAAATAATTGGTATTGGAAGCACAATGTAGACTACCGATTATGACATATTTCTTAACTGCCGTGGCCATTGGCCCTCTCCTCACGACTATGTCTACATGCCGAAGCAAAGTGCGAGAAACAGAAAACGACACACACTACCACATGCCGACATTGCAAAATTCTAGTATCGTGACAACGGACATTTGGTCTGGTCAACCGGCAACAGGTTCACAACGACACAGTGATCGTCGAAGACGAGATACGAAAAATTAGAGACGTCCGAGCATGCTAGACACAGTTGAGAAAGCATCCAAAGACTAGCGTTATGCAAATATCGCCTCTTACATTTGAACTTTATAGGCAGGGGCGTGTTGAGGGTAGACAGCAGTGAAGCAGAGCATCAACTATAATATAAAATTAATCAGAATGGGACTGAACACACGGCGTTGCGAACGCGTGCAGAAGGTGCACGCTTCCCTATACATTGTACTTTTGCAGAATAACATGATCGCGGTAATGCGCGATCACGCAATAATCGCGCTCAGGGCAAAGAGCCTGACCGTAATCACATTGGAATTCCCCTTGAGTGCCGCCAGAGGCGTGGCATCATTATCGCAATACAGGAATCACGAAATACAGATTACTGCCGTGAGCGCTCGCGATCACCACAGGGTTTCCTGATGTTATTTCAACGCGCCGTGATCATCGCAAGGGCACTTCAATGACGATTGCAACCACAGTCACACTCATCCCTTTGGTGATCGTGATGGCGGTTATCGTGGGTTATCGCGTTCATGCGTGATTTCGCCGAGGTCTGGCTGTATATTGCAGGTTGAATATACACTCTGATGTTGGCGCGGGGAGGGGGGGGGGAGGCACGTGACTCGCCTTTGCAGCTTATGGTCTAAAATGTCACCCGTGTCCAAAAAAAAAAAAAAGAAAACGGTAGCTCCCGCGCAAGCTCAGATAGGCAATAGAATTTTAGAATGAAAACTTAGATAGAAATCTAAGCAATCTAAGAAATTTTATACCGTCCGACGTCATGATCGCGTTCGTGGACCGATTGACGACCAAGATTTTGTGGACGCTACATAAATGGACTTGCCCGCTACAATAAGCCCAGCATATCAATGAGGTCGAGCAGGCCAGTGCCAGAGCACTACTAATTTTTCAATACTAATGTCTCATCTGCCTACGCATCGAGAAGCGGGGAAGAAATGGCAGCTCAGCGTACTGGGAGATTCCGTTGTACAATGCCTCCCGAACGACTGGATTACGCTCAGCGGGGGGTCACGTGACATGAGTATTCCGCAGACGCCGACCATGAGATTTGAGGTGGGCCTGCCCATAAGAGCTCACGCTCTAAGACCACATGACATTCATAGCCTCCTGCGGTCGAGAAACACCGCTGGACTTCAGTGCTACGCGAGAGATCATGAATTTCACCGCATTACTGCCAGCAATGTGGAAGGGTTTCGCCCCTGGCGATGAAACTCCCGATCATCTTGACAGTAACAGAATGTTGTTCCGTGCTTGAGAAATGTGTAGGTCTCGTTTTTCACGTGTATAGCAAGAATTGGCGATTTATACCTCATGGAATCTCATTGGAATCTCTCCAATTTTGCTATCTCGCATTTTCCGGAAACAACACCAAGTTAATAGGTTAATGAATTAATTAATAGGCAGTGATGGCCGCTAACTACTTCTACAGTAGTTTAACTATAACTACTAACTACTTCGCGATGGAGTAGTTTAACTAGTAGTTAAACTACTTTTCAGGGGAGTAGTTAAAACTATTTCTTTAACTACTGCAATGTAGTTTAACTACATCTATAACTACTTAACGTTGTCCATCAACACCAATCCCTTGTAGTGTTCTTGGACATCTAAATATGAATCACACGGAATGATAAACTTTGGCTCTAGCCACTGCTACGACAGTCAAATACAAAGCTCGCGGCGGGATTCTTTTTGTGCCTACGCGATAAACTAAGTTGCAGAATTACTTCACAGCAAATGAGGCTTCACTGGACAAGCATTAAAAGTGAAGATTTACTACACATGCACGACACAATTGCTTTGCACCTCCGTTCTCATCAAACAAGTAGCTCAAGGTAAAAGTCGGAAGCACAATCGCGCCGTAAAGCTTGCAGCAAAATCGGAAGTAGTTTGCGCCTTCAGTAACCTAACTACTGTAGTTAACTACTTAACATAGTAGTTTAACTAGTAGTTGCCACTACATTTCTGCAAGTAGTTGACAACTACTTTTTAACTACAATATGGTAGTTTAACTACATGTAGTTAACTACTGGCCATCACTGTTAATAGGTAAGTAGTCGTCTAGTAGCTACATGGGCTTTGCCACTGGACATCCACCCGGCTGCATAACCTGCCTGGAAAAATGTTCTCAGCGCTGCATTTTTTATTAAAAAGCTGCAAAGCAAAAAAAAAAAAAGCTTCTATACCTGCTCCATACAAGCATGCATATTTCATAGTGTATCCGACGACAGCACTATGGTCACCATTAAGATAACAGTAATTACCAAGAATCAGGTAATAAGAGAGGTATACTGGATGGCATTAGAACACCGCTTATGTCACAAGTGAGATGCCTAATTGCATGTGTAAGAAGATTTGCGTAGTCCACAGTGGAACATTTAAAACATGGAAACATTTATTGTGTGTTTGGGAGATCTGATGCGATTACAGTATTGCCTCGTACTCCGTAAGGTAGCATGTGCTAACATGTTACGAAGACATCAACCGTGTGGGCTATATTTTCGTGAACTGCACTTGTGAGCTGCGGTACTACGTGGTAGCGCACCCTACCTGGCAATGAACTTTCACAATCGAATACTACATGTTTGCTATATCCGAGTGACAACACAAAGTGTTGTGTGTTAACTCCTCGTTTTGTTATTTTATGTAATTTAACCATCGTTTTATGCTCTTCAAAATCCACACTGATATTCATTGATATATAAGTTTATTATATGTATATAAGTTTATATATATATATATATATATATTTTAACATATATATATGAGTTTATTATGACGAAACAGGGCTGGTTCTTATATTACTTGCTGGTTATATTACTTAACAAGACAGCCCACATAGGCACAAGACGATAGCAGAACAAGCGCTATCTAACAATGACTTTTACTCAAGCACAGCATTACATTAAATACATCCCTCAGTGGGCGGCAGCCGTCATGTTGCGGTATTATTTTGTTCATCGTTGCGCTGCCTTGTTAATGGAACGGTCCCGTACAGTCGGGAAGAGATAGAAAATTAACCAAAACCCTGTTGACGAGTACAGTAGACATACAGCCGTCAGCCGTCAACACGCCGTATAGCAGATGACGAACCGGCGCTTTGCCCTCATGAAACGACACGCGTGTAAGTCGCTCATTGGCTGAGCGGCGAGCAAAGCAGCTCCTTGCTGTTTGCCAAAGTTTGCACAGCAGTTGCAACTTGCAGAAGGATCGTGGGTTTGAATCATTCCCGGAAGTGTACCTTTGCCCTCGAAATGGGGACGCCATTGGTGGATTGCCGTGGGTTCGCCTTAAAGCTCAGCTCCGCCGATTTTCGACTGCGACAGAATGGAGCCACGCTTGGGCTGTGCGTTCGTTTCCGCACAGGGAGCATACACGTGAAAAATTTTCACCCATTTGTTTGTAGTTTTTAAGAAAACAATTTTTTTAATTTCCTGGCACGGCGGTCCTGTGGTCGGCAAACCCTGACCAATCCCGGCTTCGTCCTGGCTTAGCCGCGCTCGTGGCTTGGCTAACGCCAAATCGTCGATGCGATGGCGGAGATCTATGGGCGAAGGTGAATGTTTTGGGTGTGTTCCGTGATAATTGCTGTCGTTAATAGCCTCAAAGATAGTTTTGCCGGTCTTCTTTAACAAGCCTTACAGGATGGCCTCGTTGTGCAACGACGGCCGTCGTGAGCGAACATTCTGTGCCCGCACTGTGCTTCATGCTACCAACAAGACCTAACACCTAACGTGTGACATACTCGTACGCATTCTCAGTAGCTTTGGCAGCGCACTATGCGCGGTCTTGCTGCACGTGCAGAAAGCACCACCAAAGCTATTGAGAACGAGAACGAGTACGTGCTCGAAGACGAAGTATTTCTTATAAGAAACGTGATAAAACGGTGCGGTGGTCCCCGATAGCTCGTGACAGCTATTTCAGCACGATACAGCGGCCATGACGGAGTGTAAACACAAACTGGTTGCCAGGCAGAGCTGGCTAGGTGTGGCTATCCAATCCGCGCAGTTCCAAGTATGACGTCACAAGTGGAACCGCCGCCCGGTAGCTTTTCTCAAATTTCTCACGAAGGAGTATGGAAATTTGGAAAGCAATGTGCGTTTATGAATGAAGTTGGGACCACGGTTCTAGATATCACAACGTCTTCATACTTTCGGAACAGTAGCGGAGCTGCACTTTAAGCCATTTTCTACAAAGAGGAATCGAATGGGATACTTTTTAAGACGGACAGATCGTACCTTTAAGCAAGAAAAGTTGTTCTTCCTCGGAGCATGTTCATTGCCCTCCACAGTTTCCTGACCGCCTATTGTAACGTTCTTTACTGCACATGCGCTATCTCTTTATCTGTTTTCCCCCCAAATGCAGTTACAAAATATCATGACGTGATCTCGAAATCGGAAATCGATGCTTGTTTCCTAAAACATCAGCCGCCTTTGCAACCGATCAACTAGGTAATTTCCCTCTGCATAATAATTTCGAATAATTGCAGCTCGGGACTGTGCATTTCTATTGTCAGCATTGTTCCCTCGGTTAGTGTGCTCCAGTTTTCTATTTGTCTTTTTTTTTTTTCAATGAACGTTCTTTTTTCTTGGTTTATCCCAGAGGTTGGCTTCTTTCAGGACTTTCCAGAAGGCCGTTTCTTTTTATCTGTATAATAGAACATACAGCTACAATTTTCTCTAAAGAGAACAATTAAGAGACCGTTGCGAATGTAGGTAGTAAATCAGAAGTGGGCGGTAGCGACTTTTCTCAAATAAATGGTCAAAAATCTAAATAAATGGTCAAAACGGGACAGTATTCTGGAGGTATGCGTGGTAATATGAAACTGAGGACCGGTTTCAAGGTGGACACACATCGCACATTTTAGTCACGTTCACACATGATAAGTTCATAACGGATAACACATACAGATGCCATACCGTTTTTCCTATCTTCGTTGTAGGACCTTAACGACCACTACGATGTGTGGAGACATGCCCGTGATATGTGGAGGAAGTACACCCACGTAAGCCCGCTTTGTGTGTAGCGCTACCATAGTTCCATCACTTCCTGTAAGCGTCACCGTTATGTTTGCAGGATAAGGAGCACCGATTTGGGGAAGAGCGAGAAAAGCCCAAGCGCGATTTTCAAGAAAGTCTCGAAAAGGTAACCCTTACTACACCATATTATATAATTTCATATGACTGTACCTAGCATATAGTCAATTTTGACTAGGGTTGGTTAAAGATGACTGTACCTAGCATACAGTCAATTTTGACTAGGGTTGGTTAAAGCAAGCAGCTACGATTCAGTTTCCGATACCTAAGGAACTCGACTTCTTCTTTCTGTTGTCGTCTCCGGTATATCCTCGTTGGTGGTTTTGGTGTCTCCTTCCTTAAGATAATTATTTCCGTTTTCGGCATTACGGTTTGGTCTTGCAGCAACAGGACGTTAACTGAGGGACAGTCTTATGGAAGCAAGCAAGGAGGACTTCAATGCGATGTTTTTGATGGGATACTACATTACCTTAAAATAAATGTTAAAGTTAGGCTGGATTACGTTTGTTACATTTGGTTTCTGATGTTGTCACCGCCCTTGAATTTCGTGTCCGTTTCGATTTCTGCAGATGGAAACGAAAATACTTTTGTTTCTGTTTGTGCTCACGTTTCCTGCGGAATTCTGGTTGTTAAATGTGTTGTGACAGTTGGTTTCCAGCTTTCCCAGATAAATACGAAAAACTATTCTATCACTCGACATCACCCTATATTGAAGTTCTCAGATCCGTGACGTGAGCAGATACGGAGAAAAACGGCCCCGAAGAAGCGACATCAGCGACGTCACACAGGAGCAGCAAGGGAACACGGGCGTCTCTCAAGCCAAATGGGGGAGAGGGTCCGTGAGGTCACACCGTGGGTCGCCGTTTTGTGGCTGGGCCTATTTTCCGAACCAATCTAGCGAGAGGAAAAATTCTTTTTTCCACGGTGTTCTCATAATGAGTACAATGCATATATATTATGCTTCAACACATCAGAGAAAGTGTCGCAACACCTTTAACGTTTCCTTTTTTCAGTTCCCGTTTCTGGTAGCCGAACCTACTCCAAACATTTCTTTTTATTGGATTCAATGCAGTACAAATACACACATTTTAAGCTTTAGGCTTGTGTCGTCCGTTTGTGGCCTGCCTCGGCTAATTCTCGGTGTATACGTCGCTTAAGAACACTCGCTTCAATTAATGCCCCAATCACCGCGTTTGTGCAATGAAATTTTGTATATTCCATTTGAACATCGCAACTTTCACGCTGGCTTCTGATAACACACCGACAGCTCATTGTGAAGAGCACCATCAAATCATGAACAAACGTAGTATCATGTCGGGTATGCAAATATGGGTGACGTTGTTACTTTAACATCGTTATTTCTGCGGCCCACATGCACCTGTGCAGGTGATGTACTTGGCGACCTCAATATCGCATCTGACTCGTACTCAGAAATGGTGAGGGAAGTGTTTGTTCCTTTTCAGTTTGCCACTTCGACTTACAGTACGCGTATTTGCTGAAAACCGGCAGCGTTTTCCAACGGGAGATGGTGTTAATGGTTTTCTTATTGGCAAACTTTTTGTCCGACTTTTCCGCGGACTTATCCGCGGCTTTTGCTGTTGCCAGTGGACTCTGGTGTGGTATTATTTTCAGCCAGTGAGTAATCATGACCACCATTCATCTCATTTTCGTGAGCATTCTCATCAAAAACGAGACGAAAACAACTTTCAAAGTTGAGGCTTGCACATAAGCAGCGCCAGCAATACGGTGTGAGTCCTACTAGTCATTGTTAAGGTAGCAATGACTTGGCACAAAACTGAATTTGTTCAATTTGTCAAGCCGTCCATACAGACCCACAATGCAAGCTATTTTCGCTGTGCGCTGTATTATCACCCCACGATCAAATTTATGAAAGTATTCTGAGAAAGCAGCCTCGGTTGGTCGGTGAGACCGTATTGGGTGTGCCGGCTCTTGCCCGGACACTTTCCCCTTTGTCATGTTTCCATCTCAGCGCATCTGACCACTTACACCGGATTGAGCTGCGCCGGTCCACATCACGAGTCACGCAATCGAGCCTTCAGGGAGTATAACTGACGTCACGACGTGCCCTCCCCTCAACACCATGCCTCCTCCTTCCCTTCCTGCCCGACACGCTCTTTCCAAATGTACATGATTTGTGAAAGGTGTATTCAAGAGAGACCCCGCACACGTCTTACAGGTCATCTGCATAGGTCGTTCTTTCACATGAGCTGACTTCGTTCGTATAGCAGAACACGCCGGCAGCCAAAACAAAACAAAGAAGTATGGGAGGTACGGGGGTGACAACAGCTGGTGTGCTCTAAGCATTTGAGAGTGTGACACTAGCGCAAATCAGTAGTGTACCATTACTGTGTACTCCGTGTAAGGCGCACGGTTCTGCTCGACAGTTATTGGAGAGCTCCAATTGGGATTTCAAATTAATTAATGCTTCGCACAGGTTTTCTAAGTATCACATCGGGATATTTTAAGTTTTTCTTTATTTAGCTTTCTGAACACAAGATATAACTTAGCAGTGCACACATCTTTCCAAGAAATTGCGTAGCATCGGCTTACTTTGTTAACGTGTGCCTATTAAGTCTGTCGTGCTGTGGAGTTCCCCTCTCAGAACGTCCAGGTTATAACAAGTTCACGGATTGCATGTTAACACGAAACTATATGTGTACTTCACATTGCGCACGGAATCTCAGCACGCAAATGTGGGACGAAACAGAGCTATCGCGAAACAAAAACGAGATCGTGACAAGTCTTTCATGTAGCAGAAACATCGGCTGTTTTCGCTCTAGTAAGGCGGATTTCTCTCTTAGCTCATGGAAGAGGAGAGGAAGAAATATCAGGAAAATATGGATTCTATGGCCAGAAGACACAGTCTAGATATGGAACAGGTAATTTGAAAGTTCCCTCCCCTTTTGACATTTATCAGAGCTCTGGTAAGTCACACATCATTATCTCATTCTTTACCTACCGCAGATGAGAAAGGCTATGCAGACTGCATCTTTAAAGAATCGAATCTGGGACATTGGGTTGACGATCGCGAACACTTTCCCTGGTCTTTGCCAAGCTGGAGTCGGCCTCTTCAAAACATATCTGAAGTATCGCTGAGGTAAGTATCTGCATCAGAATGAGGCACTGTAATGTTCATACTCATGCTCATCAGCTCAGCCTATGAGTCGTCTGTTGCGTAGGAATGCAATTCGCTGTCTCTCGGAGTGAACAACTGCTCTTATGCTCGTTATACAGCCAGTTTAAAACTACTCCACATGGATACTTTACAATATGACGCTCAATCTGGAAACAACAAGCTCCATGAATGAATTCAAACAGGGAAAAGAGGTGCTGACGCAGGAATCGAACCTGGATATTCTGGTCCCCGGTGGCTCCTTAGCCTTGGGGATTTGGCCACGGAACAAGCAATTTTGACACAGCGAAAGGGCGAGATTCCAGATGACTTAGAGGCACTGAAAGTAGAGCCGTGCATTGGCCAACGTTTCCGGAACCGACCCGGCTCGGGCTTCGAATGAAAAAAAAACGGCCCGGGCCTTCCCGCTTTTATGCGGCAGGGCACGACCCGGTGACCCAGTGAGTGGAGCCCTGCGGGGCCCGGTGACTCAGCGAGTAGAGCTCAGCCCGCCAAGCATTTGAAGTCGGGAAGTACGTGTTTCTAGCTCTTATCAAACAAATTCATAACTCATAAATGTCTCAGCAAACTTACGAGGAGCGCTGGCGGTGTAACGATGCAGTAACAGTAGACGAAATTAATTGCAGAACGCACGCGGGCGAGCGTACCGTTACATTAAGGATGGATTCACACGGCGGGTGGATCCCCGGGACCCGTCCGCGGACCGCGTAGACGTCACAGGTGACGTGGGCAAAATGTGCGTTGTCCCAGGTCCGCGAGACAGCGGACCCAGTCCGCGGGCCCTTTGCCGCCGATCTGCAAACGGTCCCTCGAATTCGCGGGTGATCTCAAGAAGACGTTGCGCTTTTTTACTCGTACCGTCTTGTTACGACTGGAAACCCACACGTCCACACATTTTAAATAGAAGAAGAACCCTGCTCCTTCATCAATCGCAATGGCGGCGAAGTCTGCTGTACTCAGCTAAGAGTATATCTTCTCTTTTTTTCATTATTTGAATGGTTTTTTCAACTGTGGAATGTGGGGGACGAGATGTATCACAACGTACATTTCAAGGAAAAGTTGTAGGAACCAATCGTCGAAGAAATGAAAACGAGGTACCCACGCTTGGATATTTCTGTGCCAGTGGGTGAATTATTCGACAGAAATATTAGACATACATGAAATTACGGAGGCAAAGCGGTTGCGATAGGGTAAAGGCGCCTTTTGCGTCGTGTATCCTTTTTTTAAGTACAGAGCAAGAGGGGAAGCTGCCGTCTACCTGAACCTTATAGCCTCCCCACCTTCCTTTCCTGGGTGAGTTCTTTCAGTCCAAAGCAATGTAAACAAACAAACAAGAAAACACCCGTCGGCCAATGAAGCTTTGGGCAGGCTCCGGAGGCACCAATGTGAAAAAGAAACAAGCAAACGTGATTGGTGGATTCGAAAGATTCGATTCTCAGTTTTGGGCACTGAGATTCGGATTCGAGAATCTCGAATCCCTGCCTAGGATTCAAGGATTCCGTTGGCACATCCCTAATACGAACTATTAGACCTCCATTGTGTGGAATTACTTGCGTCATCCGGCCGAGCCACATCAGGTCCTGCCCGATGCGTGGTGCCGGCGTATTTCTCGGCTAGGGCCGGGCTGGGAGCCTTGATCCGCGCCGGTCTCTAACTGAAAGTAGTAGTGTATCAGCTCAAGTATCCGGAAACTCACATCTTCGTCTGGACGCCATTAATTAGCAATTAGAGCTAATTGGGACCCCCCACATTAATCAGGACCCACCAGGGAGTCATTACACTAATTGGGGATCATCTAATACACGTCCAGACCACTGTGTGAGTTTCCGGCTACTTGAGCTGATAAAAAATAAAAAAAATAGGTAGAAAATAAAATGAAAAGATAGAAATAGAGTGGAGAGAAACAATTTATTCGAAAATCAACGATGCCGCGGCGAAGAAACGGCTCCGCAACACCCGAGTGACCAGCGCCCGCCATGTTGGTAGTTTGCACCCAGCAGTTGCAGAGATCGACGACAGGTGGCCACTTAGTTGCACGGCATCACACCAGATGGCGCCACCATCATAGCTCTAGACGAGAAAGACAGAACAAGACACTAGCGGCAGGTAAAAATGACAGCACTGCTAAGCAAGTCTACGCATGCGAGAGAAAAGGTCTAACCGCTACTGCTAAACAGAAAACAGTACACATCGGGGAAAAAGGCTTACGGGGGCGATCGCTTAGGCCTAACCACAACACTACGCAGCTAACACAAGGCGGGAACCACACATCGCTAAACATGCGTCAACAGGCTGGGACACCGCAAAACAAGTCTAAACATGCGAGAAAAGGCTTAACACGAGCGCGGTCAAATCACTCGTTGGTCACCGCTAAACACGGCAAACATACGAGGAAAGAGGCTTACGGGGACGATCGCTTAGGCCTAACCTCAACACTACGCAGCTAACACAAGGCGGGAACCACACATCGCTAAACATGCGTCAACAGGCTTGGACACCGCAAAACAAGTCTAAACATGCGAGAAAAGGCTTAACACGAGCGCGGTCAAATCACTAGTTGGTCACCGCTAAACACGGCAAACATACGAGAAAAGGAGCGCGTCAAATCACTCACCTTTTCCCCCGCGGCAACTTCCAGGCAGAAACTGAGCGAGCGCGGAGAACACACACGTCTGCTCTCTACGAGAGGCAGCCAGAAACTGAGCGAGCGCGCGGAGCGCACGTCCGTCTTCCGCGACGGTCCGAGAGAAACTGAGAGAGGCGACGCGCAGCGGCAGCTATGGATGCGCGCGCGCCCTCTGCTCCACCCGTCCGCGCATGCGCGCGCGCTGCTAGCTCCCTTTGCGCCGGCCGCGGGTGTTTTCGGTTTCGGCTCTCTGCTGCGCGCGCGCGCGCGCGCTCCTAGCGGCGACGGGTGGCTTTTCAGTTTCGCTTTCATTCTCCGTTCTTTGCGCGCGCGCGTTTATCTCTATAAAGGCAGCGCGCACCGCGCTCGCGTCATCACTACGTGAAGATGTTCAGCTACCACTCTTTACAAAATTGTTCCCGCACCCACGCTTCTTGGGAAGAAGTGGAGAAGGAATGTTTCAACGGCGAAAGTCCCCGCAACGAGCTCGTCATCACTGCTTTTCGCTACGTGATAGACATGGTAGGCTTTGGCAATATAGGAGAGATCTCGCCGGGGCCGCTGCAGGAGATGGTGCGTCGGATCTACGCCCGTTACAAGAACGTCTGCATAACGGTTCCAGACGGACCCCTGGGACTAATGAGCGAATTTGTGAGCTTGTCCAACGCAGAATTCAACTACATCGCTGCAGACATCGTGGACCTTCTCGCTCGTGCCATCGCTCATATTAAGCACGCCCTGCGGAAGCAGCGACATTTGCAAGCAGTCTACATCGCCAACCTTGTCATTGATTTATTGAAATACCGCTTGGTTATTGACATGCAACGCATTAAACAGTCCGAATAACTTTGACGAGACTCTGTGTGTTCTTTCACTGAAACATCTTTATTGAATACAAACAAAAGGTTTGGTCGATAGATGCCTGCTCTTTGTTCCACGGCCACTCGATTCACAAAGGCGCTCACGGTCTTCCTTGCCCAATGCTGTACAAGGAGGGGTCCTACTGCTATACAGAAAGGCAGTTGGGCCTAACGGGGAGGTTGCTGGACGGCATTTCCTGTGCTGCATGATGTGCTGCATGATGTGCGACGACAGCGGCTATTGGTTCCTGAAAAACAATGTCATACATAGAATACACTCTCTCAGCAGAGACGGTCAACTTACATTTTGCTCCACGAAATGCCTCGCGTCGAGGATGAATGCCCCTGTCACAGCAGAACCACTCGACTTACATTTTGCTCCACGAAACTGGATGAATGCCCCTCGTGGGTTTTCGATCAACCGTCGTAGAACCAGACCGTCTCCTCCCCCTCTCATTGCGCTGATGGCGTCTGTACTTTGGACACCGCGCCATTGCAATATCGCATAGGATGTCGACGATGTCAACCAAACGAAAAATGAAAGAAGGTTTTAATTTAACCCCAATTTGAAATAATTATCCCTTTAAGAACTCCTTAATTTTGCATAATCAACATGGTCTCTAATGAAATTCGTGTTATGCACGAATTCTCCCCCCCGTTTTGGAATAATCTAACGAAAAATGAAAGAAGGAGTTCAATTTTGAATAAGGCCAGATTAAAATGTTCCCCAAAATCTTCCCATTACGCCTAATCAGAATTTATGTTAGCCATAAACTCCCTTACCCATTCCCAATTTTGACTGGTGCGGGGGACGCCCCGCAATTCCCCATTAAGCCTAATCAGAATTCATGTTGGACATGAATTCACGTCCCTCCCCAATTTTGAATAATGCGGGCGATGCTCCCCCTAATTTTGAACTTAGCGGAGCCTAATCGGACCTCATGTTAGGCATGAAGTCCCTCCCCCAATTTGAAATAATTCTCCTGTGTGCACCTAGCAAATAGAGAAAAGGAGCCATTAATCAAACATCGATCTAAACACATACAAATGCACTTACCTCCTGCGCAAGCAGACCGAACGTTGTGGTGGTGACATCGTCGACATCATCATCTTTAACTGCGTCCTATCCCACGCTCGCTTTTATACGCAGGATCTGTGGTTTCCTATTCTTCTATTGTATTGGGGCAGAGAGAGAGAGAGAGTCGCGTGATGCGAAAGACGATATGCGTTTATTGGCTGGCGTGTTTACATGGGTGCTTCATGGTCTTCCATAAGAACCCAGGGATCCAATCTAGTAATAAAGAACCAGAATAAGGATTCTACGAACAAAAACCACAATCGAAAAACACTCACGGTATTTGACTCGCCATCCAGCGTTCAGCGAGTTCTCTCCAACCCGCTGCACTCGCTCTGTTCCACTGGTGCACCAGGGAGTAGAGGAGGTGCTCCGCTTCCCCGAAGCTTAAAGGAGCAGTACCTTCTAGCGGTAAAGTATGCTCCTCTAAGCTTTGGGGCACTCTGAAAAAGAGCTCTCCCTCTAGTCCCCGCTGCACAGCGATTTCTCGCCACTCCCTGGCGTAGCACGCCATGAGCACTTCTGTGGTGGCCGTCTCAATGTCTTCTTCGCCTACGATGGCGAACGCTTGCAAAAACGTCTCCATATCCAAGCGGGGCACATCTCCCCCCGCACCGGGGATCAGCTGGAAAAATAGCTGCCCAATGTGTGTCACAGTGAAACCTACAGAGGAACGTTAGCTATTAGAAAATAACTATTTCTAAACAAGAAGAGATAGAGAAAAACTTACCAAACGGCGGACGAATGTGGACCAGAAGGTCCAAAATCGTCTGGAACGTATACAGCATTTTCTCGGCGCTCTTGATTCGAGAGTAGTGGACAAGGGGGGTACAGGGGATGACCATCTTATAGTACAGGGTTCTCACGCTCGCACTAACCCCATTCACGTCATATCCATCGATTACGTAAATCCGCCACTTTGCGAGACTGCAAACTGCGAGACTGCGAGACGCCGAGACTGAGACTCGAAGAGAAATGCATCGCTTTTATTTACACATCCTCGTCGTCGTCCTCTACATCGGAACTGCGTTCCCAATACAGATTGTCCAGGCTAAAGTTGGACTTCTTTTTCGCCAGTCTGTCCGCCGCTAAGATGCGGTCGAGCGTCTTCATCTTGTCCTGACACATTTCTTGACGTGCTTGCAACCATTCCAGACGGTGGACTTGAAAGGCTTCCTCCACGATGCCGCGTATAAATTCGCGAAGTTCTTCGTTTTTTGTCTTTTCCTTGCGACGACGAGAAACGCAGGAGAATAAACCACAAATGGCGTTTTCCACGTATCGGTCAGAATGATGACGCGAGCGTGGTGCGCGCTGCCTTTATAGAGATAAACGCGCGCGCGCAAAGAACGGAGAATGAAAGCGAAACTGAAAAGCCACCCGTCGCCGCTAGGAGCGCGCGCGCGCGCAGCAGAGAGCCGAAACCGAAAACACCCGCGGCCGGCGCAGAGGGAGCTAGCAGCGCGCGCGCATGCGCGGACGGGTGAAGCAGAGGGCGCGCGCGCATCCATAGCTGCCGCTGCGCGTCGCCTCTCTCAGTTTCTCTCAGACCGTCGCGGAAGACGGACGTGCGCTCCGCGCGCTTGCTCAGTTTCTGGCTGGATCTCGTAGAGAGCAGACGTGTGTGTTCTCCGCGCTCGCTCAGTTTCTGCCTGGAAGTTGCCGCGCGGGAAAAGGTGAGTGATTTGACGAGCTCCTTTTCTCGTATGTTTGCCGTGTTTAGCGGTGACCAACGAGTGATTTGACCGCGCTCGTGTTAAGCCTTTTCTCGCATGTTTAGACTTGTTTTGCGGTGTCCAAGCCTGTTGACGCATGTTTAGCGATGTGTGGTTCCCGCCTTGTGTTAGCTGCGTAGTGTTGAGGTTAGGCCTAAGCGATCGTCCCCGTAAGCCTCTTTCCTCGTATGTTTGCCGTGTTTAGCGGTGACCAACGAGTGATTTGACCGCGCTCCTGTTAAGCCTTTTCTCGCATGTTTAGACTTGTTTTGCGGTGTCCAAGCCTGTTGACGCATGTTTAGCGATGTGTGGTTCCCGCCTTGTGTTAGCTGCGTAGTGTTGTGGTTAGGCCTAAGCGATCGTCCCCGTAAGCCTTTTTCCCCGATGTGTACTGTTTTCTGTTTAGCAGTAGCGGATAGACCTTTTCTCTCGCATGCGTAGACTTGCTTAGCAGTGCTGTCATTTTTACCTGCTGCTAGTGTCTTGTTCTGTCTTTCTCGTCTAGAGCTATGATGGTGGCGCCATCTGGTGTGATGCCGTGCAACTAAGTGGCCACCTGTCGTCGATCTCTGCAACTGCTGGGTGCAAACTACCAACATGGCGGGCGCTGGTCACTCGGGTGTTGCGGAGCGGCTTCTTCGCCGCGGCATCGTTGATTTTCGAATAAATTGTTTCTCTCCACTCTATTTCTATCTTTTCATTTTATTTTCTACCTATTTTTTTATTTTTTATCAGCTCAAGTAGCCGGAAACTCACACAGTGGTCTGGACGTGTATTAGATGATCCCCAATTAGTGTAATGACTCCCTGGTGGGTCCTGATTAATGTGGGGGGTCCCAATTAGCTCTAATTGCTAATTAATGGCGTCCAGACGAAGATGTGAGTTTCCGGATACTTGAGCTGATACACTACTACTACTGAACGTATGGATCAGGAAGGTTGGTAGTGCGGGCAATCAAGTAGATTGTGCTCGAGATCTTCCAGACCGCCGCGGAGACTGCATATAGGAGAGTCAATTTATCGCAAGCGGTAACGCCACTGAGTTGTAAAAGTCACATTGAGTCGCGTCAAGTCAATAAATACCACATCTTTGCGCGAGGTGTTTTCCAGCATCGTGAAAGCGAGCATTGTATAGACGCATGCAACCATAGATGAGGAAAGAATGGCAGTTTGTAAATTGGCGGGAAGGAGAGGTGCCACTACGCTGTTAATCCGTTATAGTCGTCACGATGCCCACTTCAGTGCGGCCAACAACGGCAAGCTACCTCAACCCCCCCCCCCCCCCCCCCCGTTAATCGTGTACTCCGTAATGCTCATACTACTCATACGTACTCAACTTGACTTCTCCGATATCTTTATTTGAAAGCATTTCGTGTCTGATGAATAAGATCACCGTGTTTGAGTTCTAGGTGCAGAGGATGTGAAAAAAAGAAAAAGAAAATGAAACGTCAACCCGCGTGAACAACCACACCCCAGTCGCCTCACATAGAAGTTACACAACATTCCTTTTAACCTATTCTACGCACAATATTATAACTTGGGCGTACTTCGTCGTTACAAATCGTCTTTTCGCCTTCGACAAATTATCGCAAAAAGGCTGCCTTTTCAATGTTTGCAGCCAGTTTACAAATAAAGTATACATCTCGACCAAAGAAAGTTGTATCACAATGAAGCTTATTTCTTTCTCTTTTAATCGATATAATTTGTTTACATATTAATTCTCCTACAGAGGTGTAATATGCGTTAGATTAACCGTCATTCGGCAAAATGCAACGTATTCTTACGTCTGTTCTTAAAAAGCACCTTTGATTACTAAACACCTGTCTTTATTTAAAAAAATCTCGCTGATGCAGTTACGTGTTACCTTTCCAATGGTACAGCTTGGGACAAAAGCTTACGGAACACAGCGCTGGCTTATCTCTTTATCGCAGGGGCCCCCTGTTAGATCGAACACGAAACGGGCGACCGGATATTCTGTTCATGTAATTCTAATTCAGTATGTGTGTCTGGTCCTTTTGGCTGCTAGGGTGTCGTCCCAACAGCGAAATGCGACACCCCAGTGTTCCGTAAACTTTTGTCCCAAGCCGTGCCACTTATATACCAGTTAAGAATGAAGAACTGCACTTACAAATTGAACAATCACTGCCAGAACCGTGGGTAATTCCCCTTCCGCTGCTGCATCGCGGCCGTGCAAAAACACGCGGTGGCTGTTTCGCAAGAAAAGGCGTGTGAAATCAAATCGTATTATAATTATTATTACAAAATAACATGTTTTTATTTTACACACACCTTTGCATTTTCTTTGTCTTAGATGTTTCCTGAGAGAAAGTGAATAGTTACATTGCAAAAATATGCGGACCGACTGCGTATTTGGGGAAGCACAGAGCCAGATTTTTTTGCAGGGAAAAACCTTTCGCGTGATATGCGGCCTAACTAAGGTAACCTTTCTGATGACCAGTGCCATTCACTGGTTGAAATTCCTGTTCCGTTGACTTCTGGTTATGTAAAGGCACGAACCTCAAAGAAAGTTCTTGACATTTTTGAAGGCTGTTCTCGCCTTCGGCCATCCTTCGTGCAGCGCAGCTGGGATGGAACAAAACGTATACTGGACGTGTGTGTTGTGCGGATTATGCGCAAAAAAATGCCGAGGAAAAAGACATCCAAGCAGCACGGATTTGTAGCTGTTTCAAGCCTAGGATGCCAGTGCACAGAAGAGAGTTTTGGATGCGGAGCGAAGTGAAGCTCTTGACATAAAGCACGAATTGTGCAAGAACTTCGCAAAGTACTTCCAGTTAGCGGTGAGTGGCCGTTCTGCGCAGTCTCCACCAGTATGTACTTCGGACCCAGACTATGCTCAAGCAGATCCAGGTTTTCGATCAAATTAAGGAGAGCACTTCTCTTTCTCTAAAATTCGCTTTGCGGCTTTGAGAATCCTAGCAGTGATCAAAAGAAAACGAACGCAATCGTAGGTTTCTCGGAATTAAAACTTGAAATGATTTGCTTTTCGCAAGTCAATACGTCAGAGTGATGCAAATACTGCTTTGAAGTACTCCTTGTAATAAGATGAAATGCTTCACCCAAAGGCTCAAACAAAATGATGGAGTCCATGGGCGTTCCCAGGGTTTTTTCAAAGAGGGCGAATTGCTTCCAGGGGGCAAGCGTGCATCTCCCACTAATTACTACCTCTTTTTCTGGAGGTGGACGTTGCAGACTGTGCAGGTGTTTAGAGGTGCCTGTTACGACATTTGAGAATATTCATTGCGTCCTATGACTAAAGAGTGCACTTTTTCACAAGCTACCTTAGAGCTCCAGGGAGGGGACGGGCCCCCTTGCCCCCCTCTCGGCACGCCCATCATGTAGTCCACGGATTGATGGAAAGAGGAAACCTGTAAACAAACGTTTCATGACACGTTCCATGAGGGAGACAGATAGTATTTTCAAGACTAATAGCACCGGCATAAAAATGGAATAAAAGAAATTATATGCGGTCCCACCAAAGTGGTTTCGCCTGCAGCCACGTCAAGAACTGTGTGTTCGCACTTATTGTGCCAATTTCGATCTCGTACGATCTCGTTGCTGCGTCCACGAACAGCATCAGCACAACGAATTAAAGAAGCATAAAAGTAAATGCAAAACACACACAGACACACAATGGAAAACATAAAAGCACTGTTTCTATGTGAGGAGCCAAGACGTGTGTGTCTATTCCGAGAATGCAACCACTGCGCAGGAGGGAAGCATCTTAATTTACAAAATCTGCGAATGCACCGAAACGACGAAGTTACAATTCCTTCTTGGGACAAAGGAGGTCTGATTACGAATACATTGACGGTGGCAATATTATTAAAACAAGTCAGGAAGTTCATGCACTTTACATTAAATACGCGTATACAGGGTGTTCAAAATTAAGCTTGCACTAGCACTTTTAGCTTCAAATAGCACCAGTTTTTCTTTTGTTCGCCTATTTTTCTGTTCCTTGAGTAAGAAACAGCTGCTACATAATTAGCAGCACCTGTTTCCTACACAAGAGATAACTGACGTTCTGCGGCTGGAACAACATAGAAGGGACAATCACATACAAGGCCTCAAGTTGCCTAAGAAATTAACGATGAAAGATGAAACTCACTGAAAAGGTTAGCCAGCTGTAGGACTCGAACCCACGTCTTCTGGATTACCGGTCCAGAGCTCTACCAATAGAGCTAAGCTAACACGCCTTCTCAGCGACTTCCAGGGTGCGTCATCTGAAGGGACAAACACACAAGTAGCGTAAAGTTTTCATCCGGTTTCCTGTCATCGCTGTGTTTGCGTTGCGCTCGTGAAAGCTTAACTTTGAACACCCTGTATACAGAATATCCAGAGGAACGCTATCATGATCGAGAAATCTTCTCCGCAAGAAAGGCATATTGTTCTACATTTTGACTTCGCAGAAAACCGGACGATTAATTTCTCTTTTAACGAAGTCAGGGGCACTACTCCAAAAAGAACAGCTTTCCATATTCACGTCGCACAACAATGCTGGGTATAAGAAGCTGCGCCACGGTGAGTGAGTACATGACCCACGACACCGCACATGTGCTGCTTGCATTCGGAAAAAATAGTTGGGCTTCTGGGGGATGCTCTACCTATGCTGCCTCATGTAATCTACGTATCCGATGATGCTGCAGTACATTTTAGAACTAGATTTCAGCTTCTTGAGATGAAAAAATTATATTGCTGAAGTGGCTCTTCTCTGCAACTAGAGTCGAAAAAACGCATTTGATGGTGTTAGTGCCGCTTTAAAACTCATGGCTTCGTTGCACAACATGTCCAGCCCAGTTGTTGGCGAAATACAAGCCCCAGCACATTCCGTCGGCGTGTTAACAGAGAAAGGCCAATCGACTGCTCTGTTACACCTCCTGGCCACTGAAATCAACAAGTTTCAGAAACCAAACTAGAGAAATAGAATGATATGAAGAATGTTCGTTCAACAACGAAGACAGGAAATTCGTTTATCGCAGGTCTGGTGCAAAAAAAAAAAAAAAAAATCCACGGTGGGGCATTCTTGCGGAACGGATCATGTGTTTTTGCGCGGCAGCGATGCAGCACCGGGAGCGGAGTTACAGGCACTTCCGGCTGTTGTTTTTTTTTTATTTTGCAAGCACGGTTGCTGCATAAAAGTGATACTATTGGAAAGACAGCATGCTACTGCATGAGCGAAGTCTGTTCAGCCAAGATCGGAACAAGAGTTTTAACAGCTGTCGCTGTAATAGAAAGAAGCACGACTGGGACACTTTATCAAGCTTTCAAAAAGCGGGGATGCACCATCAACTGGGGGATAGCCAAGAAGAAGAATGAGAGAGCGGGACACAGCGAGGGAGGGACAAAAGAAAGAACAAAAACCGGCCCCATGTGGAATGGAACTCCACTGGACGCACGATGATATTGCGTTTTGCTGCTGTCGCACTGCTACACGCTACGCCAATCTTGGACTTCAGACCTCAGATCTCCACTGTACAACTTTCTGATCTAAACCACCGGCCCATTTTTATTATTAATGAAACTTTATAAAATTTTGACACTGGCTATTAAAACACTATTACATCGACGTGGCTCACACCGGGAGTACGTGTATGCGGTGTAGCTTTTGAAGGAAAATTGAAATACGACTTTAGGAAAATTTGGGTCCCCTCTTCGAGATATATCGACGAGGGAAAAAAACCATTAAAGAGCGTCCCCTGGTTTGCCAATTCCGAACGATGCGCAGCTACCCAGAGCTGACGAGCCGTAAACACGGCGAAACACGTGTCGTCTGGTGCTGTCGCATCGTTCCATGAGTATATATATATATACGCTCTTCTAATAACTGCACCTGTATATGCCATCAACTACGATAATAATACATTCATATAGTATGGTTGATGTATAATATATATTAATATATGATGAATCAATGATTATTATCAGCAATAACAATGTCTAGTGAATATATTTTCGATTCTGGAATAATTATGTCAACCATTGTTTTAGTGCAAATATTATGTGATACACTCGGTTTGTCCCAAGTTTAATGTATTTGCTTTTCTTTCAGGTCCTCACTGAGAAACCCAGTGGCATCCATCGACAGCTTGGCGTTACCTGACACTGCTGTACCTGTACCATTGCATTAAGAAATACCCAGGCAGAGCTGGTATATAGGGGTTGGGCACATGTTTGGTAGCGCGGATGTCAATATTGGTTCATTGTTGTATGTGTAACCCGGCTCATATAGGCTAAGTGCTGACATGCCTGCCTTGCACATTTGGAATGTAGCAACTTCCCTGGCAATTGCCAGGGTTGTTGTTACACTCCAAATATGAAAAACGTACTCATTCAGTGTTACTCGCTGAATCCCTGTCGCCCCGTATCATCTGTTATGGCACCACGAACGACGTTCTGAGTAGAGCTTGTCCATAAATTTTACAATGTAGCACACGTACTTTGAACCAGCCGGTTCAGAAATAAAACTCGAGGTCCACTTTTTCTTTAAAACTAGTTACGTGCTTAAACACGAAAAAATTGTATTTACCTTTTAGTGTGCCTCTCCTCCGATGACTGTATTCTATACCGGGAAATTGTTATTGTAACCACGTAGCACTCCAACATGATTTTGGACTAGTTCACTCACTGTGCCACACCCGACAAAAGTCACTTCGCCTTGAGAAGTGTTGCGTCATACCTTTCCATTATCGCAGACTATGTCTTCACGCACCTCTTATATATTCAGTCAGTAACAGCGCCCTTTCCAAGGTGGATTCACATAAATGTCTCTGCGCCGTTCTCTCAGATTATCTAACTTGGAGGAAATATTATTGATTTTGTAGTAGATAAGCGTAGCTACGTACTTGGTTATAATGGGCGGAATCCCAAACTCGCTCCTCAGCAGCTGAAGAAGTTGGCTTGTACCTATTTTGTGCATCCAGTACATCTGCTTAAATCCACTTCGCGAACTGCTTTACGGTTTTCCAAAACTGAGACGCGAGGTTCGTTATTAGTGACTTGACACGGTTTTTCTCAATTTAATTAATCAAACAGCAATTATAAGTTTCTAATCTTGGTGAATGCCGTCGAACACTGAGGTTACCACTTGTTCATTAATATACCCTCAAGTAGCCCGCCAATATCTCATTCGTCCACATTCTTTCACAGGTTCGAGAATCAGCTAACTCTCTTTTTTTCAGCCAAACTGTTACTGATTGAACCGGCCTCCTTTCACAAAGAGCGTACATTATAAACCACTACGACTTTACTAGGACCACATATGTGATGCTATTTAGTATCCTTAATCTCCTTGCTGCCTGAGGTGCACCTACTAATGTTTTGACTATTTGCTATTCCCATTGTTTATTACTTCGCTGTGGGCTACCTACATGCCTAGTGCACTACAAGTGCTACTTTGTTACACAGAATAATGTGATGTGTTTAGTTATGTTTTTGTTTTTCCTTGCGGGTAGTTACTGATTACGAGTTACTAGATTTTCTAAGACTACTTTTATGTGTCTGCCTTTAGTTCTCGCTCAATAGATTCCGACTCTTAAAACGCCTGCCATTCTATTCTATTCTATTCTTGTTCGAATGACGCTTTAACCAAGAACTCTTCCCTCTGGCTCCTCCTCCTGAACTTTATATTATCTAACTGTATACCTGTTATCAAAATAAAATTGGAATTCGAAAAGTGGTATTTTCACTAGAAACTTTGATACTCCTATAATTTGCTGGATAAATGATAAAGGTGTTGTGTACTGTTCAGGAGCAACTGCTACGGTTGTCATATGTTTGTCTACCATTGTTCGATCATTTCCTGCAAGGCGTCTGCTTACACCTTCCTCTATGAGCATCGCGTAGCATGGTATTCTTCTCTCCAGTTGCACCATATCTGTAAGCCAGATATGGTATGGTAATGCACTCATGGAGCGTAGCTCCTCAGTCCTGTAGTAGGCGCCGTACAAGATATTTTCTAGGTGGCGTACGCTCAAGCTTCAACTGTGGTGCAACATAAGCTCATTCCATGAGCTCAGTATTATCATGAAATAGAAAATGATCAGTCAAATATGATGTACCAAACGGTAAAATTCCTACACAGAAAGTTGGAAGTACATAAGTACGAGTGCAACCTGTGGTGTAGAAAGAGAGCTTAAAGTTAGCAGGTGACTCCCATTCGATATGTCAAATTGTGACACATGTAGTATAACCCTGCTTTTGGACACTCTTCCACAGCGGAAAGATACGGCTCTACCCCACACACATAAGTAGTATATCGCTATCGCACAGAAGAAAAACGCTTTTCTAATCCAATAGAAGCCAATTCTAGTTCAATTCTAACCCAGTCCTAGCTCAAAATTCAGTTCTAATTCAACACAAGCCCTCTGATCCGTCGATCATAGCCCCGCCCCTTTATGCTAATGATCTGGCTTTGCCCCACGCCTTCACGGTGATTTGTCGACTGTAGCTCCTGATTTGCCTCTTTCAAACCCACTGATCGATGATTGGCTGCCCTAGCTCTGCGCCTTTATGCTAATAAGCTGGCATAGCTCCACCCGCCGTACGATGATTCGTGCATGCCAAGCCCACTGGTCGTGGCTCTGCCACCCCATATCGGAATTAGTTGGCTGAGCCCCCGCTAACTGGTCCATGCTCCATCCGTATGCTAATTAGCTGGCTTTGGCCAGCTCAGTGATTGGTCAATAGTAAGCCAGCAGATCGAAGATTGGCCCCGCACATTTTCTACGCCTATAAGTCATCTGACTGGTCGATCCTCCCCACTTATTCTAAGCCTACTCATTTGCGGACCGTTCCTTCAACGCTGATTGATTGGTTGCATGACGTTGCCAAACCGCACACGACCAAATAGGGCGCTCAACAGCAGCTCCTCTGCAGCTCTATCTTAAATAACCTCATTAGAGTGCTACCAGATTGCACAACTCAGGTGCATTAGCTCTACGTTGTTGCTCCTCGACGTGCCACATCTACAAGATAACTTCGTCGAGATGTATTGCCACGTACCGCACTCCCTTGACACCACAAACAAGTTGCAGGACATCATATATATGAAGTCTTGGACCAGTACCTACCGGCTTACAGGGAGCAGTCACTGCGCAAGCTTCAGGAAACATGTCACGAAGAAATAAGGAGGCGATTATCAATCGCGCTAGGAGGTATGAGCCCGTTGTATGAAGTTGCATCACATCTCACTACACAGTCTCCTGAAGTTATTCCACGATGCGCATGTAGTTCGAGCACCCCAATCGAATTCTCATCTCCGGCGCGCCCGTGTATGACAAGACAGTGTTCATGCAGAATATAATGAGACAAACCAAGTTATTTAGCATTCCACCGGAGAAGGCACTGTATGTACGAAAGTATGCAGCTGTATGGGAAAAGGATTTTGACTGTGGTGAGTTTATGGGCACGCAGAGATTGGGATTAACAATATCCCCCATCATATTTATTGATGAACAAATTACAGAAAAGTGGGTTCTGTTGGAGTCACTGTTTGGGCGCGGTAGCCACCATAAGAATACATCTTATGATCGTATCACAGAAGCCTTTTTCTATCACAATGCCAGTTTTTGAACGATACCCTTGAACACCAGTTATGTCGGATTGCTCAGGAATGCTCAATGACAGAATCCTTTGGACATCAAGCGTTCGGCAGACAGGGGCTTTCCTTTCCTCTCCTTTCCTCCACACGTGTAACCAGGTGATGGAAAAGGGGGACGGTTATTTAGTTGATCTGCACTCGCGAACACCCCCATCTCGTAGCCTGCGAGCGGGTATTTTACAGCACGAAGGACAGCTCCTGTTTGTGCTCGCGAAACGCCGATCCCAGAAGACATCTCACGCTCCTCAACATGCCGGCCCTCAGAGCGCCCTCATAAAGAAACCAAAAAATGAAAATGTTGATACAAACGAGTATCGAAGATTATAAGTGCTCTGAAAATACACCAAATTGCTCGCTGGAACAAATATAGGGCCCTGTGGAAAATCAAGGAAAAAGGGTTATGGAGAGTGGATCGGTACTGATGTTATCACAAGCTCCCGTGCTGAGAAGCCATCGAAGAGCTGAAGAAAGAAGCTGCTTCAACCCTCACAAGCCGGAGAAGAACAAAAATTAAGCAACACTGTATCATCACAACTGACATAAGGAATTTGTATCAGGTGCTCCTCCTGAATATGCATAGATATCAGATACTTAGCAAAGACTGCAAGTACATCATAACAGTCATAGATACGCTTTAGAGGTATCTATACATGGTCCCCATTCGCACAAAGCGCCCGCAAGACACAAAGAAAGCTGACAACGAGTTTTCCGCCGTGGAATTCCAAATAATCTCCTGATCAATCGTGGAAGCGAACGTTGGGGAGGAGGATGAGGAGGAGTGTCGTTGGGAGGAACCCGAGAGGTCTGCCTGCCTGATTAGGCGGCATGTTTCTCGGGAAGGGAAAGGTGGTGGAGAGGAGGAGAGGAAAGGGTGAAGTGGAAGACCGAGCAGAATCCGCTCGGGGGGAGGATAGCTGCGTCCATGGGCCGACTTCAGGGGAACTGTGCCGGCATACGCCTATTACACATCTGAGGGAAACCCAGGAAAAACCCCAGACGGCACAGCCGGCCCGCGGATTCGAACCGCGGACCTCCCAGTCTCCAAGCGCACGCGTTACCGCTGGTTCCCTCTTTCGTCAGCATTTTCAGTCATTATTAAATCATTCATCATACAACACAAAGTGCGATGAAAGCGGCCTCCTGTGAACGTGTGCAAAGAACAATTAGAGAAAGAATAGCCAGACATTGCAATAGTACGGCGAAGTTTCATTGCATCAACGTGCTGCCGAAGATAGTGGCCGACTATAACGACTCGGTATATTTTGTCACGGGCGAGAAGCCGAAAAATATGAACGCTGTGAATGAAGTAGCTTGATTAAAGAATCATAAGACGACCCCACGCCAGAGCAAGTATAAGGTAGCCCGCCCTAGATCGCGGGGTGTTCGCCAAAGGCTACGATCAAAGGTGGATGGCAGAAGTGTTCGAGGTACCGCGAACGAGGAACACCGATCCACGCGTAGTGTACTTGAAATATTCGAAGGGAAAATAAATACTGGGATCATTCTACGAACAGGAATTGCGCCCATCCACCATCTTCCATCGTACGATATGTCACTCGTACCTGCGCTGGTTCGGATACGCGAAGGATCACGATTTTTGGATGTCCACAAGCGATGTCAGAAAATGAATTTTACGGGTATCTGCCCTCGAACGCCAGCATGGACCTGCACCCGTCCAACACGCTGAACGACATCACGATCACGTTAGATAAGCCGCTACACCTGGGTGATTCGTATGTTGTTGGTCTCGTGGGATTTTCCATTCTCAACAGCTTCCTGAACATGAACAAAGCACCGCATAACCCGAAAACGCTATCAGGGCAGAACAGGCAAACAAAACAGCTCACGTTCGAGGATACAGACACATTATTGAGTAAAATATTCCTCGAATATGGGAAAGAGTGAACCTACAATCAAGATCACTATGTGTTAAACCTACCATCGCGCGTGCGCTCTGTGAAATTAATCGAGGAACGGCTGCATCTCGCTTTTTGGGATGGCCGACAACGATGGAGATCATCTGGCGGGCGCCAGAGTACACATGGTCCCAAACGTGTTACTGCTTGCGGAGTAAAGAGGAGTTATCATGCGAGTTCGCCGAGTGATACTGATCAATAACAATCTAAATTTGGAACTGGGTCGCTAATTACCGACGCATTCAATGATTTACACAGAGTGACAAATGATACAGAATCAATGGTGGAATACGAAGACAACAATAACTCGCTCTCTCTAACGGCGAATTTCAACTTGTCAACCGAGTACCAGAACCTCATTCATGTGAAGCACATCCACGTTTAGGGATCCCAAAAACGCGTTATGTGTAATCCCATAGTGAAGACGTATTGCACACTTTTCCTTTGTTTGCTTTGAGTTAGTTAGTTAGTTCTTGGACCTGGACGTGAAGAAAGGCTTTACCCTTTCTTCACATTTACATCAGCACGTATAGGTGGCGCTGCCTGCAGGTAAAGCAAAAGCAAATATTTAGAAGAATCGACCGTGTAGGAAGGACCGGCAGCAAGATGCAAATGCACGGTTTTGGGGCAGCACCAGCTATACGTGGGAATGAGAACGCGAAGAAGACAGAGAGAAACATAGCTGTCTGCAGGTGGTACAAACCATAGGAAATGAATTAGGTGGCAGTTTGCGTTGTTTAAATTTTTTCTACGAACTCACAGCATTTGAAAAAAAATTGCGATAGAACTTCAGGCAAATAACTCTCGTCTGAAATGTTTGAAGCTCCAGAAACGTTAGCTTCTATTGTCACGACGCGATCAAAATGTGTAACCTTTTCTAAATTCACCCGGTAGATTCGCACAAATATATGTCAGCAGCATGCAATTATGGTGTACAAGAGAGCCTTCAATCCCGTAGGCCACAAATGTTCTTTTTCTCAGCTGCTGAATCCCAACGGTGCCTTCTTTTTCATTATTATTTCAGTGCCCGCATGACTGCCAGCAATGTATCGCCCCTGTCAATGAAACTGCCCAGTCATCATCCCGCAATAAAGTTGTTGTTTTTTCGTTTTGCATTTTGCACTGCATTCCCACATCGCGATCACCTTTGCCAACATCCAATTCTGACAAATTTCATGTGACCACACACCAGGAGCAGCATGGGCAAGATTGCTCCCTGCTGTTAACGACAAGCACTACAGACCTCGACCATTACCTTCCCGTTTGTCCCTGGGGACCTGTCTGTCATGCTGAAAGGAGCCTTGTGGACGGTGACGGTGCAAAGGGTTATCGGCAGCCGACTGAATGAATCTTCTAGATCCTATGAAGGAAAATAAGGCTCACCAAAAATGACAGCGGATTTGATGAATAACGATTAGAGCACTCTACACGTACAAGGCTTATGGGAAGCAGGGTTCACTCTTATTGAATTTGCCTGGAATTACACTGGTGCTTGCCTTTGCAAGTACTTACTGCAGTCGTAAGCCAGGGAGTGCCTTTATTGTTGTAGTTCCACCTTTGTTCATGGAGGCTGGAAAGAGCTGCTGCTGGTAGATGCTCAGCCGCCTTGTTCGTCAATTTGATGATCTGATGATCTGATGATGATCTGATGATCTGATGATTTGATGATCTGCAAACTCAGCGTCAGGTGGAAATTAGTACTCATCGTCTGAATAGTAAAAAAAAAGGAAAAATCCACGAGTGAATGTTGGGTAATGTGCTCCATATTATTTAGAGAGTCAGTATTCTCATTACCAAGCACTGTAGACATCTAGGACGTAATGCAACAAAAGCACTCACTGCTCCTCTGGAAAGGAAGGTCCCTGTAACCTTGGACTCTGCGGTCGCCAGACAAGTCAAACGACAACCTACATGGAGCCCTCTGTACCTCAGAATTCAAAGGATTATAGAAAGACAGGCAGGATTATGTTGCTAATGCAGTACATTTCTCTGGATCTGCACTATTCATGGGTCATGCGCACCACAGACGTACCAAAGGGTGTACACCCTTCTAAACTAATTATTTCACAAAATTCACGCTTCTCAAGGAAAATAATTTTCGGGACGGCTGCCGAGGGTAGTGTGTTGATGGTACATCGTAATAGAATATACGTTCTTAATACATTCCATGCTCCTTTAATGTGACTTTTGCTGAGCACACAGAACTGTGCATTAGAATGCACATTAGAATGCATTAGAGTGCATTAGAATTAGTGCATTGTCTGAAGTATGCACTTTTAGGATTATTTTCATGTTCGATAAACATAACAGTCCAGTAGTGAATAGATTAACCCTACAGCCAGGAAATGACGTCAAACAGGAAATGACGTCATCAAGGACGTATGACGTCACTCCAGGCCGCAGCCGCTCCGCCCTCATATCAGTGAGGTCAGTGGATAAGATAGTTAATCAGTGACGTCACATAGTTAATCTTAGTGATATGATATCAATGATAAGATTAAGTAACAATAATGACGTCATGGTGAAACACACTAGGAATCGAACTTGGGTCCTTTAGGTTGTCAGACGAGCGTCTTAAGCCACTGGGCCACGGACTCTTCATGTTTACTTTTGTCGCTAATCAGGATAGAATTGTGTGGGGTGGAGAGGTTGTTTGATTTCTTTTACGCCAGGTGGCGTCATGGGGTGTTGAGTTCGTTCATCTAGAGATGGCAGCACTTCCAGCAAATTTACCGCCGTTCAACAGATGGCGGTACCTGCGCCCCAAATTTTAAATTTCGCGCCCATTTGACTTCGCTCTTGGTTTAAAAGAACTCCTCACGATCATGTTGTTTTCATTTTAGAAAAAGAAAAACAATGGCGAGCCAGTTCTATGTCAACTTACTGTCAAACGCCTCGAGTGATGTATTTCCTAGTAACACAATGAGCGATTTCGTTCAAAAAAAATTACGAAGCACTTCTACGTCAGTTTCCTGTCAAACGGCTCGAGTGATGTATTTCTTAGTAATACAAGGAGCAAGTTTAGAATGAAACTCGCTCACTCAGTGCAATTAGATCGAAAGTGGCAGGTTGCTCTGACTGAGATGAATATTCCATTTGCAATTAACAATAACACGAGGAGAGCCCCTCCTCGTTACTGTAAGCATGAGAGAGCAAGCAAAATGTGGGAGAAAACATTATTGTAAATTTTTCTCCATCCCTAACGAAACAGTAAAAAAGAACGAGTATAAAAAAAGAACAAATTCATTCGCTTTTTCATGACTTATTTTTATTATAACAGTTAGATCACAGTTATCTTTCAAGTCTATAGTCATTTCAAAGAATGAGCAAAGCATAGTGCTACTCTAGTTTACAAAACAGTTGAGCTTCCTTGACATTTGGATTTTCATACTCTAATTCACCGTGTTATGCAAAGTAAGTAACGGGCATATTGTAAGACAATTACACACATGTCTCGCTGTAGGGATAAATATTCCTTCTATTGACGTTACATGACACAGTCAACCTAACACAGCATCGAATCGACATTTAAATTAAGTCGATCCACATACCGTGTGAGGACGACGATGAGGCAATGTTGATTTTGTGTTGGTGATATCCAAAGCGAACAGAAAGTCCAACAGATCACTGGTCTCTTTGCGGAGATTTTTCCGACAAAAGGAGGTCATCACACTCAAGTCTTGACTGATGAAGATGTAGGACAACTTTCCCGTTGCATGAGAGAGTCTTAGAAAGGCTGTCTCGCTCCGATGAGGAGCAAAGTCGCTCTACACATGATGCCGACGAGTCGCTGAAGTTTCTACAGTGAGCCAGACGGTATGGGGAAGTGACGGAGACAATCATGAACCGTTCGTACTGCATTTCCGTGAATGTTACAATGAACTCGCATACAGCAGCCTCAGATGATTATGCTCGAAGACGACAGAGTCCACTCGTACATCAACTGTCTGACCCGCTCAGTCTCACCAGCTCAGTCTCACCAGAGAGGGGCTCGCAGTGACGGCGAAAACATACGGATTTGACAGGCAGACCACATGACCCCCCCTCTCTGGATTCGACGCTGTGCTAGGAGTTCTGTTGAATGTTTCAGCCATCCTTATGTCAAGGTTTTCTTTCCCATACTTTTATTGACAACTTCCACGTGACAACAGCGTGCCTTGTAGACGTCATAGACACTAATCACCTCTTTCCGCAAACTCATCGCTGGCCTAATCTCACTTCGTTCCGCTTGACAACTTTTGCGCATTCGACATCGTGTTACATCTTTTCCTTCCACGTGATCGCTCCATACATATGGTTTCGTGTTACATCGTTGCAGTCAACATCCTCGTTACTCACGGTCCGCAAACTCTTCGTTAACCCTTTTTTTCTTTTTTCCTTTGCAAAGTAGAGCGTGGGTAGCACTTTCGAAATCTGCTTTCGCAAAGGAAGAGATCCAGCGTCGTCTGCTTTTCATCACTTTTCCGAAGAGAGGCGAGCATGGAATGATAGCGACACATGTTAAGAACTAAAAAAAAAAAAAAAGTTGAAACGAAATAGTAATGTCTTCAAAGAGTGCTTGATTATTATGTACATATTTCTACTCACTTAAAAACAAAATAAAATAAACTAGTGATTCTCCGATTAATTCTTTTTATTGAGATACTTTAACAACAATATAACAGCCCTCTTCGACAGCGTAATTCCATATCCAGAATGATGTTGGCCATGTGTTCGACCGAGTGTGTATACATTTTGTGGGCAGCGGTGAACTTTTAGCTCCCGATCCTCACACAAACAACATACTTCTACACATTCCTGATCGTAAAAGCTATGACTGACATTCACCAATCTCAAGCACATCTGTAGCTGTTGTGTTTCATTGTGTGTGAGAGTAACTCCATAGCGTGTTGGAAGACCAGTCTTGTCCCAAAGTCGTAACGCCAGCAGTGATGCATTAGGAGGACACGTATGGGCATAAACGTATTCTTCCAGCTCAACTTCTTTGCTACAGTTACCTTGTCGAAGTGAAGATGATGACTTCGTTAACTCAAAAGTTACTATGACGAGAAAGAATATGTGACACAGAAGACAAAATAGAAAACACACCCTATCCATTTCGCTCTTTTATGATGAAGTGAGAAGGTCTTAGTATTGAGGATGAATTTATTTCTTATTGACGATGCATTTTTCTTATTCACAAACAAGTCGATTTTTCAAAAGGTCCAGAGTAAATAAAGTTATGTACTTGGCAGTTGAATGGAATCCATGCTTTATGGCAGTGTCGATCAAACACAGACTCTTTGTAGCAAGTTGCATGGCATCGAAACGAGTCGAATAGTCAAATAGCTCACTCATTTGCCGTGACCATTCGGTTAGTAAAACGAATGATGAACTTGTTAAAAACGAATCGTCTGTATGAAGCATGGAATACATTTCCTTTGCAGTTTCCCAAATGACTTGATTTGGAGGATTATTCGGTAGAGCTCGAAACAGCACAATGTTCGTCACAATTTGAAAAGCTTCCGCTAATGGCGTCCTCTTCACCGTTGTTAACCCACAATTTGATAGCTGCTTCCAAGAGGTATGTTTCTCATTACGTGGCAGATGGAGTTGAAATATGTGGGACCTCCTATTCCATTTACCGCATTCATCTTCTCCTTTTTCCGATTGCTCTGTTTCGTCGTCTGTGGACCATGAATCGCCAGGCTGGGTTTCAACGTCGGACCATGCTGTACTGGTCATTTTTTTTTTAGCCGAGGTAATTTTCTGCTATCCACTGCTTGTCCGCAGTTCCACTGAATCTAACTAAATACTGGAGCTTTCCATTTCTAACTCGTCTTTTTATAATCTTTTCTACTTTCGGTACTTCTCTCACTCTTACCATTTCACTCTCGTAGAAACTACCAATGATATCTTCATTGTTAAGGTCACGCAGTAGGTATGTATTAGGATAACCTATTTTGATTGCTCTCACCGAAAAAATCTCTTTCGTAAATGACTGTAAATATCTCTTTGTTAACTGGTGTCTATATTTGGCAATTCTAACGAGATTACCAAGATTGTAAACTGGCTTCTTTGGGGGTTCAGTTGGGGTGGGATAAAGTCTTTCTCGGAAAATGTGCTCGTTTTCTTTGGTTACATCCACAGGTCTCGCAGAGAGAGTCCTGTGCACTCGATTGTTGTACGCTTTGATTACTTGAGGTAGAATCTTCACATAACGTTTATGACCCTGATAGGTAAAGATACGGTAAAGTGTAGACACAATACTTCGCTGACATCTCTCAACTATCGCACATTTATAAATAGACATAGAATGATATAACGTTATGCCTTTTCTTTTCAAGAACTCTCGCACTACCTTGTCCGTAAACTCTGTTCCTCGATCACTATGTATCAGCCGGGGAGTACCGATCCTCTTAAATGCAACTTTAAGTGCTCGAAGAATCTCAGGAGATTTTTTATTGCGAATGGGTACAACAGCGAGGAGCCGGGAAAAAGCATCTATACAGAAGAACAAATAGCGAAAACCATCATTTTGCCCTTTTAGAGACTGCATGTCCTTTAGGTCGATTTGGAACATTTCCTGCTTTCCGAGTGCAATTATTTTCCGAAAGGTCTTGGGTCACTTGTACTCCTTATGTAAGCTGTAAACATCACTTGTCTCCAGATATTTAGCAACTCTGCCCTTCTTTTCACCGATGGCTTGAGCGAGTCTCTGCACTCCACCAAAACTGCCGGCATGTTCTGGGTCGTAATAGGCGGCCATTAGTGCTTTCTTCTGCTGCGAACTCGAAGAGCGTCAAGGGATAGATAGGCATTTATTGTAGCTGACACGTCTCCTCTCATCCAGGAAGGTTGTCTGTTGTGAAGTTCATACTTCAGCAATTCGACAATGGACGAGTGTGGCACTACCTTCCCGTGACATATAACTCTTCCGTACTCGTCGTAAGCTAGAACAGTTGTTATCAGTTTGAGTATTGCTAATACCTTTTTATGATGCCTTGGAGGGAAGTGCGACAATATGGTTTCATCTTGAAAATAGTCTTTCTGTTCCTCCTGCACAGGCTTCAATATGGGGTCCATGTTAGGTTTCGGCGGGCACGCTTTGCAGCACGTGTGATTGCTGGCGAGGCACCTTCAGGTGTGCTTGCTTCACTTGTAACAGGCGATGCTCGACTGCTCGATGCTCCCGTTACTCTGTGTTTTTTTAAACGATTTGGATGCACAATAAGTGTTGGTAGATTCAGTTTGACCAATAGCGGCAAGATGCGATCGAAGTAAGGAGGAGTTCGAACATTTCTCGCTCTTGAGACAAGATAATAAACGAGATCGATTATATTACTATTCTCCAACGTTTGACCGTCAACGATTACTTCGAAGGTTTGCGCATTCCAGGAGATTGTTGGTTGTAGAAGTTGCAGAAGTTGGTTTGCTCTGACCTTATAACCACTACTCATAAATCCAACAATTGTGTCACTTTTCTCCCCCTCCTCGGTCTGTGTTCCTTCTTCTCGCGATCCAGGAAGTGTTTCGCTTGTATGTTGTTTTGCAGCTCTACTTGAATGTAGCAAAGAGTGAAGATACTGAATTATCTCTTTTGCCTTGATGTCATCCGGTTCACCTTTCTTCAATAGATTTGGGATGTGATCTTCTCGGTAAGGTACAAGTTCGTATTTCTGCATCGATTATACTCCGATTGCTTTTGCAATCGCTCTTCCACCCAATGAGGAGATGAGACCCAACAAAGGTGGCAATAGAAACTGCAGAAAACCACCTGATTGTTGCAAGACCTTTTTAGCTTTCTTGACCCCCGTTGCGTCTCGTTTTGCCAAAATGCGAATTGATGCTGCGTAAGGTTTTAATTGCTTTCTTACTCTCGGAGTTACTGTGACGTTTCCTTCACAAAGGTTCATACAAATTTCTCTGACCGTATTCAACTGATCCTTTGTAGCATGCTCCAAAAGATAATAACGTTGCTCGGGTGACGTAGTTTCTGCGAGCAAGTGAAGAAAATGAATATTCTTCTTTACACGTTTCATGTTTTATATACTATTTGGCGATGATCGTCGGGAAATATGTTCGTCCACACTCGATAGTGGTCTGAACAATTTTGAGACAAGTCAATTACGATGTATGAATACGGTTTCTTACAAGCATCCTTATATATGCTTGTCAATAAGTCGCTTTTGTTCCGTCCAAACAATTGTCGTGAAAGTATTTGTAATTGATCCACAGTTCGAGCAGAACGACATAGAATTAGAGCACTGCTATTGAACTGAATACATCTATACAGAGGATCATTAACAAATAAATATTGAGTAATCAAGATGGCCGAACAGTTGAGATGGTGGCATCCAGCTACATAGAAGTTACAGATTTCTTTTAGCCTTTTCTTGTCAGCCAAGCAATCGTCAAATATGATTAAAGAATTTCTAACATCCTCCAGGTTAGTGGGAATATCTTGACTGAAAGTTACTTCGGGAAAATCGTCAAAAATAGGTTGCTTGTACAAGTATATGTATAGTATACGATCGAAAGGTTTATCGAAGACAGTGGCTCTATGCTTGATCAAACGTGTAACGAGTGTCGTCTTTCCACTTTGACTTTGTCCAGATATAGTCATTGAGACAGGAGTGATAAACCTATAAGGTCTAACCTCAGTCATCTCTTCCAAGTAAATGAAGACTGGTATAAATAGCACATTACATAAGACTTTTACTCTTTTTTTCTTCAAGCATGTGTGTTTTTTTATGAAAACGATAAATGGCAAACAACACTTAACCTTTATGCACTCCTTTAGTTTGTCAATGTTGGATATGGGAGCTGGGAAACTCATATCTGTATATCTTGTGCAGCAAGTCAGTGTAGAATTCTCAAGTTCTAGCACTTTCAGTTTGTGCAAACATGCAATATGAGTCTTTGACTGTATCTTTTTTTTCGGAACAAGTCTGTTCTAGACGGCTTTTTTTCTTACTTTTTCCTGTTCAAACTTGTCTAGACATGTGATGAGCACGTGATTGGTTACGTCAGAGAAGGTAACCAACAAAGTCAAACATGTCTATGCATGCACTGTTCGCAAAGCGCTATATAAGACTGCCCTCCATGACGATTCTTCGCACAGATCCTCACAGGAGGAAGGGTACGTTACACTTTTTTCCTTTCGCTCCGATATGTGGGAAAGTGTGCTTATATTTATTCTTATTTCCAGCTGCACTCTGTGTGTAGAAAAGAATAAGTGAGCCAGAGTGAGAAGTCACCACAAGAGAAAGGTATGACATCTATTTTGGATAAGCTCGATAAACTCAAGAAACCTGGAGATGGAGATATTCAGAAAATGAGTACCCTACCGAAGAATGAAAAGCTGGAGGTCTTGGATTTGCGAAAGATTGACACGGTGTACGGTGAAGCGGTCTATGTAGAAGTGTTGATGGAGAATGACAAACGTGTAAAGTTCTACCTTCCTAGTCGCTTTAAGCGTTTGACAGAGGATGATCTAGAGGAGATGAGACAACTGCCAAATCTTAAAATTGAGAAAAAGGAGAGATTCAAAGATGGCAAGAGAGTTGCTTCGCCCGACATTCTATTCACTCATGGGAAGAAAAAGTGATGATACATCGACATATCGGCAGCTCCCATCCTGAGACACTTCTCTCCACATCATGGTGACCTGTCACTTATGTCCTCAACACGAACGTCAGTACTATGCATCAATAGAGGGACTCCAAATTCATCTGGCAAACGTTCACGAACTCCAGACACCCTGCATACCATTTTGTGAGACTCTCTGCACACTACGGAACTACACGAAACGCTTCGAGTTGCATCTACGTGACAGAGACGAGGCGGGGCATGAAGTGACAACGTTTTTTCATGAGTATGAACACTATCTTGCTAATGTATTGCGACACTTTGGATTCCCACTGCGCTACTTCACATTTCTTAAAGTAGAACTTGGGCGACATACGCCCGATGAGGAGTTACGACTTGAGATTCATTTTGTACCTTCTAAAGTGAGAACTGTTTGGTCAGAGGGAGATGTACTGCCTTCGATTGCACAGACGAGTAGTGAGATAGCACAAACATTAGAAAACTTAGAAATTCAAGGCTCCGGTTTTTTTCTCTTTCGCATTCTTGCTTGTATTCTAAACATTGGACGTTTGGCTCCTCAACTAATTGGATGTTCCCAATTTGAGTTACCGAGTGAATTGAAACGAAAGTATCGTTCCCTGTTGAATGTGGACTACGGACTACATGAAGATGAAGAGAACATGTGTTTTGTCTTCTCCGTGATTGCTGGACTACATCCTGCCTCGCATCACAGGCGGAGGGCATCTTTCTACAGACCATGCATAACACAGTATGTATTTCCTGATACATTTCCCGTAGCTTTCCCAAAAGATGTAGAGATATTTGAGAAACGTAATGAAATTAGCATTAATGTGTACGCGTACGAAAAGGAAGAAAACTACATTTACCCCATCAAAGTTGTTGATGAGGAGCGTCAGAAACATGTGGACTTGTTACTAGTTGACTCTCATTTTGTGCTCATCGCAAATTTTAATGGATTGTTTGTTCCACGTGGACAATTTCATTGTAAAAGATGTACAATGGGCTTCTGCTCAGAGGGAAGTCTGAAGTGTCATTTAAGTATGTGTAAGCAACAGAAAGTAGCCAAGACCATTTACCCAAAGAAGGGAGAGACATTAGCATTTGCAGGGGAACATCTCATGTCAGAAGTTCCCTTCTACTGTGTGTATGACTTTGAAAGTGTGCTGTCACCGTGTCTGGATTCAGGAAATGTGTATGAAGATCACATCCCCTCTTCATTTTGTCTGTTAGTGATACGCGCATCCGACTCATACCCCAAGAACACACGCGGTCCTCAGGATGTCCTCAAAGTGTCATCACGTCCTCGTCCGTGATGGGATGAACGGAGGAGGTCCACAGGCTGTCATCATAGGAGCTTCCAGTGATTATCATTTGCGTACATCCTGCGGTCGTCAACCGGAGGACAAGTACAGGAGAAGTAAATTATTTTAATACTGCGTTGTGCATTTTAATACCTGCTAGCCTGTAATCAACTTCCCGATTTATTTCTCATTACCCAATACAATCAAAGAAGGAGTGCTCATGCATAAAAAAAACGAACAAAAATATAAAATAAAAAGAGGTATAGGGGCGCAAATTCTGATCGTCGGATTTTAAAGGAATCCGTCCATGTGCAGCGTTTGACGTGCACTAAAATACAGTTTGCTAGACCTTCCACTGAGGTCTTGTTGCATGAGTGTCCGCAAAGGGTCCCTGGCAGGAGGTTGCGCGGAGCCTTTTATTTCCGAAGAGACAAAAAATAATAGCGTTTGACTGCTCAAGCTTCACTTACTATGCATGCATCAAACTAAAGCAGTAAGAAACACGGACACTACCTTGATAGCGATTTAATACTCCAAGGAATTTCTCACATCGTTGTTGGTTATGTGCGAAATCAAGTTAAACTTGGATACCTCACCCTTTGTTTTGACTGAGATGCGAAGAGGACTCCCGAATCTGGTGAAGTTCGGAAGACAAGCAATAACTTGTATCTGTTCTGTCTTGGAAAGGAAATGGTGCTGCATCATATGCCTTTCTAAGTGGTTTCGCAGGTTTTAATGACCTAGACGCCTTTTATATATCTCTCCTTTTTTGCCATTTAAACTGTGACACTCATTGTTTGTGATGAGAAATACGCTGAACGAAATACAGATGAGAAACCACGAATGGTAGCTGGTGACCGAGGTTGAAAATATATAAAAAACACACACACGCTGACTGGGTGCTGCAAATGTGCCCTCACTTCCCAAAATAATAATTCACTAAGGTATCTGCTTGCTCCGAGAACTGTACTAGCCGCGTCATTTGGTAGCTCCCATAGGAGGTCCTGAGGATATGACGGGGAGTCTCACTTTGTCATATTTCTAACAAATTGAGGACCTGGTAGGGAAGTCCTGGGGATGTTATCCCTGTCCGCTGATGACTTTCCTCGGACGTACCTAGGAGGTCATTGTGTTCTTGGGGTATGTCCTCCAAAAGCATCTGTATCGTGGACCTAATTGTGTCACTGTCTTTATGGAGCTACTGCACAGACTCCATGACGACATTTTGGAATGGATACGTACAATTGCCCCTCTAGAAATGACCGCAGAAAACGAGCAGCAGCATGCCACAGCAAGTCACTGCAACGTTTGCCAGGAATCTTTTGCAAAGAAGCAAAAAGTTCGTGACCATGACCATGTAAGTGGAAAATTTCGACCAACTTTGTGTAACACCTGTAACTTGAAACTGAGAGTGCCTCCTAAGATTCCAATCATTGCACACAATGCCAACTATGACTTGAGTTTTCTTTTGTCTCACTTGCATTTGCTTAAGAAAGTAGACATAAAGGTGATTGCCAGTAGCTCCCAAAAATTCAAGGCTATAGACGTTGGCTCTTATCGATTCCTAGATAGTTTAAACTTCTTGAATGCAAGTCTCGAAACATTAGTGAAAAATCTACGTGAGAAAGGTGAAGACAACTTTCGTTGTCTTCGTCAATTTTTTCCAAACGAAGAACACTTTCAACTAGTTGTTCGCAAGGGAGTGTTTTGTTACAATTTTGTCACCACTTTCGAAGCCTACAATGAGCTTTCTCTACCTCCTCGGGATCTATTCTTCAACACTTTGAATGGGACAGAAGTAAGTGAAGAAGATTATTGTCATGCACAGAGGGTCTTTGAAAAATTTCAACTCCGTAATCTGGGAGAGTATTCAGACCTATATTTACTCACAGACGCACTGCTTTTAGCAGACGTGTTTCAGGGCTTTCGTAAGTGGACACTTGACTTTCACAAGATCGAACCTTTTCACTTTGTGCCTCTGCCCGGATTAAGCATGTCTTGCGCTCTAAAAATGAGTAAGGTAGAGCTAGAGTTGATTCACGACCCTGACGCGTACCTGCTGATTGAAAATGGCATACGAGGAGGTATTACACAGTGTTCGCTGAGGAAAGCGACTGCAAATGTACCAGGAACAGAGCAGTTTGACCCCAAAAGCCCAAGTAGCTTGATCCACTACATAGACGTTAATGGGCTTTACGGTTCAGTAATGAGAGAACCACTACCTTACGGAGGTTTCGAGTGGCTCACAGAGGATGAAATCACGAACTTGGATATAACACACCTCCCAGATGACGCACCTATGGGTTACTTCCTCGAGGTAGATCTAGCATATGACAAAGAAATCCACCAACGTCACAGAGATCTGCCAGTTGCCCCCGAGAAAATGTCAGTTCCCTATGATCTGCTGTCAGAGTATCAAAAGGAATTGATGAAGAAGTTTCACCTTCCTGAGAAAGCTACCGATGGAAAATTACTGTTGACATTATTCGACAAAGAGAGATATTTTCTACACTATCGCAATCTGCAGTTGTATATGCATTTGGGCTTGCGTCTCACCAAAGTTCACAGGGTTCTAAAGTTCAATCAAAAGCCCTTTCTCCGATCCTATGTGGACTTCAATCACGATCTTCGAAAACGAGCTACGAATGCCTTCGAAAGCTCCCAAGCTAAGATTGCAATTAATAGCGTGTACGGACGTTCGTGTATGCAGGTTAGAAAGTTTGTAAACTGTCGTCTCACAGTAACCGACGAACAAGTGCTCAGACTCCTACGCAAACCAAACCTAAAGGAGTTCCGACCGCTGAGCTCTCATGTTATCCTCTTCCAATTCTCTCAATCTGTGCTCCGCATGAGACAGCCACTGTACCTAGGATTCGCGATACTGGAACTGTCCAAGCTGAAGATGTTTGATTTTTACCACAACCACCTTCTTCGTGTAGCTCCAGATACTAGACTGTTGTATATGGACACAGATTCCTTCATCATAAAGTTGAGTGAAGAGAAAGCGCTTCTCGAACTAGCTGACAAGCATCTGGATAACTCTAGCTATGACCCCGATCATCCGTTATATTCCGCGAAAAATAAGATGGTACTGGGAATGTTTAAAAACGAGATGCCTTGTGATCACATTCTCGGTTTCTGTTGTCTAAAACCAAAAGTGTACGCTCTCGAACTGAGTAGCAAAAAGCAGTACAACCGTGCGAAAGGTGTGAAACATTCTGAAGCACAGAAGCTTCTTTATTCCCTGTACACCGACGCTCTTGAGTATGGCAGAATACACTCTATTAAACAGAACCTGATCGTGCGCAAAGACAATGTAAACAAAAGTGTCTCAGTGACAAAGATTGCTCTCAACCCTTTGGATACAAAGCGTTACATTTGTGCAGATGGAATTGAAACGTTCCCTTTTGGTTTTCACACCTAATCATATGTATGCATCGGACAAGTGTAAACAAAGATGGAAGCAACAGGATGGTAAATGATGGAAAAGCCAATTGCCATCAATATAGATGTTACCCTTTCTTTATTCTTGTGTTTTTTTCTAACAAGTGTTTAACACTAAAGGAGTGTTGATTGTACATATCTTCATTTGACTTATTCAGTGCACCTTTTTTCCTAAGTTTTTTTTATGTGAATGAGAGAGTTGTCACTTCCTTAAATAATGAAACTTTTTCAAAGTGTTTGCAAAAAAAAGTGGAGTATGTACTTTGCAAAACAGCTTGTTTCAGTTCTCTTGTTTTCAAAGTGATGATGAAATTGTGACTGTATAATACTTTCGCCATTTTTGTGAGCTGTCTGATGTAATGTATCCTACTTTTCTTGCTAAGATGACTAAATAAAGGCTCTTTTCTTTTCAAAAACAAATTTATTCACTTTTAGAGTACACTACAACATGACATGTTATCTGTTTTTCGTGGTATCTGTTTACGCACAAGTATTGCTATCAACCTATCATTGAGTTTAAAGTTGGTGTGTGAAAACCTCCGAGTACACTCTTCAAGTAGAAACCCACAGCAGAGAAGACTACCTACATAGAGACAATAAAGTCCACATGTGGCTGAGCCGTATCCCTGAAGTCGTTTCCTGTTGTAGTGAAATGAAGATGCTGGGTGTATGAATTTGTAGAACTCCTTGTATAGTGGTCGCATTCCGTAGCTATCGAAATAAGAAATGCTCCTATCGTTAGAGATATGGAATAGAGTCCAGTGTTCTCCCGGGGAAGATCTTGGAGCTGTATTCACCACATAAAGACCCGGTCCAGCTTTTTGCAATGCAATTTCATCGCGAGCGAAAGTTCCACGAAAGCATGTCCTTGTGCAATGGTTCCGAGCAAAAGCTGCATAAAATTCCCATTCTTCTATTTTGATTCGTTTATACGAATTTAACGCGTCTGTCTTTGTTTATTTCCAGAACACGAGGTGTCTCGGAAACAAAGAGCACCGTGACAGCTTCTGTAAGGTTAGCAGCAAATGTCAATGTGAGACGAACATTAGCTTGAAGCACTGGACTTAGTGACTGCAGTTCCACATCCGGTGTGAGGTGATAATAAAGCATAAATGTCTCTTTTGCATATGCAGCCGGAGCTAGAGGTATATCCTTGCTCTTAAGTTTGTGAAGCAAATTCATGTATCCCTTTGCATAGATGTCTCGTTGAAAGTCGAAGTCGTCGGTGTAGTGTTGACCGCCAACGTCGAGCACTGCTCTTTTGAGTTTAAAATTTTCAAGCTTAAAAGGGTTCCGTTCTCTATGACCCTGATATGCTTCACTCTTGACCATCAATACGGTCAACTTAGAAGGAACTCGTTCACTATAGAGATCATCAAATATCACCTGAGATTGGTTTGGAGCGATTGTCCTATACTTAATCTCTAAACCTCGAAGAAGGTATGTGGCGGGTGTCGTTTGAAGTCTTCTTTCAATGCCAACGAGTACGCTTGGAGAAACCTGCACACGTCGGAGGTAGAGCACTATTCGAGAAAACTCTATTTTTCTCTGCTTTTCAGTCTCGCTGGGACCAGAGAGGAGTCTAAATTCGTCAGTACATTGTCTCAACACCACTCGAATATCGGTGCTATTAAGGACAAATTTTTCTTGCTGACAGATGTCACTAAAGATAGGAGAATAAAGATCACAGAGAGTAGATCCTTTGGTGCGTTTATAGCGTGCGAAAAGTCATTTTGCTTCGTTGGGGATAGCAAAATTTTCAGATTCTCCCACTGGATCTGGTTCGTAAAGCATTGCAGACAAGGTGTGAGTTTGAGTAACATTGTTTGCATTTGTAACAATGTCCAAGTAAGAACGATAGGCATAATGTTCGAAATTAGATACCAGAGTCGAATTAAGATAAATGTGGACATGATGAAAGAGAGAAGATGCAAATGCTTGTACAGGAATAACGTTGTCATTTGTCACTGTACTGCCAGTTGTAGTCAATGCTGCGTCTCCATTTTTACGCACAACTGTACATTGAATGTGTAAGAAACTCGACTGGAGATCAAAGAAGCCGCCACCGAGACCTGGAACATTATATTCAATCACACCGCTCGAGGTAGGTGCAGAAATGGGGAAAAACTCCACATATTCTGACTTCTCCAGAGAAAAGTTTGTCGGTGGAACAGAAAACAGGTCCAACTGATTCGTTGTGCAGAAGCAAGAATTTTTATGTACTAAGGCGATGGTAGACATCTTTTTTCCTCAGGTGAAAAAGTCAACCTTTCTTCGTTTCTTCGTTGGTTTTACTGATCGATCAATTCTATTGCCCTTGCTTTTATTACGTTTCCTACCCTTCCCTCTGAGTCTATGCAGCAACTCGTCACGAGTTGAATGGATGGTGCGACCAACCCTTTCCTTAGTGCCTCTCCAAACGTTGTTCCCTATTTCACTTCCTCCGCTATGTGACGTCCTGTGTCAAGAAGTTTCCGACCTACATAGGGCGCTACTTGTTTAGTCAGTATAGGTATAAACCGCTGCACCAACTCAGAAAAAAAGCCAGATCCAACTTGATAAAGAGGAGCTGAGTAATGTGGCAATGGTTGATCTCGTTTACCGCTGCCGAAATGCGATATACAACAGGGTGTCTGAGTTATATGCATTTTCGAAAATGTAATGTTACTCCCACACGACCAGAACCAGCAATGAAGGGAATGAAATCACCTATCTCGTTTGCCAGTTCGATTTGAATGCTAGTCAGCTCCTTGACAGTCACATATTTATAGTAAAGATTTGTGAAAGAGTAGGACATAACCTCATTCCGACTCTGCAGTCTAAATGGGAGAAGTCGAAGAAGGGGTGCGGTTATATCACCTACAGCTTCACTTTCGATGATATCGCTGTAAACGAAAGTGTAATTTTGCGCTGGGAAGAGGCAGACATCACGCTGAGCAACTGTGAAACTGGAGAAGGTTGTTCGTTTTCCAAATCCAAGCATCAGAGCTAAATATGGGTGAAATGTAACGTAACCCTCATTGCGACGTTCCAGTTGACAAACTCCATTATAGGGATTGTAAAATATGAGACGAGCATCTTCTGGTAGGTGTAAGTTTGCTCGATATGCGTGATTTATCGCATCGGCGAGGTCCTTCCCTGACTCATAATACCCTTCTGGAACTTCGTATTTGGTTGTACGTGAACGATACGTGATTAGGGTGACTTTCTCTTCAGTGTCCACCTGATATTTCAATACTTTTACTGGCTGGCCTTCATCCAATTCCGAAGAACCGATAATCTTTTCAGGAAGGCCAAGCTTAGCAGAGAGAGTTGAACTTAATTCCAGACCAGTATTTAGTGGAAGTTGTATTTCATAATGACCACTGACTCGTATTATTTTGGCTTGGTTTTTGAAGTGTTTCGTTAGAAGTTGACGAAAAGGTACAATAATGGTTTCTCCCGCAAGAAACTTAACTTGCTCTGTCGTGGTTACGCCACCGAAGAGGCTAGTCTCCGATATACCATTAACGATATCTGTGACATTATTAATTGCAAATGGGATATTCACCTCCGCCAGAGCAACCTCCCACTTCATCAGCAACTCCATCTAATTGCACTGGCTGAGCTAGTTTAACTCTGGACTTGCTCATTGTGTTACTAGGAAATACATCACTCGAGGCGTTTGACAGTAAGTTGACATAGAACTGGCTCGCCATTGTTTTTCTTTTTCTAAAATGAAAACAACATGATCGTGAGGAGTTCTTTTAAACCAAGAGCGAAGTCAAATGGGCGCGAAATTTAAAATTTGGGGGCGCAGGTAGCGCCATCTGTTGAACGGCGGTAAATTTGCTGGAAGTGCTGCCATCTCTAGATGAACGAACTCAACTCCCCAAGACGCCACCTGGCGTAAAAGAAATCAAACAACCTCTCCACCCCACACAATTCTATCCTGATTAGCGACGAAAGTAAACATGAAGAGCCCGTGGCCCAGTGGCTTGAGACGCTCGTCTGACAACCTAAAGGACCCAAGTTCGATTCCTAGTGTGTTTCACCATGACGTCATTATTGTTACTTAATCTTATCATTCATATCATATCACTAAGATTAACTATGTGACGTCACTGATTAACTATCTTATCCACTGACCTCACTGATATGAGGGCGGAGCGGCTGCGGCCTGGAGTGACGTCATACGTCCTTGATGACATCATTTCCTGTTTGACGTCATTTCCTGGCTGTAGGGTTAATCTATTCACTACTCAGTCCGCATTCACCAGCCGACTTGAACCATAGGTTTAGTGACGTCGGGTTTAAATCGGTCACGTGATTTCTCCGACTATGAAGAGCGGTTGACCAAATGTTGATCAACATTTAGTCAACCGCTCTTCATAGTCGGAGAAATCACGTGATCGATTTCAACCCGACGTCACTAAACCACAACGACCTTTTTCTTTCCTTCCAACGACCTTTTCTATTTGGTTGTGGGACCTACATGCAAATGCGATCCTACATATAAACAGGATCATATTTGATTGTGGGACCTATGTTGGGTTTTACATGCAAATAGGTCCAAGTCTCTCGTGGTGATCCTGTATAATTTGTGCACCCTATTGTGCTGTGTATATTAGGAAATAACAAATCATGCAGCTTCTTTTCTTTTTTTTTGATATCGTTCATCATCCCTCTGACATGTCTGTTGAACAATCACACTCTTGCCTGATGTACAGCGTCTTCAACACCTTTACGGATCATGCTACGCTGTTAGAAAAATTTATACCTTTTCGGGTATAAACGGCTTGTCCCAGGGCGTGTACCTTTTGAGGTATAAACGCTGTACCTTCCTCAAGGTATACTATCTTTATACCTCCCTGAAGGCATATTATTTGCACCTCAGGGTATAAACATATAACTCCTAGAGGGTATATTTTTAAGGGCTTTGTGGTATAATTGAATGGAAGGTATAGAATCAGTGATCTGTACCTTACACATGGTCTAAACAGGGTATAGACAATGGTGATGAGGTATAAATGTCGTACTCTAGACCTTATTCTTTTATATATCTTTTCTCCTAACAGTGTAGATGATAGCTCTAAGATATATTTCTTGGAGGCATCTGAAACAATAAAGCGAGTTAGGAAGCTAGATTTAACAAGGGATAATACATTATGTGTCACATAAAATGTGCCAAAACTCGTGCACAGGTTAACCAGACTTCCCACATATGCTGTTACTTGAGGTCCAAAGACAATGATTTTGTTTGTTAGCAGTAAGATCAATTAACTATGACAACTGGGGCTACAGCAAGGGTGTCAGTAAGGCATTACCTGAACAGGGTGAAAACAATGCACGTTGAGTTATAATATCCGCGATTATTTCCATTCTGTGCATATTTCTTCCACACTCGGGGAAAATATGCATGACCCAAGCTGAGTTATTATGAATTAATAACCAAAAAAGGAAGATCTGTATCCTTAGAGCACCGGTACCCTGTAGCAGGGCCGCTGAAGCATCACACATGATATCAACCTGATGTTAAGTGATGATACAGGTTAACCAACAGGGTAAGAGCACAAGATTACAGATGGAGGATAAGGCAATAGGTAACAATAGGGTAATAATCGCACTGAGCGGATAAAGTTATAGGAACCCACACGCTAGGAAAGCAAAAGGTGCACGAAACATGGCATTACATGCATACAACTAACCTTCAATTCACGAAATCCAACAGCTTTCGGTCTTCCAAGGTACACACACAGAAACAGGTCCAGATACAGGTGTACTCTGTTACCCACTCTTAATAATAAAACACTTGAAATCCACGCTAAGAAATCCACCCTTCAAATTCCAATCCTTTCAAATTCAAACTGTCAAAATAAATCACAATGGGTCTATGCAGTCCAGTGTTAAGCATGGTTTTACGTGAGAAAATCAGTGTTTAAGAAGGTCACACTCCAGAATAACGAGTCTTTATGCAATTCTGTGTGGTATTCCGCATGTATCTCTCAATTATTCATTAATTTAATTAAGTTAGAGGCGTAAATAACTACGCGTATGAATACTAGGAAAACAACGCTTCAGAGGTTCGGCCGTTCGGCTACTATTGGGGACGAGGCTATTAGAGAAAATGGAGTAACGACGGAGCTGTATGGTGTTGCGTGATGTGCTGCATGAAAAGGATAATCACTGCAAGCTCTAATAAAGCATATGTTTCTTCTGCCGATTTCGTCAGGTATTTTTCAGACGTGTAACGACTTGGTGTGCTAACACGCGCGTGTAACTTATGAAGGAATTCATTGGTGAAGTGACATTGATGCAGTCGTAGCTGTTTTCGACAGGCAATCTGGTAGCGAAAAATGTCCACGATAGGCAACATATAAAACTATAAAACGTACCGCAAAACTGCTGTGTCGACCATTTGTCACGACGGTAATCACGTACATCACGGTAAACATCATGGAAACGTCTCTTGCTTTCCTCGGCCTCGGCCTACGAAGAACCGCTAATGTTATGTTTGATAAGCACCGCGAAAAGTGGTTTAGCAAGGTAAAACTGTGCCGGGAACGCCGTCACATGAGGGATGTGTTTAATTAAATCACAGTGAAAGATAGCAAAGGAATGTTACTGGTCATGTAGAAAGCAGATCTCGTTCACCAACATATCAATGGATTGTTTAAATAGTGTTCCTGTCAATGGACAACTGACGTTTTCGTCCCGTCTATACTGAGAAATGTTGGCCCAGAGCTTGGTTTCTGGATGCCACAAAACACTTCTCGCCAATGTGGTGCACTGTGACTCAATGGGGCATTTACAGCTCAGTGTCATTACCACATGAGGCAAGTTGGCTCTCTCAGGTGCTGTAGAAGATCCAGAGTATATTCTTTGTCATTGCCCACACTACTGAGCTTTCCAAACTGCCATTTTGAGATCTCAATAATCTGAACTCCTGCCCCTCTCTCTAAAATTTCTTGGCCTATAGCTAAATCGAGCCCACGAATGCCTGCTCTCGAAGCTCTTTTGGCAATTTTGGACTCCATGGGACATTATTTCCTTCCTCACACCACAAGCAGCTATGGGGTAGAGTACCGCCCCAGGCAATGAAACTCTCTGTCCATCTCAAAATAAAGTTGATGAACAGCATCTGCAACTTCTGTGAGGTGGTTTAAACCACTCTTATAACTACATGATACAGACAAAATACAGAAACCGACACTTCCTCAGGGAGGACCTAAGGAAGCGTGGACCTCCATGCGAAACCTTGTACAAATTAAACTTAAACAAAAATCTTCAGTGTCGGTTTCTGTATTTTGTTTATGCGATCTACAGGACTTGACTCCCCTCTTCGTATATCAACCACATGGTATGTGTAACCTAGGAATGCTGGTATGTGGGTGGAGTGACTAGTTTGCCACAGTACCACAAATAGGAACACAAATGGCTGATAAGTCTGCTACAGAATCTGGGCCAAGACGATGAGCACTTGGAATCATCACAGTTTTCAATACCATGCAGAGGAAGATAGAGTACCCTCAAATTGTGTACTACTTTTTCTGAATTACTTGTAATTATGCAGCAGCTACATAGGCAGCAGTTAAAATGCTACTCAGAATTGCCAAAACTTCATGCTAGCACTCAATTCTTTGTACAAACTTTGGTTTGTGATGTGATGAATGTTTCGGTGACTTCCATAGGCCCGGTTTCACCAACTCTGGTTAACTGAACCAATATCAAGGGTTGCCAATCCTCGAACAGACACTTAACAGACACTTGTTTTTTTCCATCGGTGATGTGGTGAAGCAGATAGTTTAATGACCGTTCATCTTAGTTCAGATGCTGAAAAGGTTGGTGAAACTGGGTCATTATGTAGCCTTTGTGTTCTGGTGCTGCGCAATGGTTTTTCGAGGGATTCAAACTATAAAAAAAGGGTAGTAATAAAAAAAATTCTTGGCATACCTACCTACCTACATATATGTCCTGGACAGCATGTAAGAAACTCAACAGAATAGAAATGTCATCATGACATTGGTAGACAGACTGATACCGAAACAAATCGGAAGGGGAGGGCTGGGTTCCACGAATGGGCACTTGTTCACTGCCTCCTCTTGAAAGAAAAGTAGGACCGAAAGTTGCGTGCTCTGTCAAAGACCACCATAATCCCCTCAAGACCGTGCCTTTTTGATGCGAACTCGTCCCCCCTAGCTTTGAGCGTAGCTCAACTGTACCAAATTGGTGGCACTGTTGAACAGTATGATGTCATTTGTTTTTATGATGGACAGTGTGATGTCATTTGTACTGTTTCTAAGGCACTTTGTACAAGGGTTTTGTATGCCAGCAGTGTACTGTATGCGAAAGGTAGTTTCCGTGTCCACTTCAAGAAGACATTTCTTTAAAGAGGATTAGAGGATGTGTAACTAATGTGTGATTCCCACTAAATATCAGAAGAGAGCTGCACACTTCAATACCTGATACCCTCAACTCAATTAATTGTAGGATCAAAATTACGTGGAAATATATTGAGGTTTCTCTCGTTCACAAAAGACATCATTGCACACTCTGCAAAGTGCATCGGCGAGCGAAGTATCTCGATAATGGAAAATCTGAAACGGTGCACTAAAAACAAATGTCACCTCTGGGGATAATAATTTGAAGCATATAGATGAAGGATTCATCTCATATCTAAACCGATTGCCAGCTATTCTGCTCTTTCTGTTTCTCGAAGAAAGAAAAAGAGCTTCACACACACACACACACACAAAAAAAACACATCTTAGTGAATTATGCAAATTAGAATGCCAAAATACCTTGCAGATAAGGTTTTCCTCCACTCGCGTACGCGTACGTGCGAAACTAATGTACACATAGTCCTAGTTGTTTTATTTTTAAAAAATATCCATTAAAATATGGCTACGACCACAGAGTATGCGTTTGTGGCAACCCGTTTATTTTGTGTGTGTGTGTGTGTGTTTCAGCTTGGGGGGGGGACAAACTTTTATAGAAAAGTCACGAGAGCACGTCATTTTCACAGTTGAGTTCTACGGGCGCGTATCTTTTCCAAGAGAGACTGTAATGACTAATAAGGATGACTAATCAATTAAATTCATTAATTAACTCTAATAAGGACGTCTTGAACAAAAGCCAGATACCGATATGAGAGACTGTCCTAGTTAAAATCCACGTTTAAAAATTCTGAAACGCGTACGTGTATTAAAATATCAAGCCCCCTGAATTTTGACATGCAAATGGCCAAAACCGAAACCGTGGCAACCACGTTTGGGGTGGTGGTCTTCACGGTACGGGATCTGTATGGGATACTTCTCTAAGTCAACTGCGCTCGCAACTATATTGTCTTGGCTCAGAAACCGTATGTTTCTGGAACGTAGAGAGGGAAAAAAGGAATCACACAACAGGAATATACTTCAAGTACTCTTCTCCTTAGGGAAGCGAGGAAGCGAAAGATTTATTGACTCTACGTTGCACTAGTGTCAGCGCGCTGAGCGGTTGAGCTGGAATTGGAATTTGAATTGGAAATGAATAAAAAAGAATGATAAATATTACTAGAAAGAAAAAGAATGAAAAAAGCGTTATCTCAGCTGATCGAACTCGGTTCACTCTGGAAATTGTTGCACCGACGACTGGCGCCACGCTCGAACTTACCTAAAATTGCTCCTCTGTTGAACGGTCCTTCTCGGCTCGCAAGGGCGCTCGCATGGCCCCGCCCATGAAAGCAGCAATCAGCTGTTCTCGTTTCGTGGAGTGTGCACTAAACTGTTTGTAGTTCAAGCTACAGGTACTTAATACGAGTGGGAGAGCTTCGGCAGTCTTCCTGTGGATTCGTGGGTGCATCAACAAAGATGAGCATAGCCTTCGGGATGTCTGTGTGTGTCAGCCGGTGTCTTTCTCCGTCTGTTACGTCGCGAGACAACTGAAATCACCGTCTGTGCGCGCTCAGGAAGCTTGAAATCTGCCCTGATACATATACAGTAATATACACCTTCAATATACGCTGATACATATACGGTCAATAAATTGGGACTTGCTCCACGGCAATCTTTCCCGGAGTTCACAAGAGACACTGTTTGTGGATTTATGCCTTACATTTAATCTATCGCATGCCGTTCCACATCCTACCCGAATAACTCATGCCACGCAGTCAACCCTTGACTTGGTTTTAACCTCCCATCCTGAGCACATCACTTCTTTGCATGTCACTGATGGTCTCAGTGACCATATTCTAAGATATCTCTTCAAGTAGTCCAAATGTTCATAAATTCAACGATAAAACCATATACGACTATGCTCGAGCTCACTTCAAAGCCATCAACGAGGGTCTTGAAGCTCTGTGTGAAAATTCATTTCATGGCACCTTGCCTCACTCCATTGAGGATAACTGCTCCCTCTTTCGTGACAACATAAACTACCTTACCGAGTACAATGTTCCAAAGATAAGAGTGAAATGTTATGATCACAATCCTTGGTTCACGAAAAGTCTTAAAATCTTGCTAACCAAGAAAAAGCGCTTATTCAGGAAAGCAAAGCGTCTTGGCGACAACGTATCATGGGCTAAATTTCAGTACTGTGAACGGGAATACAGGTGCTCGATCAAGGAAGCGAAACATAAGTTCTTTACCATCGACCTCCCGTCTCTCTTGACGAATAAACCAAAACAATTTTGGAAAATCTTATCTCCACCAAAATCCCACCGTATCAGTCTAACTGACAACCGCCGACAGCGACTGCGCCAACGCTTTCGCTTCCTTGTTTTCATTCGTTTTCAACACCGATAACGGGTACACCCAAACTCCATTATCAGTAATCGCTTTGTCACCTATGGTCCCCATTCATATCAGCACTCATGGTATTTGTAAAATCATTGAGTCACTTAAGCTGTCGTCGAGTGCTGGTCCGGACTCTATTAACCCGAAGGTTCTATACAACACGAGATCTATTTCCAGCAAGATTCTATGTTGCATATTTACTCAGTCACTCCAAGATTCTGCTATACCGCAGGACTGGAAGATGGCGAAGATTGTCCCTATTCACAAATCAGGCAGCTGCCACATCGTTAATAACTACCGCCCCATTTCACTCACATCTATAGTATGTAAGATTCTCGAACGCATACTCCAACGTAGTTAAGTACATTGAAAAAAAATGCTTCTTCTATCACTTGCAGCACGGGTTTCGAAACCTCTTTTCATGTGAAACTCAAGTAGTCAGTTTTGTTCACGACATCTTTCTCCACGCGGACAATAATCATCAGACTGACGCCGCTTTCTTAGACTTTCGCAAGGCCTTCGATATGGTGTCGCACTCTAAGCTTCTATACAAACTCTGTCTGCTTAACCTCGACCCGTATGTCGTCCATTGGATAGCTCAATTTCTGACTAATCGTACGTTATTTGTTACTTGCAACAACCACCTATCCCCAGATGTACCTGTGCTTTCTGGTGTCCCTCAGGGTTCAGTCCTCGGCCCTCTCCTTTTCCTTCTCTATGTAAATGACCTTCCTTCAGGCATATCTTCCACGATTTGTCTCTTTGCTGACGACTGTGTAGTGTACAGGCAAATCCTCTCTCCTTCTGACCAAAGCGACCTTTAACTAATCCGGCGTTGGTGCAATGAGTGGCAAATGCCTCTGAACATTGCACAGTGTCACATTTTGTCGTTTTCTCGAAGACGGGTCTCCTGCCTTCTTCCCTTCCCCTACACTCTAAGTGATATCACATTAACCCGAGCAGATTCTTACAAATATCTTGGAATCCACCTTTCCTCCAACCTAACTTGGAACAAGCACATCAACCACATAATAACTAACGCTTCTCGCCCCCTAGGCTTTGTTAGACGCACCCTCAGGTTGGCGGGCTCCATCTTAAGCTCCTAACCTTCACGGCTCTTGTACGAAGCAAGCTGGAATATGCATCACCTATTTGGGACCCTCCCCAAAAGTATCTCTGCGACGCCCTAGAAGCCATCCAGAATCGGGCTGGCCGTTTCATTTCCAACGACTACAAATTCGATCCCTTGTAACCGCGTTAAAATCAAACCTTAATCTCGACTCACTCGAACATCGTCGCCGTCTTGCCAAGTTAGCCCTCTTCCATTGGTTCTTTTTCATCTTGCCACCGCACCAATCGCCCATCACCTGCCTGAGTGTCATTTTTCCTCGCATCCACCACACTAATAAGGTCACATTCTTTCATTGTAATACCAATGCATTATCCAGATCATTCTTTTGTTCAGCTGCCATCGAATGGAACAACCTCCCATCACCTCTCGCAACTATTATCTACCATACACTATTTTGTAACACCCTCTCCCGTTCACTCCACCCACAAGACCACCACGCTTGTATGTCAGTTGCTATGAAATTTTTCACCTCCCCCTTATCATATTTGTTAATTATCTGTACTTATGTGAACGAACTCCCTGTTTCACGCTTTAATACTTGTTTTCATATAAGATTGTACTGTCGTCGTTTCTTTATTTTCCTGTTTACTTACTGCTAATTGTGTTGTTCTTTTCTGCTTGCTTGTTTGTTTCTATCAAGTTGCTGTAAATGTATCTTACGCTCCAGTTCCCACCCCCCATGTAATGTCCTCCGGACTCTCGGGGTTCTCGAAATAAATAAAGAAATAATTTATGTTATACTAGTGCGTGCAAGTAGCATCTGATGTAGGTCCACGGTCTCGTCATGATACTGCGGCACACTTGATTCAAAGCATTGCTGCGAGTTAGCTTGTTTCCCGACTAATTGTGTGCTGAACTGAACTTGCATTTTTGTAAAACAACTTCAATATAATGCAGTCGTAGAGAAATTGTTTCCTTGGTTTTGTGGCATATTGCCCTCACTTCATCTGCTCTCTCTTGGGCCCCGTTTGGGCTATCGTGGCCTCAATGGGGGTCCTGACACACGGTTTGGGAAACACTGAGGCATACTGTATATTGTTACATGCTGTAGTGTACTGAAGCCAGCTTCACTGTTGTATTGTTTCTTCGCATGGTTACTTCTACGACGTTACTTGAATGAGGAATGCGGGGAATGAGGAATTGTATGCCTTGCATGTTCTGGATGTTCTCTAATTGCTGACCCCTGCTGTTGGCTAAAATCCAGCAACTACACAAAAAGATTAACAAATGCAGAACAGGAGACAGAAACACGGACGCAATGACATGATTGAGATCATGATATGCTGTCAATTTTTTTTCTGTGTCTCTGGTTCTACATCTTATGAACATGTGCCACATTGCCAGCACCCTTTCCCTCTAGCTATGAAGAGAGCCTCTCAGTTATAAAAATGCAGGTTGTCAAGTGCACGTAAACAGTGCTTACATTTTTTGGGGTCTTCGCTCATCTAATGTTTATGGCAGAAAATGCTCCTCTAGTTCATATGGCATACCGAATATGAGTATGCTCCACAGCCACAAACTACATTGTAAATTACCACTGCAGTATGTTTATCGGCACACATGAAATTACCCTTCATAAGTGCATCATGCAAGCTCATTGATTCTGATGCTAATTGCTCATGAAATAACGTGGGGTGGGGTGAAAGACACTGGAATCACATGTTGCGTCACTAGCAGTGCCGTACTCACTCAGCAGTGATTTTTCACTGAAGCCTGCAACTCAACGATGTAATTTACATCTTGATTGCAGAAAAAGTAAGCACATGTTTGTTATTACTTGGTATACAGTTGAAACTTGTTAGTGTGATGACGGTCATTCTCGTTGATTTTGACAATGAAACCATTTTAGGATAAAAAACACCTGTCAAGGTGTAAGCTATGAAAAGTAGTAAATTGAGTGAGGCATTTTAAATTGCCATTTTTCCTTTATATTTTCAGTGCTGACATACATCCAGAGTTGTGCCTAACTCGTTACAAGTAACTCGTTACTTGGTAACGGTTACTTTTTTTGGTAACGAAGTAACGATTCAGTTACTTTTTAAATTATGGTAATAGTAACGGAATCAGTTACAAAAATTGGTAACTCGTTACTGACGTTACTCGTTCCTTTTCTTCAGCGCGGGGCAGCACATTTCGGCACTCCGTGTGGCGCAATGCGTGCGGATCTGACCTGCGTGACCCACGACCACGTGTGACTCAAAGTATTATTGCAATCCCTGGCTGGGTGTGTTGTCTTTTCTCTTGTTTCCGTAATCTCCGACCATCACCCCTTCCCAAGAATGGGCACCAATTGTGTTATGGCTACAAAAAACGCGTTTCGACTTCTAGCCTTTTCTTGTGTTTGCTAAGCTTCTGAGCGCCCTAAATTATGACGCAGCCCCTCGTCTGTTTTCGGGAACCGTTGGTGATCGGTGGCACGAAAACCTGTGTCTTTTCTTGTGTCTTCATAGTCTCCGATCACCCCCACTTCGGAAAGAAGGAAGGGTCCAGGCAAGCTGATATAGACTCATGGTAAGGGGCCGAGAGACACGGACCACGAAGGACGGACGACACATTATCAGACTCAGCAAAAGGTTTATTACAATGACCCATACCCAAGACGCGACGCAGAGGGGCAACAAGTCAAAACGAAGGGTCAATAATCACGTTCACACGTGTGGCGGCATGTCTGTTGGATCCTTTAACTATGCGCGGTAACGTAAAAGTAACTCGTTACCTGTGAGTAACGAGAACTCGTTACTTTTGTATGTCGGTAACGAGTAACGTATTTAGTTACTTTTTTCTGAAGTAACGGGTAACGGTATTTAGTTCCTTTTTTTGGGTAACGGGCACAAGTCTGCATACATCAGCTTGTGTAACTGTCAACCCGGGCTATTCCAGCCAAAACCAGCCAGAGATGTAGCTTGACACTGTTAAATATCACTGAAAAAAATTGTGTGCATTTTTTAGATGATGCATATATCGAATGTAACTCATCATTTTGTTTTCTTGAACAATGGGGGCACATTAAACTGTGCCGAAATATGAAGTTGTCCCTAACGAGCTTCCTTCTGACATCTACATATGCATCATTTGTGCGCTTTCCTTGCCTGGTGTTAGAGGGGAACCACGGCTCTGCCATCCCAAAGGGTATGTAGAACGAGAATAAATCTGGTGACATGGTGAGAACTCGAGAAAGGAACACATTTGGAGTCAAGTTTACAATAAATTTCTGACACATTAGCATTCTTGAAGGAGCCCCAGATTATTTATGCTTGTAACTGATTGCTTGTGATTAGCTTCACATAAAAATATCAAGCTGATCTATATTCATTGTTTAACCATGTGTTTGAGAATAACAAGCACTTGCAAAAAATTACTATTTTTTTCAGATAGTATATTCACATATAGGTCATCTAAAAGAAATCTTCCCTTATTTGTATAACTAGTCCTCTCCTGCAACATATTGAAAATCTAGAGGTTTATTTTTCTTTAAGAAAAATTTAAAAAAATTGTCACCATAATGTGCTGCAGCTTGTTCGTGAGTTGAGGCCATCTAGGAAGCAAAAAAAAAAAAATTGAGAACCTACAGGTGTATTTGCTCTTACGCAAGAAAAATGTTTCGCCAGCTCATTCATATCCCATCTGTATGACGCTATAGCACACTTTGAACAAATTCTGCATTCAACCGTTCTGCCGAGTTCTACAGATTAATTGCAGTCGCTGCTTCATAACAGCTTTGTCAACATTTATGATTGTTTTCACATACCTGAAGTCATCTGGAAAGTGAACAAATCTCATCATTTCAAGGGCATACCCTCTCCTATAGCATGTTCAGAATCAGCTGACATGTGTTTTCTGTAGGTCTTATAGCATCAGCTGACCATATTGGCTCAGATCATGTCAGAATGCGACGTAACAGCTTTTGGAAACAATTTATTATGATCTCGTGTGCCCTTCAACCACAACAGAAAAAAAAAACAGTCTTTCTTGCAGTGGAAATAGGTGTTTTTGCTGCACTAACAGAAGGTGGCTCAAATTAATTGTGTACCTCCTTGTGGCCTGGGTGGAGCATGCCTCACTGTGCTTTATGTCCAGTAATTTCTTCTCCAACCGCATCTCTTTGGCAGTGAGCCACAACGTATGCAGTCTTCAAGCTTTCTTTCACCCGGAAGAACAGCTTACAGCTCTGCAGGCATCAGAATATTTGCACGCAATAAGGGGCTACAATCTAGCCCTATAGGTGCCAACGTTTTAAATCGTACTGCGAACACAGTCATAGTACCCTATATCACGGCACAAAGCGATTATGTCAAAGTTATGCTTGTGGAGGCAAAGTCACGCTTGCCAAAGCCAAAGAGGCAAAGTGATGCTTATGGAGGGTTTTATTATGCCCTGCTGCTCAGTGTATGGCTTCTGTTTTTAGCTGGAACAAACCAATAAAAAAAATCTGAGGAAAGAAATATGCCACCTTCAGTTGTCATCGACCAAGCAAACTAAGTCAATAATGGTGGTTGTTATTCACTCTGCTATGTGATTGTCTTCATGTAAATTCACCTCTTTGGTACTGTGGTATCAGGTAGCTTCCTTGTAGCGTAACATATATGTGACCACATAGGGGACAAAGAGGAAGAATTAGCTAGTCTGGCGTAGGAGCTCTCACACTGGCATAGCTGGTCAAAAAGAAAATGTGGGCCATACATCACATAAGGCACAAATACCGGTATATTTTCAGCAAGCACTGGTTAATTTCTAGTAGGTGCAGTGCATATAGCATGTCCATGGACTGATATTTTATTCTTAGAGAAATAATATTTTTGCAGTTATAAAGGATGACAACATGTTCTACATCCGAAGCGAATGTACTAATTAGGTCTCGTTTAATTATTAGAAATAGAAGGTCGGTGCAAATGCAATGTCGGTTTCCCTATGTGCCGCTATAGTTTTCCAAAGAATGCTCGTGACCATTTAGTGCGAGGACATGGCCCCGAAATAATGGCTGTGTGAGAGTAAGTCCCGGAGCGTTCTTTTTGCCTTTTCACTTGAACGTGAGGAAGAAACAACGCTGCAGAACTGCAAGCAGCACATTTAATGTAATGTCGTACAGGATGCAAGTTTTACAGCGATTTCATATTTCAGCACAATATTTATAAGCTGTAAAAATGGGTGCAAGGGTACCATACAGTGAAGTAGCTGGTACCGTAAATTTTAGACCTCTTCTTGGCGTGGGTGCTAGGCATAAAGAGTGACTGCTAATAAACGTACTTGGGGATTTCTGAATGCGAAGATCACAGGAGAGAAAGGAAGGCAAAGAAATACAACAGAGGGTGCCATTCATTTCTCACACTTCTGATTTCAGTTACTTCATTGCTCTTAGTTTTCTTCAGTTCCGACATCTGATAACCAGAATTTACACTGTATGTCCACGCGAATAAAAAAGATGCAAAAATTTCTGTGAGAAAATTTCATGGTTTTTAATACCTTGAAAATGGCATTCTTCGGTTCCAGTGTATTCAAAGACCAGTGAAAACAAAGTGCTTGAAGTATTATGTCTAGATACATCTTTTGCAGCTTTTGCATGGCAAATCGTTGTCTAGGAAGGTGCGCGAATCAATGTGGATGTTCCTGAAATTAGAATCTTATTTCGTTACACTTTGACATTACCGTATGCTGGTTACAAAAAAATTAGGACCTCTGCTGACTCAAGTTATTCATTCGAGAGAAAATAGTTTTTTTCTTGCAAACAAACACACAATTTCTTCACATTCATATGCAGCTTATTTGCAGAAATGCATTTCGAGAGTCTGTCCAGTACCTGTTCCGTGCGTTAATCAGAAAATCAGAACGTAGGCTCACAAGGAAAACCACAGGCAGGTTCCGATTTCACGATTCTACGGTTCTGAGGCTGGAACACACACAAACACATACAGACGGATAAACACAACACATCCACACGGTATCGGAATCAGGCTTTTTCGTCGATCGTCACTTTTCAACTCTACGACTTCACAACCAAGGCAGCTGCAGGAGAATGGCGATGTTCGCGACAATGTTCATAATATAGCAGGTGTCCACCATAGCTGGGACGGCTGGGACCAACACCGGGAACTCATTCGGTGACACCACACGAATTCAGAGTTCGACATACTCAAATTTGACAGGCGAGCAGCAGAGCAAATCATTAACTGCAGTGTCAACAGAATCCTGATAGCCGGCGGAGAATACAGTAAACGATTCGTCCAGACTCGGTACTCTCGTTCCCAGCCCACCGCAAAAAGCCTCACCCTGCGGGGAACTATTCTGAGACGCGGGAGCCAAAAGCCTTCGCTGCTCTGAGGCTGCCGTGCCTGTCGACCAATCAGAGACGATTTATTTTGAAAGTTTGAATCTGAAGCGTTTGTATCGCAAAAGTTGATTTTTACGGCTTTATCTTTACACCGTGGATTTTTTCGTGATTTATTTCGAGGAGTTTATTCTCGAAGTTTATTTTGCGAAGTGTAAACCAGAGTGATCCCCTTGCTGGCGCCAGCGCCATGACCCTCCAACTCCAAAGCCCATATCTGGGGAACGGAAAGTCGCGCGCTTACGGAATTAAAGCGGTTAGTAAGAGCACGTCGAGAGCTTCAAAACTATGTCAAACACGACTCTGTAGGTGCGATGGAAACGTTTCTAGGAAAAAAACGGCCGGCAGACCCATGTATTGGGAGGAGTGTAAACACGGAAACCGGTAGCTCGAGAACCAGAAGACTTTGACAGCTGTAGTAAATTTTGCCACGTTCACCGAGTTGAGGCGAGTACACTCCAGAAAGATGAAAACTGTCCGACGCGTGCTTCCTTCCGAAAAAGGGCCCCAAAGTTTAGAAAAACAGAGTTACGAAGGCGTCTCTCCCCACAACCCCCGAACCGCTAAAGACCGATCCATGGTTCCATTTGACCGATCGTAGAGCGACTCAAGTCCTACTAGGACGGAAATTCTGGCGTCGACCTGACTAGCGGGGCGGATGTTACGGGGCTCCGAATTATCGGAAGTGCAGACGGAGGCCTGGAATTTCCAAGTATCTCGACTACTTTTAGGATTTCCTGCCAGCCGTGAGCGTGCACGTGAAGGGGAAGGATTGGGGAATCCGTCACAACAAACCGCGTCCTGATAGAACAGGTTTAGTCCTGAATATTAGACCGAGAACCCCATCGACACCGCAATGTCGCTCGATGGGGTTCACCCGCCACCTCGACCGGTTGCGCATTGCTGTCGAAGTCTGTGCTTAAATAGCACTGAAAGGGATGCACGCATCATTGTATGCTTGATGTTTCGTCGACTAGTAATGGACATACTCTATGCATGTTCCATAAATGAATGCAACCAGTCCATTCAGTTGTTTTCAACCTAAAAATATATATAATGGCAAACATGATTGAATATGACTAGTTCGTTCTGGGCCCCAGTTTTGAAGGATATATATATGCAATCAAATAACGTTTGTTGCTGTGTTAATATATCACTTCCATATCTCAAAATAATTCCCCACGTCCTCCCCACATGAAACCAAACAGGTCACGTAAGATCTCCTATAGCTCCTTTTTGATGCCTTGAAGGATCCTACAAGTCTCCTCGTAGCCGGATATAGGCAATGTAGTGTCCTACAACTCTCCTATAATTGCCGCATATGGGACAAGTAGGACACCACAACTCTCCTACATAGCCTAATATGAGACATGTAGGATCGTATGACTCACCTATATGTCAATGAATATAGGACATGTAGGATCCCACAACTTTCCCACATGATACAAAATAGGACATAAGGATCCTACATCAATTTGTATAGGATAAATAGGATCGCATACAACCTATTTGGCTCTTTTTCAACAGGGAGGGGAACACTTGTTGGTGACGTTCGAGGAATTAAGGATAAAAAGGGGGGGGGGTATTGCGACGGAATGAGGGCACAGGTGCGGAGTACACAGGTGACCAGTGGACCGTGAGAAAGTGAAGACGGAGGTGGTCTCAGGGGAGAGACAAACGAAGAAAATGTGGCAATTGGAGAGTTGTGTGTGTGTGTTTATCATTATCTTTGTTTATTTGAAAAATTATATTTACGGGTTCGATAATTGTACTGGGCCTGCGTGGATGTTCAAACCATGAGGCTTTAGAGACTGGAATTTTGCAATTAAAAAGGATTCGCGATTTTTGCGCTTCATGTCACTGTTACAACCCGATTCAAGGATAACGATTTTGAGGTCCGTACCTAAAGCGTGTCCAGGAAGGTTAAAATGTGTAGAAACGGGTGTAGGATGGTTATTAACAGTATCGGATTTATGGCCATGAAACCTTTCCCTCATGGTGTTCGAGGTTTCTCCAATATACTGAATACAACATTTAGTGCACATAATGAGGTAACATACGTTAAAAGAGTTGCAGTGCAATCCCTGTCGGATTTCGAAAATAAAAGCGTTTGAGGTGCTCGAGATAAATGTACATGGGCTAATGAGATGACATGTTTGGCAGCGTTTGTTACCACAAGGGGAACACCCGGGGTTTGGTTGGGATAGACGGGATGAAGCTAGTAAGTTACGAATGTTACGTGATCGACGGAATGTGATATTGGGGGGAGCAGGAAAAATTATTTTAAGTTTTTCGTCGCTGTGAAGTATGTTGAGATGGCGGGTGAAGATGGACCCTGCGCCACTCAGTGCTTTGTTATAGGCGGTAACGAAGGATAAGGGGTTTTGTTGCTGCCGCGGTTCATGTGAAAGTAATTTATCTCGATCTAGAGATTTGCACGCGGAGAGAACATTGTTTATAAGGTTGGGAGGGTAGTTTCGTTTTCTAAAATCGTTGGACATTTCTTCAGCGCATGCCTCAAAATCTTCTGGGTTAGAGCATATGCGTTTTAGACGTGTGAATTCACCAAAAGGGATGTTCCTTTTCTGAGTATTAGGATGGTAGCTGTTAAAATGAAGGTACTGGCGTTTGTCAGTGGGTTTCTTGTATAGATTCGTGACCAGCTTACCAGACAGTATAGAGACAGTCACGTCTAGAAAATTCACTGATGAGTGGGAAAGATACACGTGAACTTGATGGCCTGATGTACGGAGTTAAAATGCTCGAAAAACGCAATTAAGGATGGTTCATCACCCGACCACACGATGAAAATGTCGTCAATGTACCTTAAGAAGACTAAAGGTTTGATCGGGAAGGATGCTAATGTTTTTTCTTCGAATTGCCCCATGAAAAGATTCGCATAGTTGGGAGACACGCGTGACCCCATTGCTGCACCTTGAATTTGGACAAAATGTTTTTCGTTAAATATAAAGTTGTTGTACATGAGCACAAGCTCAAGGAGCGAGAGGACAGCTGATGTCTGGAGAACTTCAGACGGGAAAAATTCAAGAAAAACTTTCACCGCATCGAGACCCTCATCGTGTGGTATGTTTGTATAAAGGGATGTAACATCCATAGTAGCCAAGATGACGTTGCTCAAATCGCTGTTCTGCTTATTAATCGAATCGACTTTGAGGAGAAAGTCATTGGTGTCTTTTACGTAAGAGGGCAGAAGCGGAGGAACGTGTTTGATACAGTGGTGTAAAAGGAGAGAAATGTTTTCGGTGGGTGTGTTTATTCCGATATTATAGGCCTGCCGGGGTTATTTTTCTTGTGTACCTTAATCAATAGGTAAAATGAACCTGGAGTAGAATTTTTGGGTCTAATGAACTCCGCAATGTTACGTGGAATAGAATCGTTAGTGATTAGCCCGCTGATCTTTTGGTTAATTGTGCGACAAAATAGTGGAGTGGGGTCAGAGTCAAGAGGCTTGTAGAACCTAGCATCACCTAAGGTGCTCATTTCCTTTGCTGACGTAGTCTGAAGTATTCATCACGACAATTCCTCCGCCTTTATCAGCGGGCCTGATTATGATATCATCACGATACTTGAGATTCCGTAGTGCTATCATTTCTTGCTTAGATAAATTAAATGATCCCCGGTTGTCAAAAATGTTAAGAAGGCCTTTGATGTCATTGGATACTGCTTTAATATAATTGTCGATCATAGGGCTAGTTTTTGATGGGTCAGGGGTCCAGACGGAAGGTTTCTTAAATGGCGTTACTTCAGTGCGTGCACTGCCGTGAAAAAATGTTTGCAAGTGCATTCGTCTACCTAAATTTTGGAGATCATTTAGAATTTCAAATTCATCAACACCATGGGGAGTGGGGACAAAGCTCAGTCCTTTGGATAAAACGCTGGTTTCAGCTTTGCCTAACGTAACGCCTGATACGTTAAAAACAACATTTAGTGGTGGACCTACAGAAGTCTGTGGGTGGTCTAATAAAACCGTACAAAGATTAAGGCTGGTGATGTCTGTAAGGTGGATATTATCACGACAAGCTTTCTTACACTTCGTGCGCTGTAATTGGGCGAGCTGATCAGAAGAAAAACGATTGAGTGTGAGCAATTCTTCTGGCGTTAGAGCTAGAGCTAGTTGACGGAGCTGGTTGTCTATGTCTTTGATTATGTAAGAACTTTCTGTTCGCAAAATTCTGATCAGTTCTATAGAAGCATGCGTTAATATGTTACGCCATCTCTTGGAACTACGCGGTGAGTGGAAATTAAATGTTGGGTGAACGTCAACCATTAAACCTTTGGGTACAACATTCTGTGCTATACGATCAGAGTAGAAATGGAAGTGAGAAACAAATCTAGTTTTTCTGTCTAATAACTTACGTGCCCTAAGGAACGTTGTAGAGTTTACATTGTCCGCACATAGTCAGTGAGAGCTCCTTGTGTTGTACCTCCGTGTCGCACGTCGTTGCTTCTTAGGCTTGCGTGTCCGGACCGAGGGAGTCGTGGCGGCGATAGGGGTGTTAGTCCGAACGGTGACGCCCGCGCTGCGAGGTGAACACGGTGGGCTTCTGTTTGGGGCTACTCCGGGCGTTTGGGGATGAGGGCTGCACAGGGTTGGCACAGGACGTGGACTGGGTTGCACAATGATCACGGGGAGCATTTCGCCGGGTAGGTGACCGTGTAGACGAAGGCGGCAACTTAGGACGGTTCCCGATGGAGGGGGATTCTTCGAGGTGGAAGCCGCTGGAGCTGTTGAGGTTGCGGTGTGGGCTTGCTGAGTTTGGACGGTTCCCCGTACTCGTTGCACTGTTACCCTCTGGGGATGGTTGACTGGGGTTGGACCTCCCATTTGGTGCAGCAGGGGCAGCAGACGACTGACCGATGGGAGGGAAATCTTCGAGACGGTGGTGAAAGCCGCTGGAGCTGTTGAAGTTGCGGTTTGGGTTTGCTGAGGTGTCAGCGGTGGGAGGAGGAGTGTAATCAGGCTGCATTTTCCTCCCACCGCTGACACCTCAGCAAGCCCAAACCGCAACTTCAACAGCTCCAGGGCTTCTGGGTGGACGGGCACTTGGAAGCAGCCCTCCATATCCATTGAGTCTGCTGGTTCCCGATTTTTATGTCACTATGGTGTCTAGAACGTGGTGTGCCGATCTGAGAGACGAGAGCGTGCCGCTCCTGGAATAAATGCATAGATATGTTGGAGGAATGCTATACACGTTGTACATACGATGCCGTGCCTTTTATTGGCCACAATTAGCCAAAGTTTTGCTTATTACTTTACCTTGTTGAAATTTATGGACCACTCCAACATGTACCTATAAGCTCAAAATGGACAGAGTCCTTAGGTCGTGCATAGGTTTCGTGCAAGCCTGCAGGTAGCAGACGACGCAATCCGGTGCGCCTCCACCCCGCGGGGCGATTCACTGTAATGCCTAGCTGGGTAGTGCCTGTCACAGAGCACGTCTGCGTTACAACTGAGTTGGTTCAAGTATACCGTTACATAATCGGGAGAGAAGATATACACCATCTACCTAGATACACGTAATTCAGACACTTATAGTATACTTAAAGGGAGACTTCGCAAGGACTCGAAAAAAAAAAAAAACTAGGTGAGCATCATACTGAACACGGACCGCTCCCTTGATACCGAATACAACATTCGCATTCATTTTGTACCAGTAATTAATTCGTAAATGATGACAACACCAAACCGAAAGCAAAATGCAAAGCGCACAGCGGTTTGCACGGAGGAAGATACTGTGACGTCACCCAGCTTTGTCGTCTGCTACAAAGCTTGCATTCTTTCATGCCGGAGGACGTCAGCAGTGTTGCTTTCAGCGTCCTCTTGCTTCGCAGAGGCGAAGCGCGCACTTCGTAATAATTCGTTTGAATAAGATCTGCGCACTTTGCGAACGCGATATTTCGTATGTATGTACCTGGCACTCCAAGGGTTACTGCTATGTCACATTTTTTGTGGTGATTTAGCTGCGGAGTCCCACTTTAACAAAACTATACTTATACCCGTACCACACGGGCTACTTAGTGTCATTTTCGTCAAGTGCACTCCAACCAAGGGAATGTCATTTTCACTACGTGCTTGCTACACTGCTTAAGTAAGTGTCACTTAAGCAATGATGGCAATTACGATGTATAAAAATAAAACACGGCAAAATTTGTGGGCGTGCGCCGCAATAACCTCAGAATGTTTATTTCTGATTTGAAAACCCCTCCTGCAAATATTCTTCCAAATTGATCTCAAACATGCGGCACAACAAAAATGGCCGACGCCGGATCGCCGACACCGCGAAGTTCTTACCGGCTAATAACGAAAGTAAGGACATGATTTTTCGGAACTTTGTCACACAGTGCTAAGATAGAATAAACACGCTATTGAAAATACTTGTTTGAAAATATTGTGGTATCGGGGCCCTTCGCTTTTTCCAATATTTTTACCTCTACCACAAAGCCTGCGATCGAGGCTACGCACTCGGTCAGCCGAAGAGTGCGCGCGAAGAAGTGAAGTGAGTCTGGGAAACTCACTAAATCGTTGGTGTACTTTCAGCTGAGTATCACTAAAACATGTCGTGTGACAGCACACGAATGACACTAAGTGCAAGTGTCACTCGTTGAAATTTACACTAAATTAGCCCGTCTAACAGGGGTATTACACTTAACAAACCTGATGACTGATTTCATTGGTACCTTTGTTGCATTACTACTAAACAGACTGACACACAAACGTCGACAACGTTGCTTCTATTAATGCACATCTTAATGGCAGTTGTTGCTACACAGATTCACTGATTTACTCATGTAAACTATTTACATGCATCTAATTAAACAGAGAACGCTTGGAAATATTCTGACGTGCTCTTTTGGTCGATACCGTTAACGTAGAAATGCCTTATGTATTGTTTCACATAAAAATCGCAAACTGGTGGTGTGAGCTTGCTGCGATGGAGCACACAGCCTATGGGATATTCTGAAGCAATTGTATGCGGTAGCACATCAGCATAGATCATCAGCATGCAGCTCACACACAGTGAAACAGCTCGTAACTGCTTCTTCCAAGGCACTTATGACCTTAAACATGTCGTCTGGCACATACAGCAGCCCACCACGAGTCACAGACTTGGGAAACTCTCAGGGGTATGAATAGCTACACCGTGGCACATCACTCAGCCACGGAGGCTTATATTCTCATTATTTTGTTTGAAGATGTACTTTCTAGTCGCATAACTTGAAGCGTAATAAATCAAGCGTGAATCTTTTTTTTTTTATGTTGCACATTGCATGCACAGTTTTTAGCAGTCCATGAAGCTGATGAACGTGGCCTTCATCATTCAAGGCATCAAAATGTCCGGTTGACGGTGTTCCTTTATTATAGCCAGGACATTAGAGGGAGCTTATCACTCCTTCTCCAGAGGTCCCCTCAGGTGGTGCTCTTTCGAGGTTGTAAAAGCGTAGGAACTATGTCGGTGTAAGATCCCCATTGCTCCCAAGCGAATCTGCAAATGCCAAAGAGTTTCTCGGTACAATCTTGACTCAAGCGAGAGGTCGTGAAATAGATGAAGCCCAGTGATATAAAGAACTTTAGGAGGCGTAGTGTATTTCAGTGGTAGCCCTTAGACTTCCATATGTTCTTTTGCTGAGATAGCTTGCAGCACCTGTAAATAACTCCCACTCTCTCAAGAAGTGCAGCACTTGCAAGAAGTGTTCGAGTAGTGATCCTAGACTGCATGAGAAAAGAAAGATATAACTGAACATGACAGAAAGCAAATTACAGCAATAAAGAAATCATATCAGCTATGACATTTATTTCCACTTGCAGTACACAACTACAAGACATATATAATGTAAAACATGAGATGTGCAGCGTGATGTCAGAAGTTCCATAAGCTTGTTCGTCGTAGTGTCAAACTTGACAGCTGCTGTAGAGACACCATACTGGTCTTCTATAGCCTCCCAGTAACGTCTCAATCCCCATACGACCTCGTCATTTTTCAAAGCATGTTTTCATGCATGAAAGCAAGCAGAAAATAAGTTTTGAACGAGATATGCGCGTCATTGCTTTCACAAACAACAGCAACAACAAATACACTATTGATGATGAGTGGGGAAATTCGCCACCCGGGTTGTGACCCACTACCCCAATGTCGGTGGTACTGCATAAGATGTAAAATGACAATGAGGGGACGAGGGGGGAGCTATGGTAGCAAGCATCGAGATAAACTAGCACTTCAAACGAGGGTAGACAGAGGATAGGGCAAACACTGCGCAAGAATTCCAACAACCTTTGTTTGTTGGAGGTCTGGCACTATGTTTGTCCTCTCTCCTGTCTGTCCTCGTTTGAAGTTCTAGTTTACCTCGATGCACCAATCAAACAAAACACCTCGATCAAACCAACGTGCCCGGTTCACCACAATTATATGGTAGCAAGGCCTCACATCAGGATTAGGGGACATAAAGGAGATCGGTGTCTTCCAGAAAATCCAGTAAAATCTGCAGGGCACGATGGTGTTGCAGTATGTCGGTCCAGGGCTCAAGGACTGTCGCCAAAGTGAGCGGAGCGGCAATGATGTACTCCAGTGGGCTTCACAACTTGAACCTTGCTCGTTGAACCCTGAAAAGGACACACTCCACAATCACGTGCTGAATATCTGCTTGCACGGCACACGTGGAGCATAACATAGTGTTGGAGCAACCAGGCCTGTGTCTAAAGGGTCAAAGCGACACAGAGGCGAAGCCTGTATATAATGGACGAAAAATTGCAGGGCAGTCGACTGACCGAGAGATAAATCGGGATCCACTTTCCATTGCTTCAAGGTTAGAGCTTCTCAGTCGCTTTTCGATGCAGCAACTATATGTTGCTTCGTAACCTAGAAAGAAACGGAATTTCTAAACACACAACCAACATCTGACAGGCAGCATGGTAAGCAGCTCCTAATTACCAAATTGAGTCATAATTGTAAAAAGCTACCTTCCCATTCAGCGTGTTGAACCCAGCCTCGAGAAACATGTTTCGGAGACATTTTAGGAGGTCGGAAAAGTCCGATACACAATACAATTGGCGTTTCCAGTTCACAGGATGGACGGTTGTGCAACTTTTTCAGCTGCAACTTTTTGTGCTGCAACTTTTTCAGCTGTGCCCTGCAGAGAGAATACATAGTGTCTACTCAACCAATATCGTATCTTAGCGAAAGAAAAACACTCAAAACTATATTTCATCAACTTATCATGTACCTATGTAATGAACTGCCTCCATATGCACGTGAACCATGATGCTCCATCCGAGCGTACATAGTCCACGTACAGACTTGACTGCTTGCATATGATTCCTGACTCCGCAGCAATTTTTGCCAAATGCGTCCGCCTTTGTTTGCCTTGAGCAGCAAATACGCCTGCACACAAATCATGTAATCAGTACGCATAAAAATATGGTTCCGTGAATGTTTGAAATACAAATAGAATTTTGAAGTACCTACCGTTCATTTCAGTCCACTTCCTCATGAAAGTCTCGAAGGCTATCAGAAGGTCCAGAGTCTACAGGAACGGTCTTGTTGTCTACCTCTGTAAATTTTCCAAGGTCCACGAAGCCCTCAAGTCGTACAACCGACTGGACAGATACATGTTTGGCCGGCTCGACCCTAGCTCCTATCAGGAGAACTCACACCAGGCATCTCACACGGGACACCTCATACCACATTCAACTCTTACCAGGACAACTCATACTAAGATATCTCATACTGGGACAACTCGTAACAAGACACATTGCACCAAACGAACCCATACAACACTCAACTCCCTTATTTTCTGAGAAGGGGTTTTATTTATGGGAGTGATCTTTTTTGTACAGTACTGGACAAAAGTTTACGGAACATTCTGTAAAGTTTTGCCGAATGAACGACTGGTGCCGTACGGACTTGCAAACAGGTGCCTGGGTTACCTAGGCACATGTGTGAAAGTGCGTACGGTCCCATTCGCTGCTAGCGAGTCACTCTGAGGAAGGAATGCGCCCGATCGTGCTCCGTAAACTTTTGTCCAGCACTGTACCATTGGAATTCAAGTGACGCCGGGAAGGCCATCTCAAGAAAAACGGTCACAGATTGCAACAGATGAAGTCTGTCGATGCACACTGAAGTATACTTAAGGCGCACCGTAAGAGAGATAGAGCGAAAAAATGACATAACATATATGACGAGAAATTGTACAGCGCCAGTTACCTCGTTTCTCGTAGATCACTTGCAACCTCGATGGCTCCGGCGGGATGGCAAAAGGAATTGCGAAAGATTCAGCTCGTTGGTTCTTTATGTTCACGGTATACAAGTGTAGACGAAGGAAGAAAGACAGATATGCTCTGGTCTACCTTCAAATCCGTCTACGCGGTGGAGGGAGGCAAAGGGGAGCTGGTACTTCGTATATTGGAGAAGGGCCCCTTGAGCACGCGGTCCGCCCCCGGGTGGGCCATGTCTTTCAATGCGCGGCCTACAAAATGGTCGTCGACGTAATACCCTTTGCGGTGCTATTCCCCCGATTTTTTCTCAAAAACACCAGAAGTGATTGTCTTCGTCTGGTGTCTGTGCCCTTGTTCTTTCGTTTGCACTTCTACTGCTTACGACACACTTGTCTAGAATCTCCAGCCCGGGACCCACTTGTCCCCTATCGAAGGTGCCGCGCGCGAAGGACCCATAGCATCATCGCCTCCGAGGGGCGGCCGTGTTTTACACAACGATAGCAACTGGGAGAGATCATATGTGATACCTAGACGTCGTCTGCTAGCATGGGGGACAAACAAAGCTAGCAGATGAAGCACTTGGTGCTCGAATATCACAGATGATATCTTCCGGTTGGTGGCGTTGTGTGAAACACGGCCTCACCTCGGAGGCGATAATGGTATAGGTCCCTCGCATGCGACAGAGCCGATAGGAGACAGGTAGGCCACGGGATGAAGATTCTAGAAAAGTATGTCGCACGCAGTACATCACGAACGGTAAACCGAGCCGCCACCATCCTAAAGCACATCTACTTTGACGAACCTGAATGCATCATATCTGCCAGTATTTTTTTTTATTGGTTGATCGATTTACTGATTAAAAAAATCCAAATATTGGTGTTTTTACTGGTACCATCTAGGCGCCATCCTCGAAGTCACAGGCACTGCATGTGGTTGTACCTTCAACGTCAGAAAAGAACACATACGAATTGAAGGGCGAGGTATTTCAGCATCGTATATGGAAAGAAGCTGCGGACCTGCCCGTTGTCGTCATATCGATTGCTGGCATGTTCCGTACTGGGAAGTCTTTCCTTCTTGGTTACTTGATCAGGTAAGTTAATTTTTCATTTTCTCTTTGACAATGAACCAGCGTACTAGGTTGAATGGATTGCATTTTTCGAACCCAGATATTTGAAACAAATTGAGCGCAACAGAGAGACCGATAAGTGGATGGGCCATTCCGACAAGCCGCTGAAAGGGTTTTCCTGGAAATACGGCAGCAAAAGACACACCTCTGGAATATCCCTCTGGAAAAGAATTTTCAAAGTGAACACGCCATCTGGTACCGTTGCTGTCGTCCTGATGGACACCGAAGGCACTGGGGATAGCAGCTCTACCCTTAAGTGTAACACGACTCTGTTTTCACTCAGCATGCTCCTTAGTTCAACGCTTATGTACAACGTATCCAGGAACATCAATCAAGCTCTCGTGCAAAATGTAGAGGTGAGATCAACCGTAACATCAATTGCTTTTCAAAGTTTCATGTTGTTGTTTCAAGGGGATAGGAAGATACATTAAATTTTCAATAAAACCTATTTTTCGGCCTCTTTCTACATGGTTCTTATAAGTTAAAAGCAAAAAAAAAAAAAAAAACGCCGACACACACAGCACCACATATGTCGTGTCTTTTAGAGATTGCCGCCGGAATTAGCAGACCTCGTTATCAGAGCGACAGAGATATCAAGAGCGAATTCCTGCTGGGTCATTCCAGGCCAAATCACCCAAAGGTCGTGCTCGACCCGGTGAAGTTTTACTTCCAAAAATTATCATGGACTCCTTATTGCAAATAAAGATATTTTCCCGAGTTTTACTGGACTATGTTGAACCACTGTCGATTTAGGCAGGGTCAAAGTTCGTCAGAATCGCGAAAACCATGCTACGAACAAAGTTACCTAGTGAGCAGGGTTTTGCGTATAGGTGCCTTTAGTGACATAGAATGAAAGAGCATGGCCCTAACATTCTGTCAATATCAAGTTCTTCCCTCGTGTGTCATTTTCGGCCAGCGAAACAGGGCTACTTTTTGGCGCTATTTCTTACAAGTTTGCGCCTTGCTAAGGGCACTTTTCGCACAAGCTGGAAGGGACAAAAAAATTCAGCGTGTTTTGGACCTTCCATACTTCAAAATCACATGTTTTGAAGGCCGACCACATAATACTTTTTGCCCCATTTAATCCCAAATGTCGTACTTTTGGTAAAGTTGGCCGTTTTCAATGGCATTTTTGAAAATGAAGCGTTCGGCCGAGGAAAATCCAAATGGGTGGAGATGACCGATCAATGTCTATACTAACGCATATAAAAAAATTAAGAAGGTACTTTTTGATAAGGGCGAGAAAATATTTTTTTTATATACCACCCACTCTACAGATAGTTACGCAGGGGCGCGAGGCTTGATTCGGCGAATAACGTTTTTTCGTGTGGTGGAAGTTTCATATCCGCTATGGAGGCCCAGGACAGACATTATATGCAACTAAATCACATCTATGCTACTACCACGTACTAGCCCGAGACGTTCATGCCGTGCTTGCTAATACATCCACACCGAACAGCTAGCTGCTGATGCTCACCCAAGCAGGCTGGAATGATAAAAACAGTTTATTTTGCAATTCAGACAGTCTACATATTTTATTTTCGCGACTGTGACAGTTTGAAGTAAGAACAAAAAGATTACCTACATAAATGAATGCACATCGGTTTCATTTTTCTTTCATATTTTCTTTTCAAAGGCGACCATTGGTAGGGTATCTCATTAAAAGTGACCACTACTCTTTCCTCCAATTTCCTGTGTACGGCGAAAAGATAGGTCTTGAACGCTGCTCCGAATGAAGTTTCCTTGCGTGCCACGCACTTTCATACATTTTCATTCATTTTGCACGCGCGCATTTGCTAACGGTTAGTCGTGAGCATTTGTCACATTATTCACTGGCACGTTGTGCGCGTTTTGCCTTCACTTACTTAAATATACGCTGAAGTGTAAGCTCTAGACAACCAGAGCGAAGGAAAACAACGACTTCCCTAAGGTGTTGAGGAGATTCAGAAGTGCCTCCTGACGTTCTTACTTCGGCCATTGTTCAGCACGACGACTTCAGCAACAAACGTGGAGAGATAATAACCTTTTTGGTAACCCGGCATGCATCACATGTGAGAAATACGATCATAAACTAATCAGCTGAGCCGCGGATGAGCTCTCCTAAGCCGATTTCCAGGCCGTGGATGTGGTAAGGCAAGGCAAGGTGCAGATATACGAGCGCGTTTTTGGACGCTACAATGCACCAAAAACCATCCGCTCACAACGTGACCTGCGTTGCTATTAATCATAAGAAATCGCATTCGAGGGGATAGCACGGTTTGCTCATAATATTCCTTGTGAGTGTGAAAGCATCGCTGAAAGACTCTGAGAAACACCTACTAACAATACTTACTAATGCACTGATAACAATAAAAACTTCACAGTTTACTAACAAAAGGGCTGGGAAAAAAGGGGACATGCTCATATCCGGCCGCAGGACGAGGCTTGTGAAACCGGGCCGCGATCTGTTCGCGCGCCTCAACCTCACAGGGAGCCGTCTCGTGCGGCCTTCGCGTAACCGTATGGGACATAAAAATATTTTCTCGTCCTTATGAAAAGGTACCTTCTTAATTTTTTTTATATGCGTTAGTATAGATATTGATCTGTCATCTCCACGCATTTGGATTTTTCTCGGCCGACCGCTTCATTATTCAAAAATGGCGTTGGAAATGGCCAACTTTGCCAAAAGTATGACATTTGGGATTAAATGTGGCAAAACGTATTATGTGCTCGGCCATCAAAACATGTGATTTTGAAGTATGGAAGGTTCAGAATACGCTGATTTTTTTTTTCTCTCTCTTCCAGCTTGTGCGAAAAGTGCCCTTAGCAAGGCGCAAATTTGTAAGAAATAGCGCCAAATAGCAGCTCTCTTACGCCTGGCCGACAATGGGACACGAGGGAAGAACTTGATATTGGCAAAATGTTAAGGACACGCTCTTTCATTCTGTGTCACTAACGTCCACCTAGACTCAAAGCCCTGCTCAGTAGGTCACTTTTTTCGCAGCATGGTTTTCGCGATTCTGACGAAGTTTGACCCAGCCTAAATCGACAGCTAGCTGTTCAACATAGTGCCGTAAGACTCGGGAAAATATCTGTATTTGCAGTAAGGAGTCCATGATAATTTTTGGAACCGAAACTGGAGGGAGTCGAGCACGGCCATTGGGTGATTTGGCATGGAATGACCCTGCTGAATTCTTACAAAGTCTCATCTGTACGTGTACGTTCATAAATTGTTGACATTAGGCGCTCGATGTCGTGTTGTGTCGTTGTCGTCGTTTTCTAGTGCCTTTAAGATATACGAAGCATTAGAGGGCTCAGAAAGTACTTCAATCACTACCATTTTTTCAAGACAGAGCCTATTAACATGCATCGCGCGAAGTAATTTATTCCGCAGATGAATAAATATTGCAGAATTCCATTTTAAAAATCGTTACCGTGCGCAGCGGTGGCAATTTGATGACGTCAATTTCCTGTCACTGCGGAACAGCCGGTTTGGAGAAATGTCGGAAGCGTTGCTTCAGTTCACGCTTCAAAATGATCCCTGCATACTATGATCACTCGAGCGAGCTGTAGCTACATGAAAAGACGTTCAAGATAATAGTTCCGAAAACATGATAAGCCAGTCTGCCCGTTTCTTTGAAGTGGGTGACATCACATTGCTAAGCTTCGATTTCATAACTTCACTTATCGTATAAGTTTCGTTGAGTTCCTCGTGATGCACTAAAACTCCCAACTAACCCGCCTATCACTTCGGTTAGCAGCTTTGGTAGCTATTCAGTTACTTTCTCATTCAGCTGAAGGCTCTTGGGTCTCTCGCGACGGTAGAGGAGACGACGAAACGCAATAACCGAACGGAATCTACTTCCCGCAACTCTCCTCAAACTGAGCTGTATAGTAGGCGCTCGAATTTCTGATATTTTCCTTTTTTGCTCAGCTCGAGTGCTCAGAGAGGCACGAACACGTTTGAACGCCAGTTGTATGAATCTACTAACGAAGTAAATTTGCAATTCTCGCTCATGATTTTGCCACGAAGGGGCTGGGAAACCTAAGGTGGAGCCGACGTCACCCAACTTTCATGTCAAGCCCGCCAATTTCTCGGCAAGTGCAGCGAATGGGTGCCTTTAAACAGCACTGTATCGAACTAAAACGATTAAAGGCGAAATATACGCCGCATTTTACTTTGATATATCTCAGTTGGTACAAAATTGGTCGGGTGCCGAATTCAATTTCTCCATAGTTTCTAAATTTACTTATCAGCTTATCACTCACAAAATGTATCAAACTATATATGTCCACTAAAGTGGTGCCCTATAGACACTGGTAGTCATTGGCTACAACTTGCATTCATTCGTGCAGTTCTGCGCCAAGTACGCGAACATGTTGAAGAAGATGGGAAGCGAAGGGAAAGGTCAGAGCGGCGACGCATTCCAGAAGCTGCTTTTCCTTATACGTGACTGGGAGGCCCTGGACGAAATCCCGCCTGGTTTGGATGGCGAGCGGAAACTAGTTGACGAATGGCTTGGTTATAATGAAGAAGCAGAGGACAGTGTGAACGAGATGCGTGCGAACATCAAAGAAAACATCACAGACATTGATTCTTTTTTGATGCCACATCCTGGGGAGTGCGTAACGAGGGGAGACTTTGACGGAAGAAATAGCGGTAAGTGGAGCTCTCTCTAACTGAATCCGAATATATTATGTATTTTATGTGTACTCGAAGAACGCACGTACTTGTTAGGGGGCGCCCATCTGCGGCGCGCCATATGTACAAAATAAAGGAGTACTTTTACTCCTTTTTGGGACTAAATGCATTGCCAGAAAGAATAGTCCCTTTAGGGAGTAAATGCTCGGGAGTAAATGAATGTCACAGAGTGGAGACTGCATTTCACGCGCTGTTGTAAAAGTCCCAGGTACATAATTCTTGTGCATGCATGAAAATACTTTGAAGCAAACCGTCAACCGTGATATATCGAGTGACATAAAATCTTTCGCGATACATAGGGCACAATTTGCGAAGAAAGACGCGCTAACTGTTTCTTTCTCTTTGTGGCTGGAACATTTTTACGTTGGCTGAGTTATACAGCCTTATGCCGTCAAATTGACCAAGGGCACACTTTTACGTAGACTGTTGCATTCAGGAGACCATTCGCGAAGTTCAGTGACAATCTGCAGTGCTGGGGAGTAACTGTCGGGACTAAATGTCGGGTTAGGGACTAAAATGGGAAGTTATTGCAGTCTAGGGGAGTAGAAGCTGCAATTACTCCCCGTTTTACTCCTTTTTTTTAGAGTGTACTGTTGACACAGTAAGCTGAAACTAACCCGCTAACAGGGTACTGCCGCGTGCTAGCAGGGAGATGTGACTCCTTCATAGTAGCAGTCGTCGTAGGTTGTACAGAGTGCATAGGTCTACTAGCGCGCCCACATTTTAAATTGACGTTGAAACCGTTACAGCCTTCAGAAACGGTAGTCACTTTCTCCTGTGATGCTTCTCCCGCCAGTTCACATAAACTATTGCTATTATCTTCTAATATATCATATTCTATCCAAGTATAAACTATATTGTCGTTTGTGTATTCGTGTACTTTTTGGCGTTCCGCGAAACACATTATTATGTGGAAAATGAGGTTTCTCAGTCGTATGATGAATTCCAAATCTATACTGTCCGTGCGTTACATACTTTAGGTTGGTTTTTGCAACTTTATCGTTTGTAGAAAAATGATATTTAGTGTGACCACTAAAGAACAGAAGAAAAAAAAAGGAAAACACGCAACAAAATGTTTTGTATGATCATTTTACGAAATGCCTTTGCTTCGGGTTCTGGTGCCGTCTCTTAGCGAACAATGATGTGAAACGACGTACGTAAATCTGTCGAGAAGCTGTTTTAACTGATGTACAGGGTACATACAGGGTGGATATAACTGATATCGGCCAATTTCGTGCTGCTGACGGTTGCCGTCGTCGTCGGTCGTCCATGTCGCGTTCAGATAGGCAGTCGGCGGACAAAAGTCGGTATGGTGTGACACGGCCTTAACAAACAGCCTGAAAATGGCGCAGCTGCTCGGCTTCGTTTTCTTTAAGTAGCGAGTGTGACAACTCTCCTCGGCGAACGGAACGGGGTTCATGTGTTGTAGTTAAAACGTGAAGAAAAGCGCCAGTTTTGAAGTTCCTTTGTTCTTCCTCCGAAGCGGCGAAAAACGTCAAGGGTAGTGTATACGTCTAAATGACGTCTAAATTTTGACTATGGGATTGTCTATTAGAGGTCCTACGATGTAGTTCTATTGCTGCGTGCTCGTCCCCTAGCTTTCCCTTACAGCTACCACTAATGCTATGTTACTGTAAAATACGGGTATCAGCTTATCTAAGGTTGGCACAGAGTATATTAACTTTTTAGACCAGACATAAAAAAACGAAGCAATATTTAGCGATTGAATATCTGTAAATTAAGGCAGAATTGGGCAACATACAGATTCATTCACATACAGGTATACGCCTGGTTCAAGTGAACCATGGAAGTTGGTACGAGATTAGTTTCGTAGTCATGTAGTTTAAACACTGACTAGAAAAGTAAATGTACGCACCACTTACCGGACACCGTCAGTGCTTCCGCTCGTTGGATATACCAGCAAACCGAGATCACCTCCAAAGCAGCTAGTGCCATTCATGAACGTAAATCGCACTTCTTGTATCAGCGACAGACGGAAACAATGTCTTTGTCCTCGGTTCATGCTCTGATCTACATGCTCTAAAGTCACCAAGTACTTTACGCACGTGTGAGGTGGCCCACGGCTGCAGGTTGGAGGCACGAACTGTTCTCAGAATTACTTAAAACAGAAAAAAAAAAGATATCACTATGAACGCCTATATGTAACAAAATGTCTTCTCGTATTGATTGCAGAACTGAAATGTATCAATATTTGTTTTTCAGCCACTATGCAAATACTTTCCTGTTCATACATGTATGATTATTTTACTTCTGCAGAACAACAACGACAACTACTACTACGTGAGTGACGAGAGGATGAGGTTTTTCACCGCAGCAATTGCAGTACCATACCCGAGTACATGTGGGTTACGCGATGAAAAAGAAGAGACATACACACACGCACACACATGACAGAACACATTGCAAATGAGAGACACGATATGCGTCGTATGGTGGCGTCGTAACAGTAGGTTTAGAGTTCATGCAGCTGGCCACCGATGATGTAGAGCGATGAAGTCCCATAGGTCACATCCCCGCTCTCATGCCAAAGACTCTGAAGTTAGAGAATGCTCGGCAGGCCTTTAGACGTCAAGAACTTATTATGTAATTGCAAGCATTGACGGTCGTGTAGAGTGTTAGAGCAAGGGCCCAAAATTGCGGCAAGGCTGTTGGGACTGGGGTGTTGCTCTCTCCGGACTGTATAGGTGCAGTAAATCAGTGCGTGTTGAAGGTCTGCCACCGTGTCGCAGCTGGAACAGCAGCTTGTTGAGGGTACCGTAATCGGTGTCTGAATTTTGGACTGAAAGCCACGTTGACGCGAAGGTTATGCAGAAGGGAGGAGAGGTAGCGAGGAAACTGGCCTGGGTGTGAAAACTACAAAGTTGTATCCACGGAGTACAATAATGACCTGTCTGGGTGAGTCATCACTGACAAGAATGCCCTTCTGTCACCACGTGTAAGTACGAGGGGTGTTCAAGTCAAACCGGGACTTTCTGTCTCCTGAGTATACAAATGGCTCGCGCTACTTCTTTTTCGTCATTTTCACACGGGACAGGCCTCCGCGTTCACCACGTGGTGGTCCAAAGTTTGTGCAAAACAAAAGACACGTGCTGGACAAGATGGCCGACAACGAGTCGAGCGCGCACATCGAACAGCGAATTGTCATGAAGTTTTTCGTGAATGAACGCGTAAAGTCATCTGAAATTCACAGGAGACTTGAGGCTCAGTATGCCGACGATACACTTAGCCGCAGCAAAGCGCTTGAGTGGTGCAAACGGCTCCGAGACGGCCGTACATCCGTGCAGGACGATCCCGGCCGGGGCGGCTGAGAGCCCAGTGTCAGAGTTCCTGAGAACATGGAGCGCCTCCAACTTGTGGAGCGCCTGATCCTCAAGGACCGACGGATAACATGTCTAGAACTGGCTCGAAAGACGTACCTTTCTGTGGGAATGTTGAACACTATCATTCGTGAACACCTCCAATTTAGGAAAGTTAGTTCTCCGTGTTTGACCGCCAGAGAAGACTGGAAATTCTGCAAGAGCTAAGGTACCGTTTCGACACAGATGGACAGCCGTTCCTTGACGGGAACATCACGTGCGATGAAACGTGGGCGCACCATTTCACTCCTGAGTCTAAACACGCATCAAAGCAGTGGAAGCATCCGGGCTCGTCAGCTCCCAAAAAGTTCCGAAGCACCCCGTCTCTGGGTAAGGTCATGGGCACGGTTTTCTGGGAGAAGGCTGGCGTTGTTCATGTTGATTTTCTGCCCAGTGGTACCACCATCAATAGTGTATAATACTGCCAGGTTCTCACGGATGTGCATAAGGCGCTGAAGCACAAGCGGCCGGGCCTCATCACCAAAGGAGTCCTCCTCCTACAGGACAATGCACGCCCGCATACCGCGCATCTCAGGACACGCACCTTATAGGAACTTCGCTGAGAGTTGCTTCCACATGCCCCTTATATATGATATTCGTGGGACACCCGGACCGAAGGAATCACGAAGGCGGGCGATGACCTTACAAGCGTAGGTGTCCCGTCGGCGTAGACAGCGATATACTCAGCGTTTGCGCTGGACATCATGTCCAAAGATATCTGGCGAAGGACTGACGTTGCCATTACCTTTCTTTTCCTTTTTTGTCCCGTGCTGGAGGAGGATGAGATCAAGGGCATTGCGAGTGACCACGGGGGAAACAAAGGCGCTGTAGGCTTTATTAAAAAGGCGGGCATCTGAGGCTACGCGTCCGCAATACGTTTGTAGAGGTTGTTGTGCTTGCGCCACTGAAGTTGCTGCGAACGGGCGCAAGCAGTGACGTAGTCTCCCTCGTCTGGAACACTTAAACAGGAATTCCATGAGCTCCGCCTGTAATCATCCGCGTTTCTGTGGCTTTGGAGAAGCGGAGACAGGTCCTTAGAATGCGTGCAAAGAGTCACCGAAGCCAATGAACATGCGTCTCAGAAATGCCGTGAAGGATAGGAAGGCTATACAAAAGTGCACCACGAATGAGAGCCTTATGAGCACCAAGAGTGACCGCTCACCTATACCCCACTTGGCGCCTGCAAAGTGACGAAGGACGGAGGTTCACTGCTGAACATTTTGGTCGATGTGATCAATGTGTGTCCTCCAGGACAACTTGAAGTCAAGGACGGCACCCAGAAACTTGTGGTGTTTCACCTGCTTGATCGGCCAGCCAGCAAGAAAAACCTGATAACAGTGCATGGCCGTCGTTGTGAAGGCGAGAGCTGCAGATTTCTCCCCAGATATATCCATGCCGGCTTCGGTGAAGTACCGCATAATTCTGTCCAGGGAAGACTGCAGACGACACCGAATTGCAGGTCTTGAGGTATTGGCTTTGTAACTGTCCAGATGCAAAAATCGTCAGCGTACATTGAAATCTTGAGCCTGGGGATGATGCAGGACTTCAGACCTACCATGACGAGGTTAAAGAGCATAGCGCCCCAGTACACATTTCCGTGGTTTCCTATTTCCCACACATAGCTTAGCAAAATCCCTGTGTGATCCCATGTATTACCACGACTTCCGGTGTGGCTCCATCTCCAGTGCGTACAGATACAACCCTCTACTACAGAAAGTCACCAAGAAGAGTTTAGTGGGTACACTAGCTTGTACCAACGCATGCAACACCTCGGCATGACTTACGGTGTCGTACGCTCTCTTCACGTAAAAAAAAAACACAAGAAAAAAACACGTCAACGATTTCCTTTGAAAAACTTTGAAAAACTGTCGTCTGCACAGATCTGGCGGTACGCTGAGCAGCTGCAATGTTTTCCAACAATTCCGGCCGTCTTGCCTTCCGTTCAGCCCTTCTCCTATATTATCGAAGCCGTTCAACACGAGGACTTGTATCATTCGACTTGGTATGATCTTCACGAGTCGTAATGATGACCCAAGAGAAGAGCCTTGTAGTTCTGTTTACTGTGCTGCTGTCATATCCTGATGCACATGACCTGCGTCATCTTCCTGCTAGCCAATCTGAACGGTACGCATCGATGTTGTTAGGCATATAGATAGGCCGGTAATCGCTGCTTCGCCCGTCAATGTCGGTACCCATGATAAAGGCCTAGATATGTCCTTGGAACAAAACAGAGACGTCCAGGGCGTCTGTTATGAAGTTGCTGCACAAGTAAGTGGGTGAACCGTCATCAGGAGGCACAGATTCAGAACTTGGATGGCCTCACTCCAGCTTGTTCTTCTCTGTCCTGTGATTCTAGTTCCCCATACCGGATTGTCGGCGTTAATGTCACCAACAACCGATAATTGTGATTGTAGTCCCAGAAAGATATCTTGAATGTTCAGTGGCGACATAGGTACAGACCGCGGTATATACAAACTGACGAGTGTAAGCAACCGACCTTGCACCTGACATGGTCGATGGGAGCAATCTGAGGGCTCTCCAAGAAGACAGCCGCTAAGCGTACCCTTACACATATTAGAGTCCTCGACGACACCGTTGTATATTGTAACCACTAACTCTGAAATCCCCTAGCCAGATTTAAGAGCCAGGATCGGAATGGGCACTACTACTTAGAAAACTACTGGTACTAAACTACTCCTACTACTACTACGGGAAAAAAAACTACTTGAGTTTCGCCAGCTTGTTGCACAATCCTCTCGCATTCTACCGCGTCACTGCAGCCCTCTATTGAGGCTGTCCATGATTGAACGATACGAGCAGGCCATCAGCAGCGACAAGCTACTGAACATGATGTAATGATGCGGAGGGCAGAGAACGGAGAAGCTGTCGCTTTGAGAGCAGCAAGCAAAAGGGGCAAGACGCAGATGAATTTAGCGCCATCTCTCGAAGCTAGGTTACAGGACAGCTTCAGTCGACTGGAGGCCACCTGCTTCCGTGAGGAAATATTCCTTAGGATGCTTACAACAGTAGCATAGGTGACAGGTGCCTGTGAGTAGGATGATCCAGACTGGCCAGGTGGCTGCTGGGGCAGAGACATCGGTCGGTCAACACGTTGATAATCCTGGGGCTTCACTGCAGCAGCATTTGTCTTAGGGCGGCGCTAAGTTAGGAGGACGTGAGCGGCGGAGACATTCCCGACCGTTCTGCCAGGCTTAAGCATATAAGGCTGATCCACGCTAAGAACAGACTCTTCGAGACGCCTTATTGCAGAACGTTTATGAGGGCATTGGGAATGAGAGACGACAAGATAGCCGCCACAGTTGGCAGGTGTTGGGGACGAGCTGTACAATCCCTCAATTTGTGTGGACCAGAGCAAACTTTACAACGTTGGGGCCAGCGGCAGTTACGGGCAAGGTGGCTTAATCTTTGACAATGGAAACATTGCGGTCAACCATCCTTATACTCGCCCACTCGGAAAAGCCCAGGTGGACTTTCGTGGGTAGCTTCTGTGTGGGCCGAAACGTGAGTTCGACAAAATTCAAGGAAATGTACCTGTCGGACCCATTTTCCATTGGAGGTATAATACACTTGACTTCAAGCCGATAGAACATCCTCTACGCGGTAACATCTTAATTTGGGTACGCCAGCGGCTCAGCGGGGATTTTGCTTTGATTTGTGACATACGACGTTGGGATGGCAATCGCAACATCGATGCCTGCAACACACCGAACGGACACAAGCTGAGAGAATGCACCCTCCGTTTTCACAGATATACACATGGACCCATCCTTATTTAGCAGGTGGTGTTGAATAGGCTCTTGAGCTGCAGATCGGGTGTCTTTCGCAATTACATTTGTGTTTGCCTTCCAGAATGAGCAGTCTTGTTTCACTGGCTTAAACACAGCAGGAATGTCCTGTGGCCTATTTTTCCTGTATATCTCCAGGTCAAAGTGGTAACCAGGGTCACTCACGAGTACATTGTTCTTGGACAAGAACACCCTGAAGACGAGCTATGTTCTCGGCAGAACTTCCGTTGACGCGGACTAGCCGCGCCGCGTGGGGAGTTCAGGTTGGGGCACACTTCCTGTGTCACCGCCACTAAGGATAGCCGGCTCTCTGTCTATGGGAGAGCGACTGCGCTATCGTAGAGGCTGCTGGATGTCCCCGTGGACATATCCCGGCATTTGACAATCGCGTACGCACTCCAACGTGCACTCCTCCATGTAACTTAACGTTTGCAGAGAGAGCGGTTAGTAACACTCCCACAGCATTGCATCTTGCGCGATATTCCTGTTAGCGCTAATAATGCCTGCAAGCAGAGGTAAAAGCACAAAAAGAACAGGAATGCCTGGCCCTCAGGAAAGCATATCCGATGCATCGTCTGCATACCTCAAAAACTGCTTAAATCCTGTAGACGAACACGGGAATCGCTTCAGATTCCCAACGAACATCCAAAGAAACCTCAAACATCGACGTTCCATAACGGACTGATTAAACGGCCTGCTGGAACTTAAGCGACTGGCGAAACGCTTCCTCGTACATGCAGTGCAATGTTGCGCGGATTGCAAGATCTTCAGTACGGCACCTGTACCACGAAGGAATTGCTCACAAACGTTTGAAATCACGCGAACTATTTTCCAACGCGGACGAGGTGGTGCGGAAGTCACGTGGCACTGGTCGAAAGAGAGGGGAAGAGGGTAAACATAGAGGTGTCCCCCTTTTCTACCTTTTCCTTGTGTTTTCTCGAAGCTCGGAGGCTCGGACCGCTCCAACGGAAAGAGGTAAGTTTGCTGGCGGTGGGCGGCTAATTTGAAAGGCATCCTTGACGTTTGTAATTCCATCCGCCGTGAAGCTATTATCATTGATGGTATGGTCTTGTGGCAATCTATAGATGGTACTAGTGCATCGAAAGCTGTGGATGTGCTCGAGTAACACGCAGGAAATGCGTTTTCTATTTTTATTTTTGTCTCGTTTCTCCTACCATCATGGGTGCTTTGGCACTCACTGTTTATATTCGAAAAACTGAAGTGCCCAAAAACGGCTGCCGACAAGCGAAGTATCTTGCGTTTTGCCCCAAAAGATCTCTTTCATCTTTGCGGCAAAACATGCTAATTTGCGTATAGTTCTGCAATGCTGCCAAACCAGTAGCTTTCTTTAAAAAAAGGTAAGGCTTCTTCTACATGAATTACGCGTAGCATTTCCGAGCTTAGTGATGAAACTTGTTTATCTCGGATCCCAAGCACGAGGGCGGGGGGGGGGGGTGCAAAAAATGGAGCTTGTCTGCTGACACCCTCTCCCGTGGGAACAGTGGAGGAGCTAGGAGACAGAAATACCAAGCAGGGTAGAACAATTTCAAGGTTAATTCCACGTAAGGAATAGTACCCGCATACAAAAGCATCTGAAACTTCTTCTAAAGCCCTGGAGCAATCCAGCATCCCAACGCTTTGCTGCAGACGCCTTGCTATTATTCCAGACAGACACAGGCTCGGTTTCTAGGCCTTGACTGCGTCTCGACGTTGACTGTCACTCTTTGACTGTACTACTATAGTGTCCCAGTGACACATGTATTTCACTGTGTACTGCCTGCAGCCTCAGCTAACGAATGTGGAGTATCAGGTCCTCGTAGCTCTCACCAACCAGGCAAACTCTTCACGTAGCTGAACTCTCCATATCCCCCCTCCCTCCCTGCACACGTGAAAAGAAAAACCACGACATTGAGAGTGCTTCAGTATGGTCTACAATTCATATGTGCAGCTATACGACATCAAAAGGAGATTTTTAGCGTGGAACATCTGGGGGTGTCTCGTAGACCATTTTTTTGTGCATGTCTAAATGACATCTGAAACTGTAGAGGTGCAGTAGACCTCCAAATTGAGATGTCTACTAAACATCTAACCCCGTAGAGGTCAGTAGACATCTTGATGCAGACATTCACTGAACATCTAACCCCGTAGAGGTTTAGTAGACATCTACCTTTAGGCCTAGCCTTAAAGTCTTAATTTATCCCTGCTTTTTGCGTGTATTATCCCACCATGTGCTACATGAGGTATCAGCGCCGCAGTTCCGACGCGTATCAGGCGGCATAAGCAGTGCACTTCGTCGGTTGACCACACAAGACTCCCCGCCGTGGTGTGTGGCAGGGGGCGGGACGTGAACACATCTCTGTTACAACATCATGAGCATTAAATACCAGAATGCGCTGAGACCTTACGGCAAGTCAGTAAAATGTAACAGTGACAAGAATAAGACAAAAGTGGCGCAACCGAGAAGTACTCGATGAGCTTCTGCCACAGAGTAAGGCTAATTCCGCCATGTGAAATGTAGCTACTCTGGTTACCACACTGTGCTAGCGTTCCGTCCCCTAGCCTGGAGAATACAAAGTATCAAATACTACGTTCCCTCTTGTACACTTCCAGAATTTTATAATGTTCATACGGTGTTATTCAATGTGACAGAATGAGAGCAAAGCATATGTCTCTTCTTGTCTCACATTGCTGCAAAATATTTTTCTCTACATGACGCGAAAGTTAGCGAAAAATATTTTTATTTTTGAGAACTGTGACGTCATGTTGGGCTCCAACGGAGCTGCCGGCTGTCATCTGGGAACGTTGTTGCCCTTCGCGTCTTCCGGGGGCTGCTCACTTTTTGCGACCTCGTTAGCATAGCCCCACGTGACATATCCGCCGACCGCCTTGACCTTCGAGAAAACACAAGGAGGGGGAAGTCATCTATTTCAATTTCCCCTCTTTCGATCAGCGTCGCGTGACTTCTCCACCACGTAATCCCTTCCAGACGCCGGCGTCGTTGCAAGGAGAAGAGCGCTCTTTCCAGAACATGATGTCACTGCAATTTGTGGGCAAGACATGACGTCACCTGTTCCTCCCGTTATCCAAACTCGTGGATATCGGCAGATCTTCAAAAAATGAGAGAAATACACAACGCTTGCAAAGAGGAGTGAAATTTCGCGTATGGAATCCTTGAGGTACCTTCTTTTCATGGACTAAATAATATAAACGTCGTTTTCCCGGTCCGGAGTGGCACTTTAAACATTTATTTGGCTGTGTGGGGTTCCATTTACAGATATATCCCTTTCAGCTTTACACATATCACAGATCTGTCTCTTTCAGATATGTAATGCTTCCTTAAATTCACTCAGTAAGAGGGCGGATTACATCATGTCAACAGTCTTCCTTACTTTCTTTATCATACAACATCTTCAAATGATGTGGCTTGCAGGAGCATTGTTTGAGAAGTCCAAGCAACTGTCTATATGATGACGGGTACGAGAGCTCCATAATGTAGTAGACAGCTAAACACAAAATTAGCGCATCTTAAATGCTGGTGTCCTGCCTCTCAACAAACGCGATGGTTGGACGTTGTTCCATATGCAATGGAGCGCTCCTCGCCGCAAAGAATACGCACAAAAACAGCCCAAGGTCCATCACGGCAGTGACTTGTTATGGAACCTGCGCAAAACGTAAGACTAATTTCGAAAGTACAACGTTTGCTAGTCAGGGCTGCTAATATTTTGCTGTTATATCTTGGTTTCTTATGTACGCAGGGATGCTGATTAAGTTATGTGTGTCGTATTATTTGCATTATAACTTACTGCTATATATTTGGTACAGGCAGTGGACATTACGGTCGAAACTGAACCGAAGAGCCACAGCTTACCAAACGCAGAAGAAAAACGTCGGAATTCCGGGGCCGAAGAAGTGTCAGAGCTGTACTACAGGGTTGATTTTGCGAAACGAAGCTTTGCCTCAGTTTCAAACTGTAATGTTCACAACACATGCTGACATCATCACTTTATAACCAGTTATTTTCCCTAGTTACCACATCTTCGTTAAAAAAATAAAGGTAGGCAGGCAGGCAACTGTAGTGTCCTTCCTTTTATTTAGACTTTGTTTTTACGCATACGCAGTAGGTCAAATACATTGTTGAGGCCGAACTTTCCAAAAGCTCTAAACTAAGGACACAAGGTATCTCGTAAGGCTCATCTTAAAGAGATGGTCTCGTGCAGCCGGGGCGATTCCGAAACTTAGCCAAAACTAGCTTCACGAGTACTGTACACATACATCCGTAAAAGTTTCATTCAGAATAACCACGTCGCTTTCGAGGAATTTGTCGAAACGTACCGTAATAGCAGACAACAAAACCTGCGCTTCACTCTCATGCAACGTCACGCATGACGTCGGCCTCCGGGTATGTCGCCGTTGTCATGGCAATTGGAACCTGCAGAAGGACCTTGGGTTGAGCCATCCCCTTTGCTCTCGAAAAGGGGACACTCAGACATATATCTTCGCGAGCGGAGAACGTAGTCCGTGCATTGACTGTGGGGTCTCCGATAATGTGGTACATAATCGGATACGTGGAAGCTAAGTCACGTCTTTTCTTTCCGCGAGTATTTAATGCGATTTTAAATAAACACGCACTCCTTCTCCATGTACATCGTCAGCGACACTTGATTTCGAAACATGATCAGCGTGTAACGGGGAGTGTAATGGAAGCGTGCGTAATGGATTTTTGGTCGGAGCTGTAATGCGATGGCGCGCGCGCCGATGACCGGCGACCTCAGATTTGTGATTGTGGGTGGGGTTGTCCTGCGACTTTTAACTTGTCTCTCATGATTAACATAGTCGTTCTAAACCACCATGTGGGACACTTCTCAGAATGTGCGTTTTTCGCCTCAGAACTGAGAGGAGATGTACGAGAGTTGCCGCGGTCCCCAGTCGCTCCTGAAAGTCGTGTGCTCACGCCGGCGCACTAACGCGCGCAAAAGCACACTATTTCTGTATCCCATCACAGACCTTCCTGCAGGGCGACGTAGCCGTTCTTATTGTTGCCAACACAGATCGCGACGTGCTCTGTAATCTCTAGCGATTTAATTCGGTTATTTAATAACCGTGACATGCTTTGCCGGGTAAATTTGCAGTACTCCATTTTCAACAAAGGGCAATCGAATGGTACACTTTATGGGAGGGGCAGGGGGTACGAGACCGTCCCGGACTTCAAGCTCCTTCAATATAGGTTCATTCTCACGGACACATTCCGTGCATTGACAGCTCACTTGTTGGTCATCTGCGACATGAACGCATCAACTCAAGCCGTTGTTTCCGGGGCACTGGGACATACACATTACTTTTTTGTTGCTATGCAGCACACCGCACAAAACGTACTTTACTTACTTAAACATCCGCAGTGCTGGAGTATACCGCAGGAAAGACAAACGCGAGCCCAGACAGATGGCAGAAGCATGCGACGCGAGGGCGTTCAACGGTTGTAGTTTAAAGATGGAATGGCTGGAACGCGAGCGAGAGTGGGCAGACCCAGACTGTTTGGCGTCTGTTGCTCCGCTTTGCCGTCGCGAAAGAGACGCCTAACGTGACTGCGATGATCTAGCCGTCTCAGGTGGCTTCTCTTCGGCGTCACACGCAGATGTCTCGTAGCGTCGCACACACCTTTCCTTCGTTAGCCCCATTTTAACGACCTATTCACGAGGCCGTGACGCTTAGATCAGAATGTAGTTCAGTGACTTTCAACTGGAACGATGCCTACACAAGGTGTCACTCGCGCTTTAGGCGTGTCCAAATTAAGTGTGTACAGGAAGACCGCACCTGGCTTATAAACTCGCTATGGAACTCCTTCGTACAACCACTGACGACTGTCAATAGGCATTTTATATAGTATCAGTACACTTTTTTATGGGGGATGTACAAAGTCAAGGTCGGGTATAAATTTATGCGGAGCCTTATAGCCCCAGTTTGGACATTTTGAGACGTATATAGTAGCGCACCATATCTGCCCTGGACAGTTGCCGTTTCTCTCCTGCATTTTTTTTTTTTTTTTTGCAATTAACGCTGTGCGAGGCGAGCTCCGCAGTTGCTGCGACGTGAAGGCACATTTCGCCGGAACACATATTCTGTAGAAGCCACAGTGGCAGTAACTGCAGCCAGAGCTGCTACACACCGCGATCGGTGCAGTGCAGATTAGATTGCAGACGTGTGCGCACAAGACGCTACATCAATGTGGGGACTTAAAGCGCTGTTGTGCGATTGTGGAGACCATTGTATTGTATGTCCTCCAATGCTGTTCCTAATTAAAGTATGGCTTCAAGTGGAACAGCTCCTGATCCAGAGATGATTCGTACATCATCTCCATTGGCAGATAGGATATTTCGTCGCTGACGTATTCATTGGTAATTTTGACGCGAAACATGTCGTTCCTCACACCTTACAATCGGCGCGCATCTCAAAATCGCACGCTATTGTACACCTGCCCGCGTCGCAGCACGAGGGTATTCAAACGATCAATGTAGGCGAGGGTATTCAAGGAAGTGAAATCACGAAGTGTATATCTCACTATAAGAAAGCAAATATGCAATGCCTAAACTCAAGCCTGGAGAGGTACTATGAAAATTTCCCGATGTGCTTCTCAGAGCGATCTGTAAATGAAAGCTGGTGCTCCCATGGAGATGCCCTGCTTGAAAGTGTGTATGCGAATACCCCTGTAGGTTAAAAAATGCGGGCCAAATCTAGAACCCGTGGTATTCCGCAGAGCTAAAACGACTTGCTAATAAAAGGAATATCGTTTAGCTAGTGGTAGTAGTAGTAGCTAAGCTAGTAGTAGTAGTAGTAGTAGCTGTAACAACGTTGGGACAAGTACTCAAGGACCACAAAAGGAAAACAAGGCGGCTTTGATAAAATAAAATAAAAGTTTTATTCTCTGCCAGGTATGTTAAAGACCAATCCCAAAAAGTTTTGGTGTGTTGCAATAAGCAAAGGTTGGGAGCGACACACGAGTTAACCTAAATAAGGGTCGTGTAACTTTGTCTGACACGGAAACCGCACAGACACCAAACAGTCTATTATCCGCAGTGTTTACTGAAGAAGTCCTGCCCTGTTGTGAATTTAACTCTTATTAACAAGTTTCACAGGACAGGCCGATGACTAGTACAGCTTGAGGTGTAGCTAATATCCGCTCCTTGCAGCACCCAAATAACCCAAACTAGAGTGTTCTCATTATGAATTTTAAGGAGTTACTGATTTTGTAGTTACATACTTTCTTCAAGAGAATGTTCGCAGCCATATAACTTAACTGCAAAAACGACATCTATCTTGCTCTGCTAGTGTTTTAATAAAACTTCTGTAACTAATAAAAATCACCCTGTATATTAATATATAGAATTGCCTGTTTTTCACCACCACGTCAAAGTTCGCAAAGGAGAGCGGGGGCGAGAACCCGAGGTTGCGAGCCGAACTTCTTACTTTTCGACTATTTGTACATTTCCGGTCCGGATGGCGCTGTGGATTTGTCAGAGTGACACTCTAGGATGCTTCACAACCACGAAACTTGCAGAAGACGAAATCATGTGAGAGAAAATAAAGATTTTGTGTCGTGTTGCCAGTAGGCATCATCTGTCCGTAATTAATATAATTATCAATAAGAGGACTAATTCTGGAAGATTCTGGTGTCTAGCTGGAAGTGTTACCTGAAGGGTGTTTTCTCGGTTAGAGGTTTACCATGAAAAAAAGAAGAAACGCTTTGAGATGCATTTTCCGACCAAGGCTATGTATATCATATAAAATTTGAAACTCGTTATTTCCAGCTGTTGTCGGGACGAAGGTAAGACCCTTGGGCGGTTCTTCGTTGCCTCGCTGGTTTGCGATGGGGCCCATCCTTCTCTGACCTCCGCCGTGTCCACCAATCCCTCGTGCTGGGTTCTCTCCGGTATAGCCTTCCCATCCTGCACGGTATCAGCCGAAGCAGAAATCGAGATCTCCTCTTTAGCCAAGCCAGGAGCCCCCGCGTCTGCTTGGGAGTCCCTTCGACCACCGAGACATACTCTGTCCTAGCCGAGGCACGTGAACCGTCGATCGATGTCCTGCGGGACGGGGCAACCCTCAGTGTTCTCGCACGGTACCTTACTCGGCACCCTCTCCACTACCTTCGCCACGTCGACGAAGACTGCCCAGCCTCTGACTTCGGTCGTGCTCTCGGTTGCCTCAAAGGGTCCGTCCCTGCACAGTTCTCTCTGTCCTTGCACGCTCCTGCGATGTGGACGCTTGCAAGACCCGAGACCTGTGCCACTATTCCCGGCCTCCAGAGGAAGAACGATGTGCCTGTGACAGTAGCCCGCCAGCTCGCGCTCGAGCATCTCAGTTCGGCCTATCCTCTGAGCCGCGCCATCTATACTGATGGATCGGTAGCGAATGAGTCATCTGCAGCGGCCTACTACGTTTCGCAGGAAAACAGTGACCTCGCCCTCCGACTTCCCTGCACAGTGTCCTCCACGGATGCGGAGCTGCTCGGACTGCAGGCCGCTCTGCGGTATATCGCTGAATCTGTGCCTGATGCGTGGGTCGTCCTCACAGACAGCAAGGCGTCTTTGGCGCTCCTGTCCACATACCACCCGAGTGTCGTGAGCGATCTGCGTACCATGGTACTTCAGGAGTACGCCCAACTCTCCTCGGTGGGCCACCGTATCTGCCTTCAGTGGGTACCCGGGCATACAGGGCTACACGGAAACACATGTGCTGACGCGGCTGCGAGACGCGCCGCGCTTGTGCGGCCACGCCGGTGCCCCTACTACCGCTCCCGGTGTCTGCGTGCCGCCTGCTTATACGGCGTCTCTGCGGCGACGGCACCCGCCAGTTTCTTGTAGACGCTATCCGACCTAATGCGTTCCTGCAGTCCATCGACCCCTCACTGGAGTTTGTCATCGGCTGCCGCTGTACCCGCGAGGAGGAGACCCTTCTACATCGTCTCCGGCTGAACGTTGCCCTCACCCGTTCACTCCTGTTCAAAATGGGCCGCGTCTCATCTCCCACTTGCCCCTGCTGCGGTGTAGAAGACGATATTTCTTATCAGCTCTTCCACTGTCAGCGTCACCACCATCATCGGGCCGTGCTCTGGCAACATCTCTCAGAGCTTGGGTGCACGGACGGACGGACAGACGTTTCTCTCGCAACACTCCTTGGCCCTGTACAGCGAGCTAACCAGTGGAAAGTCACAAAAGCGGTGCTCCGCTTTCTGCGTAACACGGGTCTCCTGGGCTCCCTGTGAGCCCTGTGTTTCTCTCTCGGCCCAGTGGGCAGTCACCACAGCGCTCCTCCTTCGAACCTTGTCAACGCCTTGTGATTGTGTGACTGTGTGTGTGACTTTTCAGTTTTAGTTTTGTGTTTTAGTTTAGTTTTTTCTATTCCTTTTCTTTTCATTTCTTCTCCTTTCCTTTTCCTTTGCTTTCTTCTCCTCCTTTTCTTCCCTTTTCTTTTCTTATTTTTCTTTCCTTCCCCTTTTCTCCTTCTTTCTTCCCCTTTTCTTTTCTTATTTTTCTTTTCGTCCCCTCTTCTTTCCTTCCCCTTCCCCTTGCCTTTTTTGTTTGGAATAGCAAGCCGACCTTCGTCTTGCTGACCTTTCCTTTCTTTTTCTTAATAAACATATCCCCCCCCCATGGATAGAACGATGAGTTGGGCCTGATTCAATGCAGCATTAGAAAGGTTGAAAACTGCGTTCTTGCATGGAGTGGAAACAGAAAGGTCAACTGGCAACACCTTACACATGTCCCCAAGCAGCACAATCTACTGAAAGTCGAGTGCAATAGGGGTGGGCGGTATGTGTCTTATCAATGTTCTTTAGTTTCAGGAGTCTGTTCAAGGCCTTCCACCTACCCGTCCACCCCTATTGCACTCGACTTTCAGTACATTTTGCTGCTTGGGTCGGTGTCGAATATCGGGGATAAGATTAGATTGTCGCGCCTAGATTTCTTGGATTTTGTATAGTCCCAAGCAGCACAATGTACTGAAAGTCAAGTGCAATAGGGGTGGACGGTATGTGTCTTATCAATGTTCGTTAGTTTCACGAGTCTGTTCAAGGCTTTCCACCTACCCGTTCACCCCTATTGCACTCGACTTTCACTACATTGTGCTGCTTTGGGTGCAATTTCTTGAACTTATTAGAGGTAATATCAGAGATTCAGCAGTTCATCTTGATAGATACGACTAGCTAGCTGATCTAACTGATTATGAGTATCGTTGATCACATATGAGCTTTCGAATGTCAGAATCTTTAAAAGTTGAATTGAAGCGTGTCTGAGAGATTTTTTTGGTATTTAGTAGAGATACCGGGTGAGTGAAACTTGAGCCTAGGTAAGGGAGAAAGGGAAATACCTCTGCGGACAACACATTGCGTAATGCAATCTGTATAAAAATAAAATTGAGAAGCAAAGCGAGCTTTCTTGTCAATCAATTTCTGCACTTTCGAGAAAACAATAGACCGGTAATTACAGTCCTTAAGTCAGTCACTCGACCGCTCGACCAGATTCGTAAATTCATTCGACCATGAAATGAGTTCCCAGGTGTGACGAAATTATGCGAACCTGTTCATGCTGGGCCATTTCGAAGCCAGAGCGTTAGTCTTTTTCCTGTAAAGCCACTCCTGTACCACATATTTATTGATTACATTTTGCTCCAGTGGTCAGGTGATGAGTCATATTTGCACTCGTTTTTTGAACACTTCAACTCCATTCATGATAAAATTTAATTCTCGTGTAACAATTCGAGAACGTCAGTAAATATCCATGACGTTGCAGTATAACTTATGTGATGCGGCAGGCTGTGAGTCAACCTACGTGACAGCGGATCAGCTCAGTTCACAGTGCCTACACCGGACGCCAGAGCCCCAAGGGTAGTTCGGATAGAAGCTAGCATGAGACAGAGTCAAACAAGGTTGTAAACAGACTTTACTGTCAATATAGGTCGAGACCCTAGGCATGTCACTGTACTGGAAGCGCCTCGCACGCAGACCCACTTCTGTCCGTCCCGCTTGTCTGTCCACGCACTCTGCACCTCCCCCCCCCCCCCCCGAGCTTCTGCTTCGCCCAGGTGTGACCACAAGCATGACAACTTAAACCTGAGAGGCCTGTGAGGCTGTATAAAAAACCGACCCATAACCGTTAATACCTCCACTTTAAAAGTTGCCAGCAGGCTGCACAGAAAAAAGTATACCCTACGGTCAATTTCTTCGCCTTAAACGGATTAGCTCAGAAAGCGGCGACTTCTACATGCTAAAGAGATGACGTCTGACTTTCCAAAGATAGGCTACCATACTGACCTTATACATGATTAGTTTCCCAAATCCTCATCCGCTGATAGAATAATAATAATAATCTAGGTCTGTAGAGGCTGTTCATAGAGCTGCTTTAGTAATCTCCAAGCCCAAAAATGACAACAACAGTTTAATCTTTGCTACTGCCTAGTACAAATCCCTCTGCAACGCCAAATCAATCCTTAAAAGGCGCCTCAACATTCTACACGGCGAAAAGTTAATTTTTTTTTCCATCTGTCCCTATGGTTGCATTTCGTAGATCGAATAATTCACGGAATATTCTTGTACCTTCTCTGTTAACGCAGCGACTACCTGGCTGTTCCCTTGTGGAAACAGGCGTTGCCAAACATGCAAATTTATTCTCGCTTCCGCAGCAGCACTAGTTATTTTTCACTTAACATCCGCCGGAACCTTCATTGTAGTACTTAAAATGTTTGTTATCTAATTTCCTGTGTCAGATGCAATGTTCAGTAACCTCAAACACTATACGTGAGCCCTCGTTTCTAATCTGACATAAATTTGACGTTCATAGTAAACGCCAATCTCCGGTTCCGGTTCATTTCAATCTCCCTCATCATAATAAACACACCGATGTGAAAAATGTCGTATTAGAATCTGGTTTTAATACGATATCAAGCGCAAAAGTCGGGGGTCCTACCCAGACTTGTACATGTTACTAAAAAAAATAATTGATTACCGTTACCGTTACCTTGTACGAAAAAGTAATTGTTTACCGTTACAAATTACTTGCCGGAAAAAGTAATGAAGTAACGCCTTGAAAAGTAACGCGTTACCTTGCCAATTACTTTTGATATCTGAGAAAACGATATAAAAAAAGATAGAAAAGAAGATATAGAAAAAAGATATCCACAAAAAAAAAGAAAAGGAAACTGAGCAAAAACGAAGCGAAACGAAGTAAAAACGAAGTCAGCATTAAAGCAGAATTTATTTCATAAGAGCAGTGTTCAACTTTAGTAGCAGCTGCTTCTCGAAGTTTTCGTTCGTTAATTTTCCGCGTTTTCTTGTCAGAACGTCCGCAGCAACACTGAACACTGCCTGAATAATGCCACGAGAGTGGCATTAGGTTATCGGGGTCAAGAGTTCTGTGAAAAATGTGTCGAGAGGTTGAGTTTTGAGAGTTCTGTGAAAAGAGTCCTAACTGGAACTCCCACAAATGACTCATCAGGTTCACGGTGCAACCTACAGTCCAACTTACTACATACAGGCCGGGTTACGGATAGATAGTACACATGAATGGGGAGAGGACAGTGGACTCAAAAATACACTACACGTGCGGAACACTGTGGCAATTGAATTCGAGGTCCTTGGGTAAGTAATTGTTGCGGGAAAAGTCCTAGAGATAAACCTTGCACCGAACTTGCAGATTGCAGTTGGTTTTGTCTTCTCACGGCGGTGAATCATCCCATATATGTGAGTGTGCGTCGTCCCGAACAATGTGGATTCTTTAGTTTCCAAGTGATCGATTACTTGGTAATTGATTACTGAACGTTGTAATTGTATTACTAAAAAAATTACTGGGCCCCAAAAGTAATCGACTACGTTACAAATTACTCAAAAAAGTAATTGATTACTAGTAACGCAATTACCCGTTACCCGTTACGTACAAGTCTGGTCCTACCTAATATCCGAATTTCAATCTGTTCACCCACAGGGCCTAAACATAACCTTAGGTCCCCGCTATCAATTTATCTCGACTATGTCCTTCATTCACTTGTCGCATCCATCCCTTTCGTCTTCGTTATCTCCGTCGCTGCTTCGTAACGCTGCTTTCACACATTGTGGGTGTATTCTGGAATAAACACTCAAAAGTAAAACATGAAAAATCCACTCCTAAAATTGCACCCATCCATATTCACCTGCTCAAATTAGCGACCTCAGAATCCATGCTCTGGAAATTAAAATTCACCCTGTCAAAATAAATCATAGGGCTAGAGGAGAACTCTGCCGTACGTTTGCCTATGGGGAACACCATGTTCTGCTCAGCGAAATCCTCAATATCGACGTTCTCCATTCACATCTGTTTCATAGGTAACTATGTTTCTTCCAAAAATAATTTATGAAATCGAAATATCCAGTTTGAGACTTAAACGACGACGCGTACGAATACAAAATAACACACACATTCCTGGGTTAAGCTAGTGGAGCAATGCCATTCTTATATGCATACGGTGGAAGGCCTCATGGCATAAAGGAATTAGTGTTGTACGTTTCTTTGTTCGTTCCCTTGTTTTCTCCCCACGGTGCCTACGTAGTCATAGCAAGTGGAAGTGGTGGATGCATGGATAACTTCATCGGTTCAAGCCGTTCAAGCTGGCTGACGCTTCGAATCCGTCCCCTTTACTGTTCTCATTTAGGGGAGAACTACAAATATACGAAGTGCGTAGTCACGGAAAATGTGCCCACAAGCCAGTTCCAGTAGAAAAAAAAAAAAAAATTGTCGTTCTCATCTCAGATGAATGCTCATTCCAAGGTGAAGAGCGTACTGTTTTCCAACGTAAAAGTAGAAAGCTTCGGCTGTCCACCAATTATATGATGATAGTGATGATGATGATTCGAGATTTTAAATTAAAGTGGATGGATTTTGAAGGTTTATTTTGATGCATTGATTTTGCGAAGTTAATTTTTCGGAGTTTATTTTGACCACGGTTGTACTTACATGATTTATTTGTAAAGGTTTATTTTGGAAGTTGGGTTTTTAATAGATTTATTTTTTAACGTTTTACGTTTAAATGGTTACATCACCGTCACCACATTGTTTAGGGGCACAATTCCTAGCTCAAGTCTAGACAGGTAACCTTGAGCCAGCCGGAACACCTTTTGTAGGATAATGCGTTCCAACAAACTCCATTTGTGAACCAAGGTCACACAGAGTGACGCCATAGGCACAATTCCCCCTTTTGTTTCTCTCTCTCTCTCTTTCTCTCTCGCCTTTAGTGCTCACATAGGACTTTCCTTGTAGCTGTGCGACTTGTGCAAATGTTTTGCACCTGACCAGACTATACTACATGAAAGCTTGTGAATATTAAAGAAGGCTTCACTGTTGGATTTCCTGCATATAATACTTCTTTGAACTGACAGATGACGGATTACATGTTAATGCTATTTACGCGGCCTTTAAACATGAATTTGATCGCTTTTTGACCGCATCACATACAAAAGCTTTGTTGGAATGCTTCGCGCAAACTAGGCTTTTTAAAGCTAACATTATATTTGGCGACAGCAGACGTAAAACTGTTCGCTCACGTTCCATTGATACGTCGAAACTCGAGTATGGGGCTGCAATTTGGAGTCCACATCAGAGGTACTTAACAGACAAACTGGAGCTGATGCAAAACAAAACGATAAGATTTACTCTCGATATACGTGGCCTATAGCAGTAAGCATGTCCCAGGTGAAAAACAAGCACGGAATTCTACCTTTGGCTTCACGACGCAAAATGTCAATACTTGTTTTGATGTTTAAACTGTTCAGCCAAGCTCCTTTTTATCCAACCCGTCTTATCGAACATGCTTTGGTTACTGTCTGGAATTGGAATACTGATGGGTAAGTGTGTTCAATCTTTGCCATTCCTCTCTTTTTTTTTCAGGTTTGTCAGAAAAGTTCAAAATGGCACTGGACGCTTTGGTTCGATATCTTTTTTCTCCCGATAATCTCGTACCAAAATCTGTCAACGGAAGGCATTTAACCTGCAAGGATTTCACTGTTATGTTCAAGGTAAGTCATTGATGTTTATGCTACCATGCTCATGCATTGCATAGTGTATACACCAGAAAGCCAAGCACTCCAAGTAAATAACAAACACAGCTACTATTAATGTGAAGCTGTAATTGTTGTTGAAAGCATTCATGGAAATGGCCACATATAAGACACTTGTATCACGCTAAGGTTACCCAGTATTGCGGAGTACAGGTCGTACCTGTATATGGGCCTACTAATCAGGACTTCTAAAGGGCTTCTAAAGCTTTTACATCGAAATATTACACTGATCTTCACAACGAACTACATGGGGAATGTGACAGAAGCAGTGTTGTACATCTGTACATGTATTGTAGCAGCGTTGTAAAAGAAGCGGGGTAGCGATCCCGTTACATTTTAATTTGCTAACGTAAAAGGTATTTCCGCTACGAATATGGGTAGCGACGGACTCTCTGCGCTGCCGCTACTCTCCTAACATGGAAGATGTGGAACACAGAGAAAATAAGTGAGATAACGGCGAAGCAGAATTTTTTCTTATTATTCCTTTTACTGATTGCTGAGTCAGGCAAACTGATGTGACAATTTTTCTCAAGTTCACTAACTCTCATAAGCAAAGCCCTATCGAATATTTAGGAATAAAACGTGTGTTCATCGTCAATGTTTTTTCAACTTCTTAAGCTAACATTTGCGAAGCACAAACAGGTAGGTGTATACGAAGCTAGTTTCCGTCATACAATCACATAGAAAACTAGCGTGAGCGTGTTGGTAGCACATTTCAAACTGTGTTTAGGTGACTTTATCGTCCTGTGGAGATAAACAAAGCGTCGTATCTCTTGGGACAGGAATACGAAACTGTATCCGATGTACCCATAGTCATTATATTCCGTCCACCGTCTTTGTTTTGAGGTGTTTGTGCCGCAGGTGAATCATACTAATATATATATATATATATGTGTGTGTTTGTGTGTGTGTGTGTGTGTGTGTGTTCAATAAGAATGAGAAGTGGAGAGAGTGCTTCTACAGGAAAAGGTATAAAAGGGGGACTTTATTAAAAACTAAGAGGGGGTATTCGACGTTTCGACAGCGGCGCTGTCTTCAACAGGAATGGGGTATTATGGTGACGCACGACAATTCCAAAGAGTGAGAGGGGAGCATGTACAAGGGGAGAGGGCAGCACACGTGCTTTAACAAAGGTAAAAGGGTAAATTATGAAGGGTAAAAATTTTACCCTTTTACCTTTGTTTGACAAAGCACGTGTGCTGCCCTCTCACCTTGTACATACTCCCCTCTCATTCTTTGAAATTGTCGTGCGTCACCATAATACCCCATTCCCGTTGAAGACAGCACCGCTGTCGAAATGTCGAATACCCCCTCTTAGTTTTTAATAAGGTCCCCCTTTTATACATTTTCCTGTAGAAGCACTGTCTCCACTTCTCACTTCTCATTCTTATTGAATATCTTTATTTTTCGTGGTCAACCGCATTCATCTAATTCCACTTATATATATAACTTCCTGTAATCCACGTCTTATTATTTTACTTATTTATATATATATATATATATATATATATACAAAAAGGAAAAAATAGCTAATGCTCTATGGCTGCACGTTGAGCATATGTTTACAATTTGATCGTGCACTCCCAGCCGAGTACAGCTCTTTCGTCCTACTTGGGACTCATCAGCCTGGCGTAGGGAAGTGACACGATCTTGGTCGGCACTAACAGTGCCACCGGGCTGATGAGTCCCAAGTAAGACGAAACAGCTGTACTCGGCTGGGAGTGCACGATCAAATTGTATATATATATAAAAGAAAAAATAGCCGGAGCTCTTTGGCTGCACGTATAGCATATGTTTGTAACTCAAACGTCGCCATGCCAGTACTGGACAGCTGTTTCGGCTTTGTTGGGCCTCATCAACAGCACGCAGGCAGGCAACGTTTGAGTGGACAGTACGCACCACTCAAACGTTGCCTGCCCGCGTACTGTTGATGAGGCCCAACCAGGCCGAAACAGCTGTCCAGTACGGGCATGGCGACGTTTGAGTTACAAACACATGCTATACGTGCAGCCAAAGAGCTCCGGCTATTTTTTTCATTTTATACTTCACTGGCTTTGCACTGGGCTTTCAGTGAGTGAGTTATCTCACCCTGACGGGAGGAATCACGTGTTACGTGACCTTCTGACGTCATCCACTCAAACGTTGCCTGCCTGCGTACTGTTGATGAGGCCCAACCAGGCCGAAACGGCTGTCCAGTACTGGCATGGCGACGTTTGAGTTACAAACACATGCTATACGTGCAGCCAAAGAGCTCTGGCTATTTTTTTTTCATTTTATATATACAGAGAGATATAGATACTCATGGAACGATGCGACACCACCAGAGGACACGTGTTTCGCCGTGTTTGCGGCTCGTCAGCTCGGGGTAGCTGCGCATCGTTCGGAATTGGCAAACTAGGGGTCGCTCAGCGAGCGATATACGCCTAAGAGGGTGGCCGAGCACTCCTCAATGCCACAGTGCAAGCCAGTGAATTATAATGAGGAAAAAAAGCCATTAAAGAAACAAGTAAATGATACTAGACGTGTTTGAAATTCAAAATTAAAGATTAAAATGGGTTCTATGGCTATGGCTATGGATATTCCCTATTGAAAATAATTCCTGAGGTTACCTCAAAGTCTGAGGTCTCTAGGTATTATGGGACATCTGAGGTCTTGAGGTTGCCTCAGAGCTTGAGGTTCTGAGATTACCTCAGAGCTTGAGGTCCTGGGGTTACCTCAGAGCTTGGGGTTCTGAGGTTACCTCAGAGCTTGTGGTCCTGGGGTTACCTCAGAGCTTGGGGTTCTGGGGTTACCTCAGAGTTTGAGCCCCTGCGGTTACCTCAGGGCCTGAGGTTTCCACAGATTGGACCTGAAAGCATTGGACAACACAGAGCGCCCGTAGCACGATTTCGTGTTCAAAGACTTTTTTATTGGTATTGAGGTCATCAGGTTCTAAATATTTTTCAGACGCTTTAATTTGTCGTTCAGTGTCGCGACGCTCTTCATTTTCTTTCTGGCTTCTTCACCTGCCTCCGTTCTGCTCTTGAAGCACTGGAGGTATGCACATAGAGATAAAATTCAGTTGAGGTACGATAACCAGAGACGTAATACAAAATAATACACGAAATACCGAATAGTGATTACCAAATTGCGTGCGCATGTCTGCATCTACGAAAGTAATTTGTTCCACGCAGTGACAAAACTATAAAAGTTCATTACGGTAAATTGCCATACTCAAAACGCAGACGGTTGCGACCACAGGCATACCTAGCGTCTCCAAATAAGTTTAGTAGCTCTATGCATACCAAGAATATGCGTATACGTTTTCAACAAGAAAAAGAAACGATAAATGCTTGTCAAACCAGATGGATAAACAGTCTGGCGAGCAGCACCCTCAGGCACGTCGAATGGAAAGCAACAGAAGGACAGAAATTTGGTGCCGATAATACACCGTTCAAGATATGTAAACACTCACATTATTCCGCGTTTGTTGCTGTTCCGGCTCACGGCTTGATGGTTTTGCTATCCGCTTTCGTTCGCTGCAGGCCTTGGCGATATCCTCAGTGCCTATCACGCGACATGCGATCGATCTGAAATGCATCGTAGGGAATCTGAAAATACGGTATCACAAATACAAGAAATTCAAAGTTACATCAACTTCTAAAGTGTCACTTTCCATTCACGAGATATTCAAGCATAATTTTTCCTTTGAAACAAGACACACACATACGCAGGCACACACATACAGCAAAACCTATACACAAGAAAATTTCCCCTTCACGTACCTTCCAGAAAGAAGCTTCCACGGGTTTTCTCGCCCTCCTTCCGGAAAATAGCATGCACTGGATATTCCGTGTTCCGATTGAAAATCTGTGCGTTCGTTGTCTTCAGAAAAATTCCTCACGTCGTCCACAGAAGTAACAACTCAAATGTCGTCAAGAAACTCACGTATACGCACGTCATCATGGCACTTTAATAAGCGGCACACAGGACGAAGCAAATACACACGCATGCCATGGAAGCTGGTGCGTGACTGTACTAAGCAGAGAGAGGTGATTCCGAGAACGCGTTACAAAAGCGGGAACTTAGTGTACGGCCCCCGAGCAAAAAAAGAAAAAGAGGGAGAAATAGGGATGCGTCGCTGGAGCGAAGCCACTGAGTGGAGCTGTAAAAATAACACCGACGCATGTTTCCCGCGTTGTTGTTTTCTTTCTTCTTTTTTTTCTGAACCAAACGAAACGAAATATTCTATGTTTTGTAGATTCTTTGCCAACATTTCATTGTGGCGTACGCCAACCTGTGTGAAGCTCATAGAAGCAGAAAGTATCGCAACAACTCCTGCTTGCAATTTTATCTATCCATTATAGCCTCTAATAGAAATACACGTGAGAATCTACCGTTTACCCTATATTACCCTCATTGTGTTTTCAGATTACTCGTCATGCAAAAATGGGTAGTGTATTTTTCACACGAGTAATGTGATTTCTGTTTGCATATTACCAAAACCCTCGAGACTGGGGAGCTACGCAAACAGACGCACGCGGACAGTGTCCGGCTGTTTTCGTAGTTCCCTAGCCTCGGGTTTTACATGCCCAGCAATTCGGGACAAAACGTAAAGCAGGCTTCACCTGATACTGCTCCCATAGAAGCCATGTATTAGGAATAGAAAAGCGCGTGCAGCACGTTCCGTTCTTACCGCTTTGCATTCGTTCTCTAGTGGGACGTTGTCTGTGTCATAGCGAAACATATGGTGCAAGTTTCGTTAACGAATATTGGGGTCTTCGAGGTTCCATTTTGGTTCCAAATTTCTGACCTGTAAAGTAGGCTTCACCAGATGCACTGAAGCGCTGGTTGAAGCCCTCTACCTGGTGAGTTAGCGCAAATACTCCATGTACTTTGCAAGAAACGCGTGAGCAATTGAACGTTCTGTACGGCATTTCAAACACGCTACAAGACAGATAAGTTCGCATAATTTGTTGCGCATGCAAACAAGCAAAAAATCTCTTGCTGTTACGAGACTCTTGCTTCGATGCACGGAGCTTGTGAGGAGGTCTGAGGCCAGTGGCGCGCAGGCAAGGAATATCGTGGTATGAGCGGTGGTAAACAAGAACAGATGCCAACATTAGAGCACTAAGTTGATTCCTTTCGCCTGGTAAAGCATGCATCATCTACCTACCGCCACGGTATGCGCGTATTGAAAATCAAAGAGCGCGTGTAGTGCGTTGTTTTTCTTATAGTGATGCTTCTAAATGCATATTTGCGGGTGAATATTGTCAGGTTCCTTTGGGGTCTCTCCTGCGTCGACTCCTCCTCAATGTGGCTTTCACCCCACAATTCCAGTGCGTGATCAGATGCTGGAACACAAGCCTCTGCTCAACCTGCGGTGTCGTTGTGAACTCTGAGCACATTCTTATGGAACGTGCACTCTACTGCCCGCAAAGGCGGATTCTGTGTGATGAGCTTGCCCCTATCAGCAAGACACCACTTAATTTAGCTGCACTCATTGTCCCCGTGAAGATCCTGTGCTCCATCGTCGGGTTCTTCACCTGTTCATGGACTTCCTGTCGTCCACTGGATTGCTCCAGTCGCTCTAATTCTTTCTCGTATTTTCATTCATCCTCCTCATATAATGTTTCACGTGCAATGTGGTAGGGTACCGCACCGCCGCGGTGAAACACCCCATCTCATCGTCATCATTTATTGTTGTTGTTGTTGTCCCTTGAGGTTCCAAACTTTCCAGTTCGGCTTGTTGAGGGAGCTTCACTTGGGAGCCCCAATCTGGCTGGTTCCTCTGCACAATTCCGCATGAACTTCGCGTGCTCCAAATACCGCTAATAATCTTAATGCGCAAATAATGCAATATATTCAAACGATAATGGTAACATCCCAGTTACGAACATCGGATTCGAAAGCCTCGAAAGTACAGAATCTGCCATCTTTCTTCTTTATGATTCGTCCTTGAAACAGCTGATTTATGCAGCGATATTTGCGTATAGATGATTTTTTGTTCGCGCTACTTGACTACGCGTGTTGCGGGTCGTTTTTTCTCACTTTGATTGGTAACATATAGGGTAAGGTGGGGCAAGATGAGACACGGGCCAAGACGCGACATTCTTTACTCGACGCCGCCTGTCTCAGAGACGCGTTGCTGCATGCTCTTGAAACTTTACTGATGTGCGGCTCTACATGTCCGGTTTATTGCACGTGAGAATTGTACGTACTGGTGTATGCGTTTAGGAGAAAAATATCGGTTACTTCTGACTGGAATGTAAAGACCCGACAAAAGGCGCGATTTTCTGTAGTCCGTTTGTTGCAATCAGTGCGGCAGCGTTTCGCAGCCTTTTCTGTCAATGGAAGTTCACATCCCGTTCTTTTATTCATTCTTCTAGATATATACAAAATATGGGCACTCTTGGTTATTCACTGTTGAACAGAAAAAATAACGCGTCCGATGACATGCACGGGGCAAGACGCGACAATTTAATGTAATTTTAATTGAATGCAATTTCAATTTCATGTGATTTAAAAACTGATAAGTCAACTATTAGGTGGCTTTATGCCTGTTCCTCAGGGATTTCTTTTGTGCATATTGTGTAGTATTTTCCAGCAAATTTTCCTGTTTCCTAGGATATTTCCAGCAAAGCAGAAGCGCACACAAAAGCCAGTCACCAGCGACACGTCAGACGGGCCGTGCCCTGTTTGTAAAGGACGGTGGAGCAAAATAGCACCGGGTTGGGGGCGGTTTTATTGGACATTATATGTGGTTATGGTGGGCTCAGGGGGTTGTGTAGTGGTCTACTGGCTTCACTTTGTCTGCATGAATTGCAAAAACTAATTTGTGTAGTTCATTACCACGGCGTGTCTCATCTTGCCCCACGCGATGCCTCGTCTTGCCCAGAGGGTTGGGGCAAGATGAGACAATCTGCGTTTTTAAATTTCTTGTTCTGTAATTATATTAGACCGGCTACATTCGTTCTCCATTTACAGGTCAGAAGTTGTAGAACCCGGAGAATGTGTCTATGGCTAGTTTTCTTGAAAAACACGAAAAATAAAAATTTCACGTTAAATTGCAAATTTCTGTCTCATTTTGCCCCATTACCCAATATATATTTCTGTGCTAGCTATCGTGGCGTAGTGGTTAGAATTACTCATTTCCACGCAGAGACTGGGAGGTGACGCGGGTTCGAGTCCTGGCACCGGCTGTGTTGTCTGAGGTTCTCTCTGGCTTTTCGGGCAGACTTTCCAGACGAATGTCTGCACAGTTCTCGCTGAAATCTGCAGAAGACGCATACTAACCCCCTATCCTTCCTGCTCCTCTCTGCATCTGTCCACGTCTGTACGCCGCTCATAGCTACATTTGCTTCGCGGCGCTAACACTGAACTTAAAAAAGAGCAATTGTTTGTGTCCTTTGTCGTTCAATGTTTATTATCGCGTCTCTCTTTGTACAAGGTGGGAATTCTCCTGCTACCCGCAAAAGAAAAGAAAGAAGCAGAGCATTTCGTACATAAAATGTGCGCAATAGACTACCCGCTGTTTGCGAACAGTCTACGTCACACTGCCAAATGTCGCGACCGTCGTTGGCAAAATAAAGCGACGTGGGTTGGCAGCTGCCGACCACTTGAGTTGTTTCCGATAATGGATGCCATTGCAAGAAGGAGATACCAAGGAAAACTTCATGGGCGAGGCAGAACTACCCTGACCTCACCTCACCAAAACGCGAAAACCACGACGTTAAACGACGGCGACAACCACGTGTGCTTGCTTTGCCAAAGATCCACTCTTTCCCAGTTTCATGATATCTTGGTATGACGTGCCGCTGCGGGGGGTCTACTTGCGGGGGGTACAGCTTGGGATAAACGTTTACGGAACACGGCGCTGACGTATTTCTTCATCGGAGCGGCGCTCTGCTAACTATCAGGAGAAGATCGAATAAGAAACGGGTGACCAGCTATTCCTTGAGTGTGTGTGTGCGTCCGCTCTGGTTTGTTGCTGGGCTGTCGCTCCAATGGAGAAATGCAACACCACGGTGTGCCGTGAACTGGTGTCCTAAGCTGCACATCAAGCGGAAAACCAACTAACTGTCCAGCAGCGGAGCATAATTCGTAAAAATGAACGTCAATTCCCTGGGCTGAGTATCGCACTGCAGCGCACAGTTCCAGCAATTTTCGTTTAAACATTTCCGCACATAAAGGTAATATCATGACGCCTTTACAGCATCCTGCTGTATGCAATGAAGAAGCTCCACGGGTGTATGCAACGTGTTGTGATCGAACCACGTTATCTTTACTTCACCTGTAAAATATCAATCAGAAAACATACAACGCCCTGGTAGAATTATCGCTTATCGCTACTTCAGAGACACCTAAGAGGGAAGCAACGCTGCCTCTGATGCCCCCAAATCGCACAATATCGTTTTTCTTATTTCGTTTTTTTTTTTCTTATCTTCAGGTTGATGGAACCACATATCCGTAGGTTCAATGACGTACGCTGAACTGCGCGCGGAGCTCGACGCAAATCAGGCGAGGTGTCATAGTGACACCTCGAAGGAAGCTCAGGCAAATATTACGATGTGTGTTGAGCAACAGCCCTTGAGCCGCCGCTGCATTTCTTGTTGAAACTTTTTGTACTTTTCTGTCTTAGTGGCCTTCTGCATACTGAAATTTCTGTGTTTTCCTACCTAATCAAACCAAAGTGCAAACTGAGGAGTCTCAATAATGCGGTGCTGAGTGCTTCAGATCACTCGCACGTAAAAAAAGAAATAAAAGCGAAAAGCCATGATCGTACTCTACATCACGCTTCGGCAGGTAAATTGCTGTTCGTGTTATGTGGAAGACATATTTCTTCAGCTGTTTGTAATCGAATTAGCCAACTTCTCCGGGTGTCAAAAACAGCACTATATGCTCTTTCTTCCTTTTGCTGACTTTACTTTTTGTTATCATTCATTCAAGCGTTAATGTAAAAAGTACCCCATTTACCGGAGTCCCCAACAGCTAGTTTTAGTGCAAAGGGATAGCGTAGTGGTTATGCGCACTGCGCGAAGCTCTCTTTTGCTGGAACATATCGCTGTAGAAGATACGCAGCTAGAGACAAGGGACGACAGACTTCACGCAAGAACTGCTTACTAACCGAATTTAATGCAACAGAAAACGAGTAAAACCCAAAGAAAAGTGACAAGAAAAGTTGTCTTCTTAGTCATTACCTTCCTGTTCGGTGGTCAATTGACTTATCGCCACAAGAGATTAGCTACCTGTACGACAGGCGCTGTTAGACCACCGAAGAGGAAGATAGTGACTAACAAGCCAGTTTTTCCTATCACTTCAGCTTGTGTTTTCCTTGTTTTCTGTTGCATGAAATTATGTCAGTTGTTAGTAAGCATGCAGTTGTTGCGGGTTTGTCGTCCCTTGGCTCTGGCTGCGTATCTTCTGTAGATCGCTTTATGTTTTACGCGTGCACAGAACCAACAACGCTATCAGTTACATACGCAAAGGCGATAGCGTACGATGCACTAAAACTATCTGATAGTGAGCTTTAGTGCATCGTACGGTATCTCCTTTGCGCACGTAAAGGATAGCGTTGTTGGTTCTGCGCATGAGGAAAACAGAGCTTCGCGCATTAGAGAGCTGCGCAGGACCACCACACTATCCCTTACGTATGCAAAGGCGATAGCGTACGATGCACTAAAACGCGTGTTATCGCGTGTTTTAGTACACCGGAAGAATTCTCGCTAAACCTCGCTAATAGCGAGCTTTAGTACATCGGAAGAACTCTACGAAAACGATACGATAAATAAATTCTCATATCCAAGCTTAGCAGTGTGATGCCACCCGCTTCAAAGAAACAGGGCAATTGGCTTATCATGCAATATGCTCGGGAGTTCCAGCCGCTCTTTGTACAGAGCTTAAAATAAACCTTTACATGGTATGATCACGATGCTGATAAACAGACCGCAGGCGTTGTACAGCAGGTGCTCACATAGCTTCCATTGCTTGATACCCGTGTGCTTTAACTGTGGTTCGATCAATCTGAAGATAAAAAGAGAAGGTATTATGCGCTTTGGGTGTCTCAGAGGCAGCGTTGCTTCCCTCTTACATCTCTCTGGAGCACCGATAAGCGATAAATGTACGAGGGCGTTGTATGTTTTCTCATTGATATTTTACTGGTGAACCAAAGGAGACACGGTTCTATCGCAACACGTTGTATACGCTCTTGGAGTTTCTTGATCACACACAGCAGGGTGCTGTAAAAGCCCGTGATGTCACCTCTATGTAGATAAATGTTTCGACGAATTGCTAGAACTGTTTGGAATTGCTTGAACTGTGCGCTGCACTACGATGACCTCATACTCAACAAAGTGCATTGTGCTTCACTTTTACTGATTCTGATCCGGTGCTGGACAGCTGGTCTTCCGCTAGTGCCAATTCTGCTTCCGCATACTATGTCTGAAAAGCTTTGCTTCTTCCGTTTCTTTTCTTTTTCGTGCAGCAGCAGAATGTCTGGCTTGTACAAAATTAGACGGGAGAATGTACAATGGATGACAAATGACAGAAATAGATGTTACCATGACACATGTTACCAACCAAACAGAGGAAAAACGATCCGAAACGCGCGTAGCCAAGTAGCGCAAACATAAAGACATTCATACGCAAATATGGCTCCTTGAAGGACTAATCATAGAGAACATTAAAGGAGGCCAGGATGAGTGTGTACGTTCGGGACTTTCAAAACAGATATTCGTTGCGGGGGGATGTTACCATCGCCCTCTGAATATCACCATCTTCTCACCTGATTTTCATTGTTCTTTTCACAGCCTATTTAGGACTTCGGGTTGTAGGAGCATTGGATCTGTTCCTTATTTCGAATCCATGCAAGCGGAATGTTGAGCACGCGAAGTATATGCGGAAGTATGCAGAGAAAATCGCCCCCCCCCCCCCCCCCACACACACATTGGGGCTCCCAAGTGAAGCTCCCTCAACAAACCGAGCGGAACAGTTTGGAACCTCAAAGGACAACACCAACAATAGATGATGACGGGGTGTTTCACCGCGGTGGTTTAGTACCCTAACCCATTGCACGTGGAACATTATATGAAGCTGATGAAGGAAGGATGAAAATACGGGAAAGAATAAGAGCGTCCATTCAATGGAAGACGGGAAGTCCATGACCAGGTGAAGAACCCGAGATGGATGGAGCACAGGATCTTCATGGGGACAATGAATGCAGCTAAATTGAGTGGTCTCTTGTTGATAGGGGCTACCTCATCACACAGTATGTTCTTTGCGGGCAGTAGAGTGCACATTCCATAAGAATGTGCTGAGAGTTCACAACGACACCGCACGTTAAGCAGAGGCTTGTGTGCCAGCACTTGATCATGCACTTGAATTGTGGGGTGAAAGCCACATTGAGAAGGAGTCGACGCAGGAGAGACCCCAAAAGAACCTGACCATATTCACCCACAAATATGCATTTACAAGCATCACCATAACAAAAACAACACTACACGCGCTCTTTGATTTTCAATACGCGCATCCCGCGGCGGTAGGTAGATGATGCCTGCTTATTACCATGCGAAAGGAATCAACTTGTTGTTGTTGGTTGGTTAAATAACAAGGGTAGGTTGAATTCGCGCAAGTGAATTCTGCTACCCCACAACAAAAGAAACGGTACGATCGCACCACAGAAGGTGCGAGCGCACCGCAAAAGTTGCTCTAATATCTGCCTCTGTGCTTGTTTACCACCGCTCATACCACGATATTCTTTGCCTGCGCGCGCCACTGGCCTAAGACCTCCTCACAAGCTCCGTGCATCGAAGCAAGAGCCTCGTGAGAGCAAGAGATTTTTTTTTCTTGTTTGCATGCGCAACAAATTATGCGAACTTATCTGTCTTGCAGAGTGTTTGAGATGCCGTACAGAGCATTCAATTGCTCACGCGTTTCTTGCAAAGTACATGGAGTATTTGCCACCACTACTCACCAGGTAGAGGGCTTCAACCAGCGCTTCAGTGCATCTGGTGAAGCCTACTTTACAGGTCAGAAATTTGGAACCAAAATGGAACCTCGAAGACCCCAATATTCGTTAACGAAACTTGCGCCATATGTTTCGCTATGACACAGAGAACGTCCCACTAGAGAACGAATGCAAAGCGGTAACAAAGGAACGTGCTACACGCGCTTTTCTATTCCTAATACATGGCTTCTATGGGAGCAGTATTAGGTGAAGCCCGCTTTACGTTTTGTCCCGAATTGCTGGGCATGAGTAATATGAATTATAACCTCCAGCTCGCTTGCTCTTTAGCAATTCTTTCAATGTGTAGTGAAGGTAACATAATTAAATTACAAGTCATCAAACTAAATTCTACTTCAAAACACCTTGCGAACCTCTCCAACGAAAAGCCCCCTGAGAAGTTCCCACAGAAATTCCCAAGGCTGTAAGGTGTACCAAGGTGTGAGGCCCTATGATGAATCTCGATTCGCCGAGGTAACCGCAGGAGAGCTACGGCCTGGTCTGAGGTCTTGAGGCGGAACCTTAAAAGAACCACTGCAAGTTCTGGGGTTCTGAGGTAGAACCTCAGAATTTCTTGAGGTTACCTCAAAAGAGCGAAAGCGATGTCTGAGGTCCTGAGGCAGGACCTCGGAATTTCTTGAGGTAACCTTAGAAGAACCACAGTCGGGTCTGAGGTCCTGAGGTAGAGCCTCAGGATTTCTTGAGGTAACCTCAGAAGAACCACAGGCGGTTCTGATGTAACCTCAGACAACCTCAAGATATCCTGAGATAACCTCAGGATTTATGGGGTAACCTCAAGACGTTTTTCCAATAGGGTGGCCATTCTTCATACAGCACTAATATTTCTAACAAACAGATCTCTTAAGCTCTGGCCTAGCACCACGTTCTTCCATTGTCCACTCGCCCACTGGAACAAGCTTCACTCCAGTCTGGTCAAAATTGATCACAAGCTTGTCGGGAATCTCTAGGTCAGACCGAACGGAGGAAATGATTTCAAGAAGCTTCTCTCTCCTCATCAAGTTGAAGTCCACTGGGAGCTTCTCGGCAGCTTTCGTTGCCTTCCTACGAACGAATCCTAGGCGATTCAAGAAGGACTTTACCCATGGCTTGTCGAGAACGAGTGATCCGCCATATTATGGCAGGAGGGATGCCTTCCAAGCCCGGATGATGCCCGGGGCAGCAGCAATGTATATTTGTGTTTGGAATTGCAACCATATGTCCTCAGTTCTCTAATGTAGGCTTGGACGTCAGCATCGACTTGAGGGGCTTGGTTCCGCGAGGTTGGCGGGGAAGTGAAGAATGTTCCCTGTCTGTATCACTGGGGTCTGCTGACATTTGTTAACCGACTTTTTTACCGAGCACACAGTACTCTGGTTGACTGCCCAGTAGGGGTCCGATGAGAACTTTGCGACAGCTGCTTTGTTCCCATTTTCAATAGCCTACCTTGCAATCTTGCTTCAAAGTTCCGGCGTGTAATCTTTATACGATCCACGCTCCCGCTTCCGATGATGCTGATCGAGAACTTCTTGGGATACATGTTCGTCAGCAGAACAAAATACACACTTGTCCCCCATTGTCAGCAGTTTTGAACCGTCGGGCACTCCGTGTACATGCTCACTGGGACTTAACGCGGTGGCTGTGGCGATCCGGGCTTGAAGTACCGTAGCAGGACATGTCGATTCCACAACGTGGAAAGAATTCAATGCCTAACTGACAGGTTGCTTTTGTCACCGTCGGAACCCGGACACAACGAATAGTAAGCCAAAGAACAGTGCTACACTGGCCTCCACTGGCAAACCATTGTGTTTCCGGAACAGAAGAAGGAGCATTTAAGAAGGTCCGAAAAGGCCGCACTCCGCTGATCGGCCTTTCGTTAATTTACGTTCTTATCTCCTGCACAAAAACGGTATGTCACCCAAACGAAGACCGGCGGCGAAAGGGGGAGAATATGTCTATAGCAATACGGATGGAAAGGTCCAAAGGTTAGCAATGCAACAGACGACTTGCTATTACAGAAAAATAAAACAAGAAAAAGCTGGAATAAAAAGAAGACAAAAAAAGGTGGTATAAAGGAAACGAAACGAAAACAACACTATAGCAATAAGATAGTGGGGCGAAGAGTGCCCAGAATCGCGAATTTAAGTTCCCGCGAAATATTCCGGAAATATGCTTCGCGCTGGATTCGCGAATTATTAAGACCGCGAAATTAACAACTTCTACGTAACTCCAGGGAGAAAGCTTGCACACCACGTTTCACATCATCCTCGTCTACAGAAGAGTACTGCGTGACCTTTATACACCTTGTGTGAAGACGTCTACTTTACTGCATTGTGTCATCCGTGGTATCAAACCTGCCTCATGTCCAGTGAAATATGCGAGCACATCTGGTTGCTGAGCAAACTACATGGAGTGATTATAACGCTGTTATGAACTCAAACGCTCAGAACGGCTAGAACTGGCAGCAATTAGTTTTCATGTGAATATTTTTTGTATGCCTTATTAGCGCCGCCAAGCAACCGTGGATATGAGCAGCGTGCAGATGTGGACAGATGGAGAGAGGACAGCAGGAAGGTGTGGGGGTTAGTATGCGTCCCGGGCCGAATCCATGGGGAATTGTGCGGACGTTCGTCTGGAAAGTCATGAATACAAAAGCTGAAAGTCTATGTCAAAAAAAAAAGAAAGAAGATTTTGCCAAAATTTTGACAAAAAACTTGCAGTGCTCCTACCCATCAAGTGCGAATTTCTATTTTTCGTCTGTGTGTAGTCTAAGGGTCTGCCTACGATGTATCAAATTTAGAGGCAAGTTTTTGGAGGGCTTCCACGTTTGAACTTTGTAAAGCGACCTTCCTTAAATATTGTAGTTATTCAAAATTGAACCCATAGAGGGTTAGTATTTTACCTTACCAGGTGCAGACGCGAAATTTCCGGAAGGTGCTCGCTACGGACAAAGTAAAAATACACTGAAATGGTTCCACTAAGAAGCATCTCGGATTTGACTCCGTGAGTGTACAGCCATACTGAACGACTGCAAAATATATACGAATTTGCTGCCTCCGAATATTTATTGTACTGATTATTCGGAGCTGACAACACAAATGCCGCCGCAAAAATAAATAAGGAGTAAATTCAGTGTACAGGTTCGTCCGGAAATCCCCAGAAATTTTATAGCAGCGTCACACTGACACACGAAAAGAAGTATAATGGATAACGATTACGCGACGGATAATTTTAACGTGTCAAAGTAATAAAGTCAGGAATGTTGATTAAAAACAAGAGAGAGTTCGGTAACAAAGTACTTAAGATGTTCCTGCCAAACGCCGATTCTGGGCGGAGGCTATCCTTATTAGAAGAAAAATAAAAAAGAGGGGGGGGGTTCCGCAAGTAAACAATTCGCGAATAAATGAAAAGAAAATAAAGAAAGAAGGTTGCAAGAGATGAAAGAAAAACAGAAAAAACGGTGGAGAGTAATGTGCATGAGGGTGGGACACTCACGAATGAAATGACACAATACTTGACGTCATAGGCTGTATGGAAAACTGACAGCAAAAACAACACAATGATAAAACTCAAAATGGGCATAACACGATGCTAGAATTCAGCAGTGCACCCTGTACAAAGAACGATAAAATAATGACTAAACAGTGACATTAGGCTACAAGATGCACACATGCTGCCAAACCTTCGACTTGTGAAACCTAGATTTATGAATTTCCTCGATGTATGAACGGTATGCCGCGAGACGAAACATTTGCCGTTTATTTCCGCCTGGTTTTACGAACTCTCGATCTCTGAACAATGAACACGTTTTGTGGATACGAATTGGGAAACCCAAGACGGTTTTACCTTTATGTTAAAAAGCGATAAAAACCGGGCTGTTTGGTGGTACATTTTAAAAGTGATAAAACCCTAGTGCAGGAGACACAAAAGGACGCAGCACACACGAAGCACTGACTGACAAACATATTTTAATGCATCAGACACGCTTAAGTACACCACTGCTCTCACCGACCCCTAGTGGAGGCAAGTAGTAATAGGGGGTGTCCTATTAAATTGGGTGAGAAACTACGGCACCCCTTCCTTGAGCCCTGCGCGTATTTTTCCCCGCGGAGGGTTGTCCGCGTGATTATGACATGCAGAGACATGATTTTTGCGCCTTGGCCGACCTTTTTCGCGTATTTTTTCCCACGACCGGCGGGCGGCGCTCGGGTGGAGGCTCTTACCGGTGGGCGGCGCGTGGCCGGAGGGCTGCGTGCGCGTTTACCCTTCAACCTGGCCCGCCGACTTTCGTCATTTTTTACATGCACAGGATAGCCATACACAAAAGTACAAGTGAAAATATATTTATTAAAGTCATTAGTGTCAGAAATTATGTTATGACTCTGCGTGAATGGGAAGAACTTAGCAAAAAATCTGAAGTAGAAGGAACACAATACACGTAACAATACTTATTAAAGGTATGATACAATAGCATTGAATAGGTATCACAGATCAAACACAATATTTTTTATTAACTGTAATCACACAAGTTTTCAATGAATCAGAACAGACACCACATTTAATCAAAGAAGATAATCTTAATCAATATGATTATAAACAAAATTACAAGTCGTATTATAAAAAGTGTAATATTCCTATACGTGAGAACCATCAGTGCAATAGCGGGAAGTTCTGATAGTTGTATGTAATTAACTGTGAACAGCAGAGACCCTGGAAGACTATGGGACACAAACACAAGAGGAAATAAAATCTATACCACTCCAAAGAAGATATTCCTAATCAAAACAACAGAGCAATCTATCATTCAGAAAATCAGAAGAAAAGATCAAACTCATCAGGAAATAGACATGTTAAAAATGAACTTCACCACATAGCACACTCCTAGCCAACAAACAGAACAAAGAACGACACAAACACAAGAGGAAATAAAATCTATACCAATACAAAGAAGATATTCCTAATCAAAACAACAGAGTAATCTATCACTCAGAAAATCAGAAGAAAAAATCAAACTCATCAGAAAGTAGACATGTTAAAAATGAACTTCACCACATAGCACGCTCCTATGCAACAACCAGATCTAATAATATCTGCCCTGATTTGTTGAAAACGGGAGGCGTACACCTGTTTTGTGACAGTTATGAACATTTGGAGCGCAATAGGGAATCTAAGTTGATTATTCCAACATTACACAACTTTTAATTTCTTATTAAGTGAACAGCATAGACGTAAGGAAATAACGAGAAACAACACAGTCAACAGCTACAATTAATAGAGAGCCAAACCTGCGCACAATCCAACACATAGAGAAATAATAGCTAATCAATCTATCAAAAGGCGAAATATTACAATATACCACAGACTTAAGGCTGAAGAACAGAGGAAGACGCGGCGACACGTAAACAACAACAGAGGAAAATAATCTATCATTGAACCATCATAAAATCGACTAATATACAATTTTCATTCTAATAGACACTACGAACCTTGATGGAGGTATCCAAGACGTAGGAAATATGCACTGTTTTCACTCTTTTCCCCAAAGCCAGGAGACTTTGTCTCTATCTATGGGACCATAGCACCGCCCATGCTTTATCACTCAGATGGTTAGGGGCTCTATTACTTCGTCCAGCAAACGCGGCGTTCTAGAGGTTTAGATAAGACAGTTCAAAGGCGATATATTTTATTGTGCAGCGTAAATAGACGTCGATATCACCCGCGGGGGTCACTATCTTTTCGCATCCTTTCCCTGAAACGGAAATCTTTCGTCAAAGTGGTTGACAAGTCGAATAAGTTTGTAGAGATGCGATATTGTTATTGAACATGAAGAGAAAGTTCAAATTATTAATTGGTAGCAACGATACTCAATCAAAAACGAGAAACAAATTTAATTACATCAATTTTTGTAATATCTTGCAACAGAAATTTCTAATGAACCACACAGAAATATCAAATGTGAAATGCAGCTCAGAGTTATGAGGCATTCCCATCTTAGAGGTACTTACTTATGTCAATCGAGTGAACAATTGAAACAAATACAAGACAATAATTATTTCGAGCAGTAAGTTCACAACTCATAGAATATCAGTCGAGTGAATACTTGAAACAAAATCAAAACAATAATTCTCACGACAGGTGGAGGTTATAGCATTCTAAACCAAATAATAAAATTTTAATCAATAAAATAAACATAGATATGCTTTTAATTAAGTGTAGATGTGCACTTGAAAACAGAAGAGACAATTGCTCTGCATTGAAAAGATGGACAGATTTTGTCTCGATACCATAAGTCATGGGAAGACGTGATAAAGAACTGCTTCGAAAAGGAGGAGCCGCGAAACGATTTCATTATCGCTGCATTTCAATACGTCCTAGACATGGTCGTATTCGGAGAAATGGTACAAACTACAGAACTGAAGGTGCAAGAATTTATATGCCGAATCTACAGTACTTATAAAAATATCTGCACATCAACGTCGGAAGGGCCACTGGGATTGATGGCGGAGTTTTTGAGGTTTGCAAACGAAGAATTGAAATACACTAGACCAGATGTAATTGTAATCATTGCAATGGGCATTGCATTCATCAAGAAAGCAGTCGGATCAAATTATCATGCACGAGCCGTCTATATCGCACGATTCATTACGGATTTGTTGAAATTACACATATCTGAGATGGAAAGTACATAAAATCTTATCACGTGATGGTGTTCCACTACCACGGCAACGCAATTATTTTCTTCTACCAGTCAATGATGTCGAATCAACAGAAGTTCAATATTCTCGTGCAAGGTCTGATGTATTATCACCTGTTGAAACTCAACAAACATATCAATTGCGGTGGACCACCGGACGATTTTCATCTAATACTCTCTTGTACGCCATTCAAGAATCTTCATACAAAAAAAGGAAACATCAATAAGAGACTGTGCAAGTTCATCGCGACAAAGTGCAAGTTGTTGAAGCAATACAAACACGGCGACAACATAGCGCCTGCGTTAATCAACGCTGGATTCAAGCGCCCAATAATCAGAATAAACTATTTAATGTCTTCGGAATTCATCAATGAAGACAACAGACGAAAACTTCAGAGTTTGAAATAGAACTGTAATTTATCGAAATAAACAAGTGTATAACTGAAACAATAAATGTAATCTTTGTCATCATTATAATGAATTCTATGCATCACAATGAAAACACATTGCATTTAGCATGGCTAGAGAATTAAATTCCACAGTGCATGTATATTTCTCAATCAGTTGCACTAGCCCAGACATAGTAAAAGAAGAAGAAAAGGCGTCTTTGACAAGCAACCCGATTGGAGCCCAAGCAGCACAATGTGCCGAAAGTCGAGTGCAATAGGGGTGGACGGTATGTGTCTTATCAATTATAAAGAATTCGCATTATGTTATAGAGTATACAGAAAATATCAATCCATTCGAATAACTTTTCTGACATCGTGAAAGAGTGCTCGTCAAAGTGAGCGACCTAAAGCTTGCGTATTGTGAAATTACACATTCTACAACACTGATCATAAATCGCAATACCTGTGCAAATTGTAATTAAACTCTTACTGATGTGTGGTAGTCATCACTTCTCTTGAATGTGAATCGATAAATTTTAGCAATTAATCCACAATCAAATATCTTGTACAGTATGTGTGAGTATATGCACAACTTTCTAATCTATATCTTTAGAAAAATGCAAGAAATAGCGTGCAGTTTCGACTTTGAAAATTTAAAGAAAATAATCTTTAGTGTGGAATTTGCGTTTTACAACGTTATGAGCTAAAGACTTAAAACTAAAGTATGGCCTTTCCATTTGTAGTGCCCGGATGCTATGACACTAAAATAATGTGATAGTTTTTCTGTATGGTTACGGGAAATCTCGAGTATATTTTGTGAATTTGATCTACGTTGATGTGTGACCTGCGGTGATCTGGTTATTATAATTAATATAACATATCTTCCATTGTGTTTATGCATAACGCTCATCTTCATTGTATATTGGTTAAGCACTTTTGATGGCGGTTGTGTGATCTGCTTCTCTCAAAATCTGATTACCACTTAGAAATTATTTCATATACGTTTGTGTGCTGTGTGTTACGAAGACTATTTGATTAGAAATGTAGACTTGGCCTGCACGTCATGCTCGTAAAATCTTTTGTTTGCATTGTACCATCTGATAATAGATTCGCTTTTCGCGAAGGCTTCGTATTATCTCCCAGGCATTGAACCCGAATGTGATCGTAAAAGTCGATGACACTGTGTCGCGAACCCTTTGACTTATCCCGCCGCAATCAGTTATTTTGCCCTATTTCCCGTTTTGCCCTATCTTGTACGGCTCATTTTTCCTATCCAGTCATACAAACGGACAACTGTGTTGACAAAAATATTTATTTATTTGTTCCGCACTCCAATCGGGTTGCTTGTCAAAGACGCCTTTTCTGCTTCTTTTACTATGTCTGCGCTAGTGCAACTGATTGAGAAATATACATGCACTGTGCAAATTTAATTCTCTAGCCATGCTAAATGCAATGTGTTTTCATTGTGATGCGTAGAATTCATTATAATGATGACAAAGATTACATTTATTGTTTCAGTGATACACTTGTTTATTTCGATAAATTACAGTTCTATTTCAAACTCTGAAGTTTTCGTCTGTTGTCTTCATTGATGAATTCCGAAGACATTAAATAGTTTATTCTGATTATTGGGCGCTTGAATCCAGCGTTGATTAACGCAGGCGCTATGTTGTCACCGTGTTTGTATTGCTTCAACAACTTGCACTTTGTCGCGATGAACTTGCACAGTCTCTTATTGATGTTTCCTTTCTTTGTATGAAGATTCTTGAATGGTGTACAAGAGAGTATTAGATGAAAATCGTCCGGTGGTCCACCGCAATTGATATGTTTGTTGAGTTTCAACAGGTGATAATACATCAGACCTTGCACGACAATATTGAACTTCTGTTGATTCGACATCCCTGACTGGTAGAAGAAAATAATTGCGTTGCCGTGGTAGTGGAACACTATCACGCGATAAGTTTTTATGTACTTTCCATCTCAGATATGTGTAATTTCAACAAATCCGTAATGAATCGTGCGATATAGACGGCTTGTATATGATAATTTGATCTGACAGCTTTCTTGATGAATGCAATGCCCATTGCAATGATTACAATTACATCTGGTCTAGTGTATTTCAATTCTTCGTTTGCAAACCTCAAAAACTCCGCCATCAATCCCAGTGGCCCTTCCGACGTTGATGTGCAGATATTTTTATAAGTGTTGTAGATTCGGCATATAAATTCTTGCACCTTCAGTTCTGTAGTTTGTACCATTTCTCCGAATACGACCATGTCTAGGACGTATTGAAATGCAGCGATAATGAAATCGTTTCGTGGCTCCTCCTTTTCGAAGCAGTCTTTTATCACATCTTCCCATGACTTATGGTATCGAGTACAAAATCTGTCCATCTTTTCAATGCAGAGCAATTGTCTCTTCTGTTTTCAAGTGCACATCTACACTTAATTAAAAGCATATCTATGTTTATTTTATTTTGATTAAAATTTTATTATCTGGTTTAGAATGCTATAATCTCCACCTGTCGTGAGATTTATTGTTTTGATTTTGTTTCAAGTACTCACTCGACTGATATTCTATGAGTTGTGAACTTACTGCTCGAAATAATTATTGTCTTGTATGTGTTTCAATTGTTCACTCGATTGACATAAGTAAGTACCTCTAAGATGGGAATGCCTCATAACTCTGAGTTGCATTTCACATTTGATATTTCTGTGTGGTTCATTGGAAATTTCTGTTGCAAGATATTACAAAAATAGATGTAATTAAATTTGTTTCTCGTTTTTGATTGAGTATCGTTGCTACCAATTAATAATTTGAACTTTCTCTTCATGTTCAATAACAATATCGCATCTCTACAAACTTATTCGACTTGTCAACCACTTTCACGAAAGATTTCCGTTTCAGGGAAATGATGCGAAAAGATAGTGACCCCCGCGGGTGATATCGACGTCTATTTGCGCTGCACAATAAAATATATCGCCTTTGAACTCTCTTATCTGACCTCTAGAGCTCCCCGTTTGCTGGACGAAGTAATATAGGCCCTAACCATTTGAGTGATAAAGCATGCGCGGTGCTATGGTCACATAGATAGAGACATAAAGTCTCCTGGCTTTGGGGAAAAGAGTGAAAACAGTGCATATTTCCTACGTCTTGGATACCTCCATCAAGGTTCTATAGTGTTTGTTAGAATGAAAATTGTATATTAGTCGATTTTATGATGGTTCAATGATAGATTATTTTCCTCTGTTGTTGTTTACGTGTCGCCGCGTCTTCCTCTGTTCTTCAGCCTTAAGTCTGTGCTATATTGTAATATTTCGCCTTTTGATAGATTGATTAGCTATTATTTCTCTATGTGTTGGATTGTGCGCAGGTTTGGCTCTCTATTAATTGTAGCTGTTGATTGTGTTGTTTCTCGTTATTTCCTTACGTCTATGCTGTTCACTTAATAAGAAATTAAAAGTTGTGTAATGTTGGAATAATCAACTTAGATTCCCTATTGCGCTCGAAATGTTCATAACTGTCACAAAACAGGTGTACGCCTCCCGTTTTCAACAAATCAGGGCAGATATTATTAGATCTGGTTGTTGCATAGGAGCGTGCTATGTGGTGAAGTTCATTTTTAACATGTCTACTTTCTGATGAGTTTGATTTTTTCTTCTGATTTTCTGAGTGATAGATTACTCTGTTGTTTTGATTAGGAATATCTTCTTTGTATTGGTATAGATTTTATTTCCTCTTGTGTTTGTGTCGTTCTTTGTTCTGTTTGTTGGCTAGGAGTGTGCTATGTGGTGAAGTTCATTTTTAACATGTCTATTTCCTGATGAGTTTGATCTTTTCTTCTGATTTTCTGAATGATAAATTGTTCTGTTGTTTTGATTAGGAATATCTTCTTTGTAGTGGTATAGATTTTATTTCCTCTTGTGTTTGTGTTGTTCTTTGTTCTGTTTGTTGGCTAGGAGTGTGCTATGTGGTGAAGTTCATTTTTAACATGTCTATTTTCTGATGAGTTTGATTTTTTCTTCTGATTTTCTGAATGATAGATTACTATGTTGTTTTGATTAGGAATATCTTCTTTGTAGTGGTATAGATTTTATTTCCTCTTGTGTTCATGTCCCATAGTCTTCCAGGGTCTCTGCTGTTCACAGTTAATTACATACAACTATCAGAACTTCCCGCTATTGCGCTGATGGTTCTCACGTATAGGAATATTAGACTTTTTATAATACGACTTGTAATTTTGTTTATAATCATATTGATTAAGAATATCTTCTTTGATTAAATGTGGTGTCTGTTCTGATTCCTTGGGAACTTGTGTGATTACAGTTAAGAAAAAATATTGTGTTTGATCTGTGATACCTATTCAATGCTATTGTATCATACCTTTAATAGGTATTGTTACGTGTATTGTGTTCCTTCTACTTCAGATTTTTGGCTAAGTTTTTCCCATTCACGCAGAGTTATAACATAATTTCTGACACTAATGACTTTAATAAATATATTTTCACTTGTACTTTTGCGTATGGCTATCCTTTGCATGTAAAAAATGACGAAAGTCGGCGGGCCAGGTTGAAGGGTAAACGCGCACGCAGCCCTCCGGCCACGCGCCGCCCACCGGTAAGCCTCCACCCGAGCGCCGCCCGCCGGTCGTGGGAAAAAATACGCGAAAAAGGTCGGCCAAGGCGCAAAAATCATGTCTCTGCATGTTATAATCACGCGGACAACCCTCCGCACAGGCGCCGCGCGGGGAAAAATACGCGCAGGGCTCAGGGCAGGGGTGCCGTAGTTTCTCACCCAATTTAATAGGACACCCCCTATTACTACTGAGGCAAAGCCAATATGCTGTAGACACAAACACTTATCACACAAAAAAGAACAACCAAGCAACCCCCCCCTCCCAACCCGAGAACCCGTCCTCCTGTTAGTTTTGATGGCTGTTTGAAAGTTGATAGAACAGCGGAATACCGTATGACGAAACCTGGCTCATCCTTGGTGTCACGGATTGGCACAAAGAGAGCTGTGATTTTGCCGTTCGGATTTCGAAATGAATACGTCTGGAGCAGCGACGCGGAAGCGCTCGGCCCATACCGCGGGGGTGAAAAAGACGATGATATTGAGCAAAGTAAGTGTAAAAATGCTATTTGTATTTCGAAGACTATAACAACGAGCGAGGTGTGCGACAGTTCACATCCCTTCTCAGCAGGGTAGACACAAATGAAGGCAATGCACTATAACCCAGCATTTCTCAAAATAAAGGTCTCTGGAAATTTCCGTCGTTTATAGCGCTCCTCGCGCATTCTCTGCCGTATAATAATTTATGGGTGAAACCTACTGGATGGTAAAAGAAACCCGTTATATTAACGTTTTTCTTCACGTATGTAGCGTAATGTAGCGTAACGTATGTAGCGCATGGATCTCCCAATAATACCTGACGAAATCGAATGGAAGCATCCAGTTGGAAAGAGCAGGAGACGACTCGTATGAACAGTCACAACCACGGTGGCCACAACACATGTTCTTGTGTTGAGCCGTGAACGAGGCTTGCTTGAGGTTGTAGCGAGTAGCAACCATTTCGTGAAGGGAAACCAAACTATAAGAAGTACGCAGTTACGAGGTGTGTACAGTCACAGTGCATGCAGATAAACCATTCATGTTCGTGCAGCGCACGCCACATCATGAAGGAAGATGCTGCGCTGTGAATTTTAGAGGGGCGTGGAGTTGATAATCATTACTGAACAAGTGTAAACATGAACTGGACGACACCACCGCACAACGGTATTTCGTGCCAAACAGTTCAGTTCCGATTTAGCGGTAAATGCGAGAGAAACTGTTAGTATTAAGCGACTCTTCCGGCCCAACTCGACTTCCGCTTGTCCACTTCTAGTCTAACCTGACTTCCAGTTATCCAGTGGTCCGGCACTTACAATTTCATTTGGTCTTTCTCTTAGTCACATATATCTTACATTCGTTAGGATTAAACTCACCTTTGTTGCCTTAATGATCTTTATTCTTACTTCTTACTCTATACCTTCAACTACTTCAATTTCATATCAGTTACCTTCATTTACATGTCTCCTTATCCCCCTTGCTTGGTGAGGGTTCATCATATCATACACACAAATACAGTATTTTGCATTTCGACAATCCTAATGCTAACGCGTTAAAATACTCGGTTCACAGTCGATGGTGTACTTGATTTTGGCCCATGCGTGCCTTTAACTCCCCCAAGTTCAGAAGCTAGTGAGATTGAAGAAGATCGTCACGTCAGTTTGCCTGAGTAACAACTAACTAAAAAGAATGACAATAAGAAATTCTGCATCATTGTCACCTCACTTTCCCTCTGTGTTCACTTCATCCATATTATGAAAGTAGCTGTGGCGGATGCGGAGAAAGACGCCGCCGCTAGCGGAATTACGTAAAAAAGTAGCGGAATTACTTTTTCCGTTAACAATTTAAAATGTAGCACGATCGCTATTCCGCTACTGAAATAAGTAGCGAATACGGTAGCGGCCCTACTAGTAGCGCCGTTATGTACAACACTGGTGGTATGTCATGCAGCCTCGTGCAGTAACTAAGTTACAAGCAACATGCAACCGTGACTAGTTATCGCTTCCAACTAAAATAGTTGTAAAATGAGGCTGTAACTAAGTTCAGGTATGCGAGTATTTTCCGCGTGCCACTTCTCAAGTGTCACTTTGTTGAGGCTTTAAAGGAGCATGGAAGTGACATTTAACATGGCTGGGAACCCTGCTTCATATGTGAAGATGTCCACGAGGAGTCACCCTGCAAAACATTTTCGCTCTGCGGCGTATCGTCACCGGGCAATCAAATTTACAAAAGACAGTCGGAGAAAGCAGCCGCGGAGGAGAGATAACGAGCCCCGCATGACGTAGAAACTGCTCGCAGCCTTTTTTCTTCTCGGCTCACGCGTCGCTTATACATGCTTGAGCTGTGCTGTCGGACGTCAGTGGTCACGTGCCGCAGCCCATGATACGTCACGACGTCTTCTCATTCGCCGATGCGCTCTCTGCATCTGGAGAGTCTTTTTTCTTTTTTTTTTCTTTTAAGGCGTGCGGAACAGAGCCCTGCGCGTACTCTGTAGGTTACCTGCGCTCCTCGTTCTTTCGCAGGAGCTCATTTTATTCCTTGCTGAAGATGTCGCAGCGAAAAACTAAAAATATTTTTTGGGTCACTTCAATGCTCCTTTAAATGTCCCATCCTTTATCCCAAAGGGGAATTCCATTACCCGTTGTACTCGTTTCCAAAAAAAGAAGTGATGGAATACCGCTGCTCGCTACTCCACAAAAAAGTCGCGCAATACTAGCGTCGCTACAACTTTGAAAAAGTAACGCGATACCGCTACCAAATAAAATAACGTAAATACTATGCCGCCATTTTTCTGCCGACGTCCCTCGTTGCCGAAGGGGACGGGGCACAATAATAACGAAACAAGGGGTGACACAGGGGCACACCCCATGGGCACCCACAGAGGCTAGAAAGAATGACACCACGCACTTCGTTAACAACAACAAAACATTATTTAATGAAAGCTCAACTAAACATTATGACATGATACTTTAAGAGAACGGCTGCACAAAACGCGCAACAAATGCACACGTGAGATAAAGCGGACGGAACTCAAATATATGGCATGATACACTTTAAACTACGCGCTAATTTTTTTACACCTACGTTAGTTTAAAATGGGTGTATTTTGCAGTATACACCCACATGACACTCATATTACACCTCTTCGAAGCTGATTGTCTCATAGATGGGTGTGAACTGGGTGCACATCTACATTGGTGTGTTAAGAGTGTAATAAGGGTGTAATGATTTAAGTGCGTTTTGCCTGACTGTAAGATATTTAAAATTGTTGTGGAATATGAATGGCGTGTACACCGAGTCTTAATTTTTCCTTATACCAAAATCAGTAAGAAACACAAACGTTATCTTGGTGGTCTGTTGACACACCAAGCACTTCCCCGTTTCCGTGTTCTTTTGTGTACATAATCAGATTAAACTAAGACACCTCACCCTTCGTTTTGACTGGAATGCGAGGAGGGCTATCGAATTCGCAGACGCTCGCAAGACAGGCAATGTATATAGTATATTTCTCCTAGAACGGAAATGCCTTTCTAAGTGAGCTTTTGTTCGCCATCCCATTTATGTGATGTTTCAAATTGATCTCGAAATTTAAGTGCGTATATCCTTACCCGTGTATCAGACTGCATATTCGAATATGGCACCAGGAATATGGCCCTATATGGCACCGGTTCGGAATTGCCATATTGGGTGAACACAATGCATTACATGTTCTTGTTATGCATTTATACTGTGGCTGATATGCATGATACACACACCATGGAAACAATTCTACACACGTTACGCCATTGCTTAAAGGTGTTGCGACACTTTCTCAGATGTGTTGAAGGATAATGTATACGCATCGTACTCATTATGAGAACACTGTGGCAAAAATAATTTTTCCTCTCGCTAGATTAGTTCGGAAAATACGCACAGCCGCAAAACGACGACCCACGGTGTGACCTCACGGACCCCTCTCCCCCATTTGGCTTGGGAGACGCGCGTCTTCCCTCCCTGCTCCTGTGTGACGTCACCACTGTTGCTTCTTCGGGGCCGTTTTTCTCCGCATGTGCTTGCGTCATGCACCTGAAAACTTGAATATGGGATGATGTCGGGTGATAGAATAGTTTTTCGTATTTATCTGGGAAAGCTTGAAACCAACTGTCACAACACCTTTAAGGGCATTGATTCACACCAAAAACTGAATCAGGGTATCATCCAATTACGACTGCAGACCAACCTGCCGCACACCCGCTGATGTTACACTCTGTCAGAGATAATGTGGGTGTTCCATAACGCACACCCTTTTAAGTATACAAGTTTGAAGGTGTTGAAGTAAGTGACCCCGAGAGGTAGGTGTATTTCATTACACCAACACCAACAAACTTTTACACTCAGAGAGGTGTGAGGTACATCCACCTTACACTCAAAAATGTGTAAAAATGTTGTGTGTACCGGCGTCGAAAACTCGCACGAGAAATGCAAATACGGAAGACATAACACTGCGGCTTTTGTGCACCCGACGACACCGCTTCTTCACCACGCCATGGACGATGGCGTGTCAGAGGAACTCTGAGGATGACTTCGGCTGTACCCTACGCGGCCGGCTCTCCAGGCTGTTGGCCTTCAGCTGCTGCGTCCGTCGATCTTCATCCGTTCTGGTCTTTATTATTGGTCCACGGCCCGTGTCCCAACAGCAGCGAGGACGGCGAGCTGGCGGCAGGCCTACTGTTCCACTTGGAGGCTCGTTCCCAGGAGTTCTGATACCGCCCTTTAGGTCCCTCTCTTCGCTCGCCACGTCATCAGGTATACGTCGCGCCGGTCAATCACCGCAAGCCGCCCTCATACGGTCGTAGCCTCGGTTTTCCGGACGTCCGCGATGGTGGAGAGAGACCCAAGCGACGAACCCTCAGGTGGAAGGTGGATTCCAGGCATCCAGGCGCCGCCGTCTCCATCTCCCCCAGGCACCTGTCCGGCTGTCGATCACAGATCTGCTCCTCGCTCGTTCCGACTCTTGGCGCATAACTACAGTTGACGGACTAGGCGACTTGTCACTCCCTGTTCCCTCTCTCGACGTCACTCATGGTTTATATCACCTTTCCCGCGCCATGTCACAGTCCGGGCCAGTCCCCTATGCCAAACCAAAAACACATGTGCGCCCGGCACAGCATTCCAAGAGCACTGTAATTGCCACCGCTTCCGTTAACATACAGTAATGCTCCCTTCTACACAAAGCCGCCTCTAGGGGAAAACAACACTGCCGGAAGGGGAACAGATGTCATCATGGCTGTATGGCTTCCAACACTGGGGGAACACGAGTTCCTGGGGCTGTTTGAAAGTATCAGGGCGCGCTGTCCCTTTGATGTTAGAAGATTGGAAGAGTTTGTGAAACCGATTTTCTCAAGATGCCCAGACAGTCACACTACCGTACCCTCCTCCAGGCAACACCTTGCGGTAGACACCTCGTTATCGAATGTACCTAAAGATGGTGCAATATTTATGTTCCATGACATGCCCAGCATGAAGCGTAAAGTATATCGTTATACTTACAGCCAAGATGTATCATTACACATTGATACTGATCTTGAGATGGTGCTCACTAAGACACAATTGAATACACATAACCGATATGTGCATTTAGTTTTTGCCGTCAGAATGTGTCGCATACAAGACTGTTTATCTGCAATTACATTATTTTGTTCGAGATATCCGCGAATCCCAAGCTTAAGCGTTTCCGTCTGCTTACTGTCGTCGGATTGAGCAGTTTTATCGGTGGTCAAGTGGCGCAACTGCCATCGAAGCAACCACTCATAGGGATCAAACGAATGGCATAATGGTTTTAATTGCCACGAACAACACGTCTAAGAATAGACAACGTACTTGGCAACCACTAGCCTCCTGTGTGCTGTTGGCATCACTGCACTAAAGCTAGGGTCTCTCATGAATTAGTGGTTACTGCTGTTGGCTACTCTCTGCCTCCATTTTTCGAGCCACACGTATGATTATACGAAAAACTGCGTGTAATACGCTGTTTCCTGGAAGAGTCTACTGCTCCAAGATTACCTCTGTAATAAAGCAATTAGACGAAAAAATATTATGTAACTTTTCCTTATGGTGTTTGTGCCGCGCAGCTGAAGTGTTGCTGGCAAGATAGAATCAGCTTAGCTTACACAGGTTTCCGAACGCAATGCACGTATGTTCTCGTATTAAATAAGCTGAGCCACAAAAAAAAAGAAGAAGAAAAGAAACGGAGAAATATGTTATTCGGGAGTCAGTGCATACAAACATGGCTCTTTGTACCACATGCTTGGTGGTGGTACACCGGCGATTTGTTTACAGTGTTTGATATCTATAGAGCGAAGTAGGCGGTGTGCTTCAAGTGCAGTCACTATAGCGATATGTAGTTCGCGATGAGTGGTAATGAGAGTAAGAGTTCCGAACATAAAGTTGGGTGAACAAGTTCATCGAGAAGGTACTGTAACTAAAAAAAAGAGGTATGTTACCAAAAAGTATCTTACTTACACTAACAACTGACCCCAATACACTGTTTTCGCAATCACTTCAATGTTCTAATACACTCTAAGAAAAAAAGGTAGAATTTCCTACCAAAGCTGGTAGAACGACAGTACTTCGACCATTTCGGGCCAATCCGCGCGTGCCTTCTCCTCCGCGGGTATAAGCGGCGGAGTCCCTTTCCCTTGCTCCTCTCTCTCACGTTTGCTCTAAGGAAAAAAGGGTAGAATTTCCTACCCTGCTGGTAAACGACAGTTCCTATTCTGTAGTTTGTTTCTACTTTGCAGTAAAATTTGCCCAAAAGGTAAAATTTGTTTGAATAGAAATATGGTTGCAGTACAGTTCTAGCGAGATGGGTAGACATTTCTACGAGGGTGCTTCCATAAGTTTCCGGCCCAAGGTAGAAAATGCGCGCGAATTTGAAAATGCGATTAAGGACGCGTGGCGCAATCTGTTAGAGGGCCCGAACACCACCCTCAACCCTCTCCATGCTTTTGTCGGTTGGCGAGCGGCATTTCAAACAGCCAGGGTGCACTCTTCGGTTAAAATGGAAAAAAAATCGAGTACTGCGCTGTGATAAAATTCTTGACAAAAGAGGGACTTTCGCCTAAAGAAATTAAAGCGCGACTGGACAACGTGTACAGGGAAGCCTCTCCCTCATACACAACGGTAAAAACTGGGCTAAGCAGTTTCGACTGGAGCGAGAGTCCATTGAAGATGATCCACGCGATGGTCGTCCAGTGGAAATGGTGACACAAGAAAATTTGTCTCTCTTCGAGGAGGAAGTGCTGAGCGACAGGCGTCTGAAGGTGAATGAAATCTCAGAAAGGCTGGCGCTTTCCAAAACAACCGTTTTTCGCATCATCGGCGAGGGCCTTCACATGAAAAAGGTTACTGCGAGATGGGTGCCACGACTTCTCTGGTCAGTTCAAAAGCAACAGCGCGTCGTCTGTGCCAAAGAGTTTTTGGAGCTCTGTCAAGAGAGCGAAGAAGAAATATTGAAGTCAATTGTCACAGGGGATGAGACTATGGTGCTCTATTATGATTCCCTTTCGAAAAAGAACCAGGAGAAGCACCCCCAAGAAAAGCCAAGGTCACACAATCCACAAAGAAGATCATGGCAACAATATTTTGGGATTGTCACGGGATCCTCCTCATCGACTTCAAAAAGAGGAACACCACAGTGAATGCGACTCATTATGCTTCACTCCTGCACCGACTGCGAGACGCCATCATGGAAAAGAGGCGCGGCAGGTTGAGTCGAGGTGTCCGGTTGCTCCAGGACAATGCCCCTGTCCACACGGCTTCTGTTGCCAAGGCTGCACTGAAGGAGTGCGGCTTCGAAGAAATCCACCACCTACCCTACAGTCCAGACTTGGCACCGAGTGACTACTTCCTGTTCTCAAACTTGAAGAGGGATCTCAGAGGACGGAGATTTCAAAACGATAGTGGGGTGCAAGAGGCAGTTTTCCAGCATTTTGCGGACAAAACTTCGGACTATTTTTTCAAGGGTTTACAAATGCTGGTTGAAAGGTGTCAAAAGTGCATCGAAGTTAAGAGTGACTATGTCGAAAAGTGATACACTTGTTTCGTCTCTATGACTATTAAAAGTTGGTCGGGCCGGAAACTTATGGAACCACCCTCGTACCTTTCTTCTTGGAGTGTACACCTAGATGTATCCGACGAACAAATTGGGTGGACAAAAATTGACCCCAAAACGGGTGCTTCAGGACAAGCACTATAAGTTGTTCTACGAGCACACTATATACATTGGCTAGTTTATATCAGTGACAATGTTCTTTCTTGATGTAAATCAGCTAAAACCAGCTAGAAAGAATACGGCCTTACAGCTAAAACATTCAACGCGTCACTCACTACAGCATCATACACCCATTTTTTTTCCAAGTCTGTACGTAGGAGACGTAGGAGTAGCACAGCTTCTGGACTTCTTTTATGCCCATTCTTCCACCGTACTAAACTGTTTTGCACCCTTTAGAGTGTAAGGTGAGTGTACCATAACTCACACCCAATTGAGTGTAAAAGTTTGTAGGGGTAATGAAATACATTACCTCTCAGGGTGTATTTCACAACACATTCAAAATTAACATTAAAACGGGTGAGAGTTATGGTACACCCAGTTTACCTCTGAAAGGGTGTCACATATACGTAGCGGGTATTCGTCTTGTTGGTCTATACTGGAAATTGGACGATACCATAACTGATTTAATTTTTGGTGTAAAGCAACACCCTTTATCAATGGCGTAAAGTGCGCAGCTTTGTTTCCATAGTGAGTATCATGCATACCAGCCAAAGTAAATGAATAACACGAGCATGTTATAGATTGTGTTCTCCCAATATGGCAATTCCGAACTGGTGCCATATTGAACCAATATACTGTCTGGTATACGGATAAGAACATACGCGCTTAAATTTAGAGATAAATTTGAAACAACACGTAAATGGGATGCGAACCAAAGGCTCACTTAGAACGGCATTTCTTTTCTAAGAGAAAACAGATACTATATGCATTGCTTGTCTTGCGAACGTCAGCAAATTCGTTAGCCCAGCTCGCAAGCCACTCGAAACGAAGGGGGATGTGTCGAAGTTTAATTTCATTATATACACAGAAAAACACTGAAGAATTGCACACCTTTAAACCATTACACCCCTATTACACCCTTAGTACACCCTTAAGATGTGCACCCAATTTACACCCATTTACGAGAGGATCATTCTCGAAGGGGTATAATATGAGTGTGATTAGGGTGTATATTCGAAAGTACACACCTCTTGCACTAACATAAGTGTGAAAAAAATTTAGTGTGTAGATCTGCGGCGCAAAAGTGCAGTGATATGCTGTTTAGCGTTTCCTATACTGAATTATCTCATTGCAGGCATACTTCCGAAACTGTAAAAGCGGGGAATTGCCAGAAGTGCGGTCCATGTGCGACGTGAGTATAGGTTTACACATCTAAATATCTGTAGTATATCATTACTTTTTTCTGTTATGATGAAAAGTTAACCCAATAATATCAGATTGCTTCAAAATGCATATTATGAAAAAAATATTATACCCTCGTCGACGCAGCACTGTATTCGCGAAAATTCGGTATTTCATGGGCGAGCCAGCGCCAGGAATTCATGGACAATATCGCGAAAGTGGTTTTATGGGTGAGGGTCCCACACTCACAGAACAACTTTCACAATATTTTCCGGAGAAACGGCGTCTGTGAAGAGTTTCCGACACCTCCAGTACATTTCACCTGACGTACCTTCGAGTTTGCCATAGGGTTGTGCATGAGAGCTAACTCCGTAGTGCCACTGAGCGATATATAGCGCGCGTGGACGCGACAAAAAAGGAAGCGACGAAGTACTACAGAAACCCCAGGGAAATCCCTGTGCAAATTGCCATTCAAACGCTACATCATTTATGAACTCGTCGCAGGCATTCCCCGACGATGGACAGTAGAGGCCTGTGGAGCCTGTTGTACCTGACGTACTTAGCAACCTACGGGCTTGTCCATGCCCCTAATGAAGACACAATATATAACACTTCCCGCATGGGTCGTGGTAATTTTATCGTCAGTGGCTAGATGCAAGCTCAAGACTTCCTTCAATAAAGTCCGCTTCCAAATGTTTCTATTTAGGTCTCCCATGACGGTGCATGTTGTGTTCCTTCAAGTATTCTATGAGGGGGGTTCCTAAGAGATTAACAAGTAAGAGAGTTTCGCTAGAACGAACATACTGATCTTCCCTTAGAGGATCACCCTTGGTGGGGGAATCCTTGTAGTCTACCCTTATGACGCATAGGTGTGGTAACTTCGCGGAACGTCGTAGTTTAATTTCCCTTCCTCTGGGTGCACCTAGCCGCAATCCCCGAGTAGGCTGACCGCACCTTCCCCAAACACCATACCCCCTCTTCGGGACGCTTCCGTCACCAATATCGCATGCAGGGTTTAGGGCGGTTCTACCGTGTCTACCTGCAGAGTGACTATTTTGATTCCTAAGACAGTTTCGTCTATGTTGTAGTTCTGCCTGAGCTACTGCATTGTCTTTTAGGAAATCCCGTGAGTAGTCGGTAGGTTTTTTTATTATCTAACGCGCGTCTTCCTTCAATTGTAGATGAAGCTGGTGCTCTTCGTTGTTCTCGCGAAGCATTCTGCCTGTTCAGCTTGTCGCATTTTACACAAATGAGTTTTGCGTTGCTCTGAAGTCTCCGTGGAACACAGTTGTCGCTGCGCCTCGACACGCTCGCTTATTGAACTGGACAACTTTGCACCGGAGTGGGCGTTCTCGCGTCAGCGGTGTGACATCTGAAAGAGCACCTTCCGTCACGGGGCTCACTTTTTGCACTCCGTTAGCGAAGCCCCACGTAACTCGACTCTACCACGTGACCTTGAGTGGGCTGTGGCTGCGTCGCTGCTACACGGCGGCGGCTTGTGACAATGTCTGCGAGCACGCACCAGCATAGAGCGTAAAGAGTACCTCAGCATGAAAACAATGAGACTACACCCAATTGGGTGTAGTCTCATGCGTGTATTATTACATATATACGCATACTCAGATATTACATTATCTTTCTGTGGCATTAGCTTGCAATGATGGCCTTCATGATTCATTTCCGGTGCCCGTGGAAGGGAAGTCGTCAGTAGAGAGGTTGACAGCACTCTGTTGAAAATACCTCTCAGGTCTAATCTGTTATGGGACTGACAGGTCCTCTCAGCCTGATAGGATCCCTCAGATTGACAGGACCTGTCAGGACCTCTCAGAAGCTGGTACCCTTATTCGACATCGGAACATGGATGTCCAGTTTCGTCGTCTACACTGCACCTGTCGTCGGAACTGTAGAACCATACAGTGCTACGATACACCAGAGACAGATGTCACAAAACTCCACATATATTGACTTTCTTCGATTGTACGGATACACTCAAGGCATGCACACTGCTATCAGCTTACCTAACAGTTACTTCAAATGTCTTGGAGAATTGTGAATATCTAATATGGGTTGAAGAATCACTCACAAGAAACTACACGAAACGGTAAATAGCAGCAACAGAAACTAGATTTAGCACATACATGTCTACGAAAGCATACGGTCATCATCAACACATACAGTCGTGTTCCACAAAGTGTCAACTCATGGGACACATATTCGCAATGCCCGTGCAGCGACGACGAAAAATAATCTTGACGAACTCAGCTTCTCGGTGATGATGTTCGTTTGCGTTTCGTACACTTGTGGACTCGCGACGCACCGTCCAGTTTGCCTTGTTTGCGTTAGACGCTAGCTAACTGGCGAGATTGGATACTCACCACCTTAGGGTCGCTTGCCTGACGCTTTGTAGGAGCTTCATCGGCAAGAAGTACCACTTCAAAATGTCAGGGTAAGTCATTGTGTAGGCATCGAAATACATAACATACCGTTTGGCACAAAGCGCGGTTGGCAACATAACGTGGTTGGTAATCTTCCCATCGGCACTCATAATGCGTGCCTGCGAATAACAGTGGTGAAAGCGTAAACGGAACAGGAATGCTGTCACTCACAAAAGCTCATTGTCTACATGCCTCAAAATAGTTACAATCTCGAAGACAAAACGCGAATTACTTGAGATCCGCGGCCGACGTCCTCACACTCCAACGTTTCAGAGCAGACAGACTGAAGCGTTGGCGACTTGCCGAAACGCTTCCACTTATGTGCAGTGCAATAACGCACGGATTGCAAGAACAATAGCTTCAAGGAGGACCGGAAATCCAAGGTTAGCACGGCACCTGTACCTTGGAGGAATAATCCACAGACATGTGAAATCTTGCGAACTATTTTCCAAAGCAGACGAGGTAGTATGTCCTGCGGCGCAGAAAACATGTAGCAAGTTGCTCTGGGATGTGCTACACGACCCATCAAAGCTGTCTGAAAGGTCCTTTCAAACCCCTCAGGACTATCTGAATGGTTCTACACCTTCCAGATTTTCTCTGAAGGTCCTCTGAGACCCTTCAGAGGTGCTAAACAGAGGTGCTAGACATGTGAAATCTTGCGACCTATTTTCCAAAGCAGACGAGGTACTACGTCCTGCGGCGCGGAAAACATGTAGCAAGTTGCTCTGGGATGTGCTACACGACCCATCAAAGCTGTCTGAAAGGTCCTTTCAAACCCCTCAGGACTATCTGAATGGTTCTACAACACCTTCCAGATTTTCTCTGAAGGTCCTCTCAGACCCTTCAGAGGTGCTAAACGGTCCTACCAGACCTTTCAGATTTTCTTGAAAGGTCCTTTCAGACCTCTCAGGAAATTTTGAGTGGTCTCTTAGAGAGATTTTGAGTCGGGTTTTCAATTTTTCATTAGGGTGTACTCTAACGAAAAATTGCAAATGATGTACGAATGGGTTGAACATCTGTAAAACGTCAGGGTCAACCCACATTATTTGCTAAACACTGCGTGCACGAATATTGCATTGTTGTGTCCCATTGAGTGCACTGTGTGCCACCCTTTATGTAGGAAGGCCATAAGCATAACATAGGCCTTAAAGGAAAGGAACATAGGCCAGAAAGGCCATAAGCATAACCGCTGTGATTAGAACATAGGCGTGAACAAGACAGTTGTAGAGGAACCAACGCGCAATACGAACCTAAAGTTTAAACGAGATCGGAGAGGGGGAAGCTACCCAAGCAGCACAATGTACTGAAAGTCGAGTGCAATAAGGGTGGACGGTATTTGTCTTATCAATGTCCTTTAGTTTCACGAGTCTGTTCAAGGCCTTCCGCCTACCCGTCCACCCCTACTCCACTCGACTTTCAGTACATTGTGGTGCTTGGGCAGTTCCGTCCCCAGACAGTTAGGAGGCGCTACCAGACGGCACCTGCACCGACACTCCTACGCGAATAGAGAGTTTTAGCAGACCGTTGATAACGTGGCTTGCGTCGAACCGTATGAACCGGAACCAATCAGTGAATAAGATTCTGAGTCACGCACCACTACGATTGGTTCCGATAAGCCACGATAATCTTATGAACGGTATACTAAAACTCGATGACGAAACGCTGCGTGCTTACGGGACCAAACCGGTGGGAAAGAGGACGTCGGGACCCTCAAAAAGACACAAAACACGCTATACGTAGCTGCAACAGTAGCATTTTTCGGGGAAAAGCTCCTGGGATGTAACTTGTAATCGCAACGCGTAATGTTCACTGCTCCTATCCGTGCATTCCAATTAAACTTACAATATAGTATCAACCACCCACTTCAATGGTAGCGATAATATCAATAACACATTTTATCCGTTTAATCTGTAAACCATCGCAATCGAGAGATTTGCCATTCCTGAAGTTTAAGACGATCGTGGCTATCTCCTCATCAACTGCGGGTCTGAGGAACATCGATTCCGTGACATTGTCACGAGATAGGTAATATGGAGGTGGTAGGTCAGTAGCATCGGACGATGCAAGATTGTAGAAAAATTTATTGAACAAATTTGGAAGGTCATCGTCTGAGATGCCACTGACACTAACATTGTCCGTCACAACAGTCGGATTTAAATTGCGCCGTAACTTTTTCGATACAGTGGCCGCGTCGCAACTCCCCGAGAAAAGGTCCCGATAGCAGCTTGCCTTTGCTTGTTTAGTGGCACGGTTGACACTATTGCGGAACCTTTTATAGATATCGAAGACTTCCGAGTCTTTTGTTTCGGTAAATTTTTTGTAGAGTCTGTTTTTCTTTCGCAACATACGTGGTAGTGCAGGCGCGATCCAGGGTTTACATGCACGTGATGGATGTTTGACACGGTGCATCGGGAAGCTACTAACATAGATAGGATGAAGAAGAGCCATAAAATTTGTTATACGCCTCGTTCGCAGATGTTGAGATGAATACGGCGTGTCAGTCAGTATTACTCAGTTTCGACCTGAACTCGTTTATTTCCTCATCACCCATCTTTTGGACCGTATGATACCGCAATTTCCTTTGTAAGTGTGTACTTTGTTTGACTAACATGAATGTCGGCATGTGATCACTTGCATCACTAGAGATAACACCGGCAGTGATTGCCTCACAGGGTCGATTTGTTATCATCAAATCAAGGAGCGTTGACGAAGTATCGGTAACGCGTGTACCCAAGCAGCACAATGTACTGAAAGTCGAGTGCAATAGGGGTGGACGGGTAGGTGGAAGACCTTGAACAGACTCTTGAAACTAAGGAACATTGATAAGACACATACCGTCCACCCCTATTGCACTCGACTTTCAGTACATTGTGCTGCTTGGGTAGGATGTGTGATAACATTGTAACATCCATACTATTTCAGTAAGTTCGTGAAATCGCATGCTTGATTGTTATTGTTAAGCATATCAATGTTGAAGTCACCACATACATAGATATTGTACATATTTTCGGTACACGTCCTTAAAATTTTTTTCATTGCAGTGAATATCAACGTGATACCGGTAGTCGGGGGTCGGTAAACCACTACAAAAATATCATTTTGGCATTTGACTGCGAGCATTTCAATGTCATTACAAGAGCTGAGCTCACAAAGCGTTTCACAAGTCAGCGTATCTCTGACCAATAATGCCACACCACCACCTCTCCTGTTAGTACGATTTTAAAAAAAGTGTTTATAACCAACAGGAATAAACATATTAATGTCATCGTTATCTGTGTACCACGTCTCAGTTAACATAACAATATCAAAAGCACGTTGAAGATTATTAAACAAAGTATGTAAGTCGTCAATTTTAGACCTGGCACTTTGCGTATTCAGATGAAGAATCGACATCTTGTCGTGTTTTACGATGTTGTTACAAAACTCTTCTGGTGTGTAGGGCATTGCAAGTCCAGAACAGCAACATGTGGAGCCTAGCATATTTGTGCCAAGTCAGTTTCGGGAGACAAACGAAGCACTGGCTGTCCATCTTATTTTTTCGCAAACACTTTACCATTTTTAACCCCAACGTATTTGTGATTATGTTCTCTTGCAAGCGTTCGTGCTCTCCAAAACAACTGCCTATTTGCCGCTGTTAAGTTCTCGTTAAGAAAAACAGTTCGCGGGATTCTGCCTTCGGTCTTAGCTACGTTTAGAGCACTTTTATTGGACAGCCATATTTCCTTTGTCCTCCGGTTTACAAAACGCACAATTATTACAGGCAAGGCTTCCCTACGGGCAGGAAGGTTGTGTATGGCCTGTACATCGTCTCTACTGCTAACAGGGATATTCAGATTGCGGGCATGTTCGCATATTGTGTCCATTAGGTCCTCATTTTCCTTTAAGGGCACTCCGTGTATCTCGAGGTTCATCAACCTATTGTATCGTTCTTCGTTATTCAGTGAGGCTTTCAGTTGACCGATCTTTTTTCCGTACTCTGATTTTCGCTTCGAATTTCTTTGAGTCCTTCTCAATCTCTGAAAGCTTTTGCTCATGCTTTTTTACATCGAGAAGCACGTTTTCATACTGTGCCTGTGTTTTCATAGGAATTCCACAGTGTTCTGAATTTCGTGAACAGTATTTTTGATGCTTAGAAGGTCGTCGACCTTTTTCTTTATTTCAAAAAGAGCGGTGACGTTCTGTTCAGCATCTGATAGTTGTCTCTTTATTGGATGCAGTTCAGGTAGCTTTTGGTTTATTTCTGCCAGTACGCCGATCGCTACGGGAACTGTATCAGTTTCCGAGGATTTGCCACTGCCGTCGGTGTACAGTCGGCACGTACAACATTTCCAGCTCTGTTTAAATTGTTTGTTGCGAGTGGTAGCCTCTCTGGTTCCAGAGCACAGGTTCCCAATATGATACCCCATTTGACAACCTGTGCACCTTATGAAATTTCCCTCATCAGGCAGGGGTTCACGGCAATGCATACAAATGTCAGGTAATCCAGAATTCATGGTTGGCAGTCAGCAGCATTCAATATAAAATGTTATTGATAGGAACTGATTGCTTTACCTGAGTCAAAAATCAGGGGTTAAGCACGGCACACAATGCAGCTGCTGACTGCCACTCTGTTGGTAACGTCGACTGCTTTTATCCTTGTTGTCTATGGTACCGGTTTGAGGGACACGTGGAAACAGGGACACGTGGAAACATAGATACCGTGGTTTTGTTGTGAGCTTCGTTTCATTGCAACCAACACACGAATACACGTCGAGCTCTTCTTTTCAACCCAACTCTGGCACAAGAGGTAATCCAGTGTGAAGTGGTCACCGCACAACAGTCTATGATTGAGCTCAGTCTGCAAGTCATTTAGCTGAGGGCGTTGTGCACAGGCAGTCCATGCTGATTTCCTGATTGAATATCAAAGCGTTCGGAAGTCACTGCAAATGAATAACTGCGACGTGGCAGATAACTAGTAGAACCAGAACAGGTAATCCGATTAGCGGCATTCAAGCAGTACAAATTACAGCACCGCATTTGCCGCGGCGCTTCTGGCTGAGCTTCCCAGGGATGTTGTTGCAACGAAGCGCGAAGCGTGACGGTTTGTCGAACAAACTTGGATTTAGAACTTCGTCTGAACCTGGGGCTGATGCAGACCCTCGCTTTGGGTCTGCCTGACACGGCTGCCAGTGCGAAGTTTTTAGGTTTGGTTTAATCTGGGAAAATTCTTTCTGATTTTCTAGATTGCTAAAAAAATGGCAGTATTCCATGTATCTAACCAATATTGGGAATGCCAATACGACCAGTGATGTACCAACATTGAGAGGTTCTTGGGAATATTGGGGCAATATGCCCAATGATGGGTCAATATTGGCAGAACCTTAGGAATATAGGGCCTATATTGGGTCAAGATTCTGTGCTGCTTGGGTAAAGAATGGTAAACCGCTCTCCAGGTACGACGTATGAAAATTTACGCATTTGGAGGAAGAAATCACCTTTGCACATTGCTGGGGCGTCGTTGTGTCACCGTGAGCCACGGAACCGTATCAATGGGGAGAAGTCAGCCTTCTCGGCTTCTTCCTTCGTGCTGCTGTTTCGTCGTTTGCGAAAATTTTGACCCCTCCGAACTCAAGAGCGGTTCGATATTTTTTTAGTAAATCTTTTCAGATGCCTGTTGGTAGGGCGGAGTGCCCATGGTTTTTTTTTTTGACAACTGAGGGGGCGAAGTGAACCTTTGGATCATATGGCGTGGAATGACACAATCAGGATTGCCTGGTGTAGTTCTTTGACAGGGTTAAGTTACATTAGTCCAATATTTCTCTCCTGAACAGAACAATGTTCAACTGAAAAATTGGACTGTGTTGTTATGAACATAATAGCACTGCTAATTCGTAAATGCCTTCCTGTACGTCACTTGGAAAGTATGGCATACCACGGGCAGACTACAGAAATCTGAAGCATTCACTGCTTTTTGGGCGCTCAGTATCTATATTGACATTTGTTTGGAACTTGTGTTTAACGAATATTTTGCGTTTGAGTACTCACAGAGTCAGGAGTTGTAGGTGTATCGTCAGGGAACATAAGTAAATGGAGTTTAATATTTCAATGTTATTTCTAGGAGTTCAACAGTATGTGTTGTCATACAGCAGTCAAAGTCATCAAAGGTATCCAGCAGTGATTGCGTCAGATTCACCACCAATTGTCTTTGGTTCCTAGCTGCATGAAGCCGCACAGCATGTTTCTCAGACATCAGCGTTCCTACCACAAGCTCGGTATATACAACTGAATTCACCACAAATGGTTGAGGGAACTTCAGCCCTCCTCACGTCAGGTTCTCAATCATTGAACTTTCAATTACGAGTTTTCGGTGCGTTAGGACAGGATTCTCTTCACATGGCTTGCAAGCTAACATCTTTGACTTCAAATGAGCGCAATATCCTGCCACGTAGGATTTAGCAGCCATGACATATCTTTTACTTGCTATGCCTTCATCTGTAATTTCAATGTCAAAGTCTTGATCATCAGCAGCAGGCGAGGTTGACATTTCTCCCATTTCTTCGTCTAAAGGCAAGGACATCATCTTCTGCGGTCTCGGTTTGTTTTCAGACTCGTAGATCTGCCTCACAGATATGTGGTACTGTGTTCCAGATAATCTTCCATATTGGCCAAATCTCGCTTCGAGACTGTCTGTCAGGAATTTTTCAAGGAGAACGTATGTGAAGTCGAAGGGAGTTGCCGCAGGACAGGAGCCGCCGATATTTCGAACAGAGACTGTTCTTCTTCTGGGAAGAAAACCGGACTCCCGTGTTAATCTGCCAGAGTCAAGGTTCTGCCGCTGCCATTCATCAAACCATTCATCAACACTATTCAAAAACAGAATCTGGGGCTCAGTCAGTGAAGTCACGGGCTGCTGTAGGGGATCACGGAGTCTTTGGCCCTTTCTGGGAGTCTTCACGTTTACAACAGATGCCCACCACCACCTGGCCACCATCTCACTATTATGTCCACAAATTCAGCATTTTCATCGGCATTTTCAAGTCTGTCGCTACGCTGCCTCAACGCCTACACCACAAAACTGCTGAAGACTTGCAGTGCCAACTTTACGATCTGTCGTTCCAAGTTGGATGGGTTCAGTGCTTTCATGGCCAATCCGTGGCTCAGCTTTATCAATTCGCCTTGTTCAGATGCATGAAGTTTACACAGGGCGTTGAAACTTGCAGAGAGCATAGGTGTGGAAGCATCTTCGAGCATATGATGAAAGGAAGGGTGATACAGGTTGGGACAAAAGTTTACGGAATACGCGACCGGCGTACTTTTTCCTTCGGCGCGACATCCTAGCGGGCGCCGTAAGCGGGTGAGTTCACTGTTTTGGAGAGGTGGAAGTGTACGCTGTTAGCGACACACAGCCGTAGCTTCCACCTCCAAGAAACACCCAAGCGTGTTGCTAACAGCGCACCTTTCCATTCTTCCATCCCTCCGGAACAGTGAACTCACCCGCTTCCGGCAGCCGCTAGGGTGTCGCGCCTAAAAAAACGTACGCCGCTCGCGTGTTCTGTAAACTTGTGTCCCAACCTGTACATGACCATCCCATGATTTTCTTGGTTGATCCAGTTGTTGTGTATGCATTTCAGCGAATGGACGGATTCCACGATGTAAGACAGCGGTCGACTGCTGTCAGATGGATGTGGGAAGACAGTGTCCAATCTCGAAGGCCTCACAAAGAAAGACATGGCTTTGCTATTGATGGTTGTTCTCAGTGATAACAGCAATGACAGCCTACCTTTTCAAGCTCCACAATAACTCTTCGGAGAAGTTGATGCAGGACTTCAGTAGTGATCTTATAAAGTGGTACGATATGGACCACGTCTTTGTTTGGATCAACAAGCTCTGAGTCATAAACCCATGCTGCAATTTTCCCAGGTTCAGCTGCCTTGACAGAGGCCCCGACAATGGTTCCTCCTTTGTAGTCAAAGCACTCCTTCAGGTGTACCCCATCCAGCATTAATGTCATCACCTTTTCACGCTCTGTCATTTGCTTTGCTCTTTTCTTCATGTATAGGAAAGGAAGTTCCCATCACTTTGCTGACGCTGGGGGAGGGGGGGATATGTTTAATACAAAGTAAAAAAAAGAGAGGGGAAAGGTTGACTCCATATCCAGAGCAAACCCGCTTTATGGTTGACGGGTGAGGCAAGACGAGCTTCGAGGAGGACCGGGCGAATTTGTAAACTTGTGGCGATATGCAGGCTTGCAACCACAAGGAGGTCTGCTGAGTATTTCGGAAGCTTCTTGGTCAGCAGACTTATCTGTTTCGAAAGAAAATCAAAGGCATATGCTGACTCATCCGACGTCACTGAAGCTGACTTCAAATCATTAATCAGTGTTCGTATGAGAGAGATCACCGGCTGTGATGCGTCGACGCCTTCAGGAGCTATTCACTTGGCACCAAAGTTCTCTACTTCCTCCAATACTCCCATGAGAACTCTTGTGTCTTCCACGGTTGTTGGGATAGTTTCTGTGAGGACTGTAAGCTGTACCCTGCCCTTGAACACCAATAGTGAGAGATCTTGCTTCAGCACAACTGAATACTGCAGGAACGGGGCACGTTCATCAACGATGTGTAGGAACATTGCCTCATCGGTGTGGAGAGTGGAACTGAATCTTGAGATGCTCAACTGAGGTAGAGCAGCTACAATGTCTTGCAATGTTGCCACCTTATGTTTTTCGTTCTCTACCTCAAAACACTGTATAGATTGTTCGATGGAATCTCTCATTGCTGCAGCATCTAGTCGTGTTCTCTTCTGGCAAGGCGATGCTCTTGATCCGTCTGCTTTTGACAAGTAGGATGGGCAGTCCGGGAAGATTGTAGGGATGGCATCAAATGTGAGACGCCACTTCTCCTGGGGTACTGTCAGAACTTTGCCAGTGTTGTGGTCTTCATACCTTGACGTGGTCACAATGTACTTGGCTTCAAAGTGTCGCTCACACACCCGGAAGTGAATAAAATGTTTCATTTATGCACACAATTATCATGGTACTGCATCTGTTGTAAATTAGTTGTCTATAGCGTTTCAGCTCTGCGGGTAGCTTCTATTCCCGTCATTATTAACTCTAATTCAGTACACTATTTATTGAGTTTTTCCCAAACGCGTCGACAAGCTGAGAAGACAATCTACAACGGGAAGGCAATGCTCGGTGGCACTAAACTGTATTGACACAGATATTGCAGATAGATACGTCAACATGGTACGCACGGTACTTCCACTTGTGACCCTCAAAACTTACTTTGGAAGATTTCTGTGAAAACGAAGTATTTCATTGGTATGGCTCTGGCCCATGCTTTCCTTCGTTTTCCATACATCGGGAAGGAAAACACTAGAACATTTGGTCCACTGTCGTAATTCCCACAGCATCGTGGCATAGTGCACCGACCCGGCATGTCCAAAACTAGAAAGCTGGACCAACCACATGGACAAACACAACTATTTGGTCTGTACTTGCCGAAAGCGAAAACAGGAGTGAACGCAGCGCGAGTGCCGAGCTCGTGCCGTCACGAGGTCGCGCACTGAGTTGCTCGTGCGTTGCCATAAACATTCATATGGAGGTAGCTACACGAGAAGCAACCGGTCCCGCTACACGGTCCAACCAACGTGACGTCAGGGTGAGAACCAGGGTGAAAGGGATATCATGCGGCCTTATACTGTAGGTGGCATTGACTGAGCGCGAGGTACTACCACGGGAAGGGAGTCTCTCCGCTATCGTAGAGATAACGGGGCGCTAAGATAAATTGAGAGGACAACGAGCTGCAGTGGCCTAGCTTTTTTTTCATGTGTTTTCTATTCGAGAAGAGCAGAAAACAAGAGCATGTATCCTTGAGCACATACAAAAAGAGAAAGGGGGCCCGCGCAGAGCCCGGACGTAAGCCATGTCAGTTGCATTACGCCGAGGTCGTCGAGAAGGCGTTGGACAGTTGTGCTTCGATGGACGGAGCTGCCATCGTGCTGGAAATGGCAGCACCCATCCAGAGCATTGGGGAGCACCGCCCTCTTGATGACCTCTGCGTAATGCAGCTGACATGGCCTGCGCAGAGGCTGGACTTAAACATTATCGAAAATGACTGGGAAATCCTGAAGAACAGAATAAGCAAGAGACGGACGCCTACACGAAGCAGAGATGCGCTCTGGGAATTTATAGAAGCAGATTGGTCCTTACTACGTGAAGGCGTGGGCCTTGTCCGTCGGCTATACGAATCCCTGCCTGTGCGCATGGCCTCCGTTATTGCTGCGAGAGGGGGGCCGACAAAGTTCCTAAAAGAGCATGGCATCCTCCTTGCTGTTTTTGTTTGTGTCATACTCTTTTCTTCTGTTTTTTTTTCGCATAAAAAGAGATGAAAAAAGTTGGGTCACTGCAGCTCGTTGTCGCCTCAATTTATCCTAGCACCCTGTTATCTTTACGATAGCGGAGAGATTCCTTTCCCGCCATAGCAACTCGCAATTGGTGCAGTAGTGCGAAAAAAAAATTCAGAAGCAAAGTTACCAATGTTCTCAAAGTGGGTCGCCACAAGCGCACTCTTCCATCCGTCTTCCGCTTGCCGCTAGTGTCTCTGCCGAGAGAAAATACACCGCTCGCGCGTTCCGTAAAGTTTTGTCCAGCACTGTACACTCTTACCTGGCGGGACGCAAACGCAAGGCTGTAGCCGCTCCTCGATAGGAAATACAGCAGAACAGCCGTGGATGAATATTCCTGAAGCGTGATCGCACACTTAATGAAAGCTGAAAGACGACCGACAAGCATACACTCTCAGCTTACCCCTCACGACGCAAAAACACATCCTCCTTTGTTCTTTCATAGGCGAAGGAACCATACAAGCGAGGACCGTTGGAACGCACGTTGGAACTTGTAATTTAATGCCTTGCACAACTTGCGGGTGATGTCAGTGACGTTTGCTGTTTCGTGGCGAGGCTCGGACCGATATTCCCCTGGTATGCGCATGAAGCGGGTGGAAATTGGAATGATATAGGACACTGAAGTAATAATAAAAGAAACTACCTTTTCAAAACCTTGGAAAATGTAGTTAGTTTTAATACAGGAGCTACATTATAGCTGGTATAGCTGAAATGTGACAGTCTTTCAAATAATAATCACAGCCCCGACACTATCCCGCGATCCTCGCCTGTGCAACGAAATCTAAACCTTATTTTATTCACACTTGCCATACCCACAAGAATCATAATGTGTAAAAGTAATTAAGAAGTGTACGCGAAGTGGGTTTATACCGGATACTTGAAGGCATTAGGTACGAGTCGTGTTCGTACGGTACAGCGTGCTGTACTTGCTGTGTGCCTCACGAATCCGCAGCCCCTTTGCTCAGGAACGGTTATGTACCCGCTGTCTAAAGACCTTGGCTTCGGTGTAACGCTTGTGTACCTCATCTGACCGATCCCCGCTTCTTCAGAGAGGTACACAACGGGCATCAGATTTAGAGTGTACTATAATCGATATGGATTGTGTGTGTTTCCATTGTCGCGATGAGGTGTAATCATGGTGAACGACTACCTCAGCACGCCCATGAGGATATAGATTTGAAAGTTTAGATTGAAAGTTTTTCGTTTAGTACTTGCGAAAGTCGATGACGTCAGCAGTGAATGTCGTACGTGATATGTTCTGGATGTAGAGTATTACTCCCTGCTGAGTCCTGTCTTGCACGGATACTGGCTGTCCTTGATCTTCTCCGTACATTTCGTCGGAACATGTTAATGCCCAGCTTGAGTGGTGCTTCAGCAATCAGTCTTAAGCTTGTGCATGGTGTTGCGGGCTGCTGCAATTTTTCAAGCAACAGAAGCTGTTCCATCTCTTTCTTTGGAGGGCTTCGTTCGCTTCCGCTTACTCGTGCTTCACAATATCTTCCTATAACGATCGACGAGGCTGCGCTGAAGGATCATTCGCTTCCGTTGTATTTTTTACTGACAGGTACCCTTGTCCACGACGCGACGCAAAACTCCACCGCTTTGTTCACCCACAGACTATGGTAGATAATCAATTCTACATTATATTTAAAGACTTCGTTCTCGACTCTCGCGGCTGCTTTCATATCTTGAATAAAATGAAGCTCATCAGGTACGCAATAACTGAGTGCTGCTTCGTAGCCACTACCAATGCGCACATCATCCTCAGAGTCATCATATCCTAGACAACTGGTAGATATACGCCCAACTACCTTTCCCATTGCATGGCAGTATTCCACTCTTGCCTCCGTATGAAGTGGGCACAACACTGAAGGTATATTGATATTGGTAAGTCGAAAGTACGGCAAAATCACGAAAAGATAGCGCAGCGGGAGGACGAGCCAGCTTTCGCTCATCTGTAATAAAAATCATGCACGACAAAGCATCTGTTCTCACAGTTTGACAACTACTGTCAGTATGCTACTAAGATGGTGCCAGTTATTTTTTTATACCAAACTAGTGACTGCAGGAGGTGGCAGTAGAACCCAGTATGAACGGGGCGTGATCTTGTGGGAAAGGCGGATAGTGCCTTCTCTTTGCTGCACAACGATGCGATATATATTGCCCACCTGAGGCATAATCGTGACACTCGTCTGGAAGCTGCTCACTGGGCAAATGCAAACGCGACCTTCCCGATGGGAGCCAATGCTGCTACATCATTGTTCTGTATCAGACCAGCGATCGCTGCTGCAGACCAAGTTGACGCTTCTTGTCGTAATTAAGGTGCCGTAAGGAACATCTGGCACGCGACCATGAAAGAAAAAGTAATATATCGAAATGCAACCTTAAAGGGACCACCCCTCACATATAAAAAGGCTCCAATGGGGCGGCTACGTTGGTTACAGAGATATAATAGGAAGATAATTCCCGCGGCACAATTGAATTCATCAGACTAGTGATCAAGTGTCTACGTTGACATTGAAGAAATGAGCAATTTCAGGCAAACCAGCTGTGTCCCGAGCTCACCGTGCTTTCCCGCGCTGATGGGCAAGTGTGATTACATACAGCGGAAACCCCCGTTGTCGAGACCCCCTCAAACACGCATTTTACAAGGCACATGTGTAATTAGCTTTCTCGCACTTTGTTTAAATGCGTCCTACAAAGCCTACTCCGATCATGTTGCCGATGACAATATGTTCTTTTCCCACATGTCCAGTTGACGGCGTTTATCCACAACAACAATGTCCTTAAAGGTATCCAGGAAAACTACGTGTCAGCCTTCCACCAGGTAGGTGATGTCCTAGTTCATTGGTGAGTCAAACTTTTCTCCAGAGAGGGACAACGGATGATAGTATATTTTGGGCACATTTATCGTTTTAAATTTTGTTTATTAAGTATTTATTGTGTGGCTTACTCTTCTATATTCTACAGAACAAGAAGGTGGCTGTGAAATTTTGCGTTTGTTTTATATTTGAGCGTTTTCTCTCGATAGCTTAGAGCTGCTTCCATATGTCATGATGCCCCGTGTAGCCACAACTGTTTTGTGAAAATGAAACCACCTTGCATGACTCTCCGTGACCATGCACAAAGAGCGACGGAGCTACAAAGTGATCCCATCACGCCGTGATATGGCCATCACGTCAGGAACGGATTTAAATAAATTCCTATTCACCTTTTATTCCAGCGCATTACTCAGACCATATTTGCTTTCATTGTTCTCCTCTTATGGTGATGCACTGATAATCTTTGTGATCCTTTTCCGTGCATGAAGCGGAAATTGAGCCAGCACCTTTCGACGAGCGTCTTTCCAACTTTCTAAAGGGCAGTTTTTGGTACCTTGGCCTGACAAATCACGAAGCGTATTCTTTCCCGACACGAATTGAGCCCGGTGCCTGAGTATTTCTTGTGGGGCCATTCTTGCTATGTCCTCGGTTGTCCCTCAACAGCGAAGTTTTTTGGTTAAATTAGTGCAGTAAAGAGATTGTACCTGGATCCATCCTCGCAGAATCACTCCCTAATGCTAGAGCCTGACTATAGAAGCCAAATTTGTTTAGAGTGTCCATCGTAGTCCATTACTGAACTGATATCAAGGCTCCCTACAATCCGTTTATTGTCCTCGAATGCAGTCATTTGCCAGCATATTTTCATGCCACCGTCCTATGCAAGCTTTCATGTCTGCAAATGCTTCCCGGTAAAAGTAGAACATATTTTTCGCGTTCCGGATACTGTCCCATACTAACTTTCTGAGGACTATTCCTCATGAGATGCTTACCATGTGTTATGTGTAATCTCCTTTTTGCTGCTTTCTTACTAATGAGAATTGGGAACACTATTGGCACGCAAGATAACCACGCTTTCCAAAAATATATTTGACGGTCTGAACCCTGGTAGGGCGTTTATCATGGTCTTGCAGACAACAAGGGCCAATGCTGCTGACAGCTTGTAATGACCTTCGCCAGGCTCGGTATGTGTCAAGTTGTGTACCCAAAAGAGTTACATACGAGCGGCCAAGCAAGACGAGGCTACGCCTGAGATGTCCACAAAACCCGCAACACCAGTGCCAAATATTTTACGCCTAAATTCAACTGTATTCCAAGATCACAGTTCTGTCACACTGGTGCGGCACATCATCAAACGCCTGGCGACGCGACACAAGTTTGTCAAAATGTGTTCGTTGTATCGGGTTCTTGTATGGGGATGTCGCCGACTTACCATCACACTGACGCGACACAACAGCAGGACCAGTGTCGCAAAATTCGTTCTTTTTCAGTGTGACAGCGCACTTCATTCAGCAGTCGGATGAAACATGTCGTACGACCGTGTCGTCAGATGCTCAATCTTTCCTCAAATATCTGCGATCATCGCTCGCGGTAAACAGGCGCCTTCTAGGCCATTGCATCACATTGTGTGCAGATAGCCCATTTTCTCAAATTCTGTGCTCTACCACGTCGTCAGTGCTGTCAACTGCAACGTAAATCGAAAGAGTGGCTCAAGCAGCGTCCGAGATTTGAGTTCACGTCTTCGCGACATCCGACAACTGCCGACTCCTATGTGAAGCGGTACACGATACGGCATTTGGCGAGAGTATAGTTCTTAAAAACATGCGACTCAAAGAAAGACGTCATGTCCGGAATTGACACGCTTCGCCGGCGCGACCTGATGTTCGCCATGGCACGACACTCAGTTACCGGCTGTGACTCAGACGAAAATCTTGTCGTGCTGCAACAGTTGGGCAGCACGACAACCTTTTGTGATTTTTTAAAATCACAAAAGCAGAAGCATCTAGCATGAAAACATTACAAAAGAAGACGTTAGAATAGTCCCAGACGAGAAGTGACACAAACATTTATCATGTGTACTACCAAATCTGAGAAGAAAAGGCAAAGCTTACCGTGCGACCTCAGGGATGAAAAAAAAAAAGAACGCTGAGCGACTTGCCATGTTGACTAAGTACCAGCAGCAACACGCGACGGAGTAAAACAAAGAAACAACCCCAAAGCAGGACAGATGCGGTCGTCTTTGATGGTTCTGCGTTCATCTTTCCTATATCCTTATATATATATTACAGGAGCACCAAAAGTCATTGGATTATGAGGGACCATTAGATGCACTGGAAGCAGTACACCGCCGTTGTAAAGCAACGTGTATGGCAGAACTGGAAAATGCTCCCATAATGGGGTCGTATATTGGGCTTATCGAAGCACAGCTCTCTCAGGTGAGTTGGTGCCGTTGTGGCAATTTTTCCTAGTTGCAGATACGAGGCAAAAATTTCGTTCATATTCGGCACCGATAATTTGTAATGCAATTTTAAAGTATCACCTTCTACCCCCGACGGAAAGCCGCACTTCGAACAACAACTGCACTTCGAACTGCTCGGCTCCTCTCGGCGGGCTGTGTCTGTGTGTTGTGCTTTGTGCGTCGTCGTTTCTGATTCCTGTACTTTCAATACGCATGCCATTCCTGCTTTTTAATAAAAGTACCTGGTTACTGCATACGTGACGGAGTTGTTGAGCGATGAAGCGTAGGTGTTGCTTAGTACATCGTGAGAACAACAGGGAAAACATAAGGTGCGTGTCGTTTTTCGGGTTTGCGGAGACCGACCCCAAAAAACGGTAGCAAGTATTAACCGTCCTGGATAAAAGTTCGGTGCAGTACCAATGTCTTTTGACGAGATAAGTAAGTGTTATTAAGTGTCGACATCGTTATCGTGACATATTTTGCCTACGCAGCATAAACATTTGTCAGGCGCCTCTGAGTTACAGCACCAACGCCTGCATGACAAATGTCACACACTACATAGTTCGAAATAAAAAGTTATTAAACCAAGTTGCCAATCCTAACTTGGTAAAACCGCACCTGAAAATCCTACTATGTGCCTCAACCAAGCGCTAATTGTTGTTGTGTCGTCTTGAACAATTGTGACGTCGAGAACACAGTGACGCCACGAAGAAACCGAAACCGGATATCGATTAAACGTTAGTTGTAATCGATTTTCTCTAAACAGGGAAGCTTCCACCCTTTCTGTTTTACATGGATGATATACGTGCGGAGCACGATCGAATGCAGTCGCAATCCGAATACCATCCCGATGTCGGGACTGTCGCTTTAAGAATGAGGCACGATTTCGAGTCATGTTAAGTGTCACCTCATTGCTTATTTGGCATGGGTTGGTCTCCTCTACTCTATGCGTTTTTGTGTCAGAGAACACTAAATATATTACACTTTTTGTTTATATCAGGGTGTCGGAGCGAACCGAAAACCGAAACCGAAAATAACCGCTATTTTGGTGCGAACCGGAGCGGAATCGAAACCGTATACGTTTTTTTCGCTCAGGAGGGAAACCGAAAAATATGTTTAACGGTTTTCGGTCCAAGAAAAAACTTCATCGGTTTGGACTACGGATAGGCGAATGAAACAGACGTCGTGTGCTCTGAAGTCATGTCATGGATACTATACGAGGGTTACGGTTACGGTGGAATGTATGTCGGTATACTATGACCCTTAGGCTCCCTTTGTAATGGTTTATCGTTCGCGCACGCACACAGACTTAGAGGTACATGTGACTCTCTATCAATGTGCCGTAGTGTTCGTTTTAATTTGATCCCCGCAAACTCTCCTCAACTAAACTGCGACCCCAGGGGGCTGCATAACGGCTTCTTTATCGGTAATGTCGCGCAACGCGTCCCTTGTTGGAGAGCAGCTAAGTTGAATACGTTTGCTAAGTTGAATACGTTTACGTATACGCGAGGGCAAGCCCGTGCGAAGTGGCATCTCTTTTGTGGACAGGACACGAAGAAAATAAAACGGAGCCGTCGAGCGCGTTTGTGAGGGAAGGTGTTCCTCGATTTGCGTCCTACTCGTGCGGTTGTGCTTGCTGGCTAGACAGTAGCAACAGACATTCGGATGGGACGCGATCACTCCAATCCAGCAAGAAAGTACTACTTACGTATGACATCACGACAAACAAGTCCGTTTGTAGCATGTGCTTCAAGAAAGGAGAAAGCCCATTTGAACAGACAGTAACCTACAGGAACCAGGAGCTACCAATTTCACAGCTGTCTATTAATATTAAATACCATGTATGCAGAATAAACGGGTTTACATTATGTAACATTGTTTTTTTTTTTTTGTGGGGATGAATATTCCCAGTAGAAGCGGAACCGGTTAAAAACTGGTATGAACCGTTGGTTTTTTGCTCCAGAGCAGAACCGGTACCGGATCCTTTATGATGTAACCGGAACGAAAACCGGAACAAAAAACGTTTCGGTTCGACACCCTGGTTTATATGGTGAGAGTAGTATAGAGCCGTTACGTACAACAGCCACTTTTTTCTGATCCAGTTGTAGAAATTTCTAATCCACCACCCATTTCTAATCCAGGTCAAGCCAGGTCTAATCCAGGCTCCACCCCTTCATGGTGATCCACCCAATTTCTATGTGATTGGCTACCCTTCATTGCCACATCTGCTCACTCGCTCATAAACACCACAATTATCTATTCTATTCAATTCTAAGTTGGCTCATAGGCTTCCAAATCGCTCTTTTTTCTAATCCAGTTGTAGGAATTTCTAATCCACCGCCCATTTCTAATCCAGGTCAAGACACTTCTAAACCCTCTAGTTGGTTGGTCACAGCTCCACCCCTTCATCCATCTAATTTCTATGTGATTGGCTACCATTCATTGCCACAACATCTGCTCACTCGCTCGTAGACACCAAAATGATCTATTCTATTCAATTCTAAGTCGGCTCATAGGTTTCTAACCCGCTAACCTGTCTATTGGTCTGGGGGTGGTCACTTTCATTCATTTCTAAAACCTAGTGATTGGCTTGTTGGCTTCCTGTCATACATGCTCAATAGACTCATTGGTCATTCCTACTCACAGGTTATGTGGTCACACGCTTTCAACTGCATATTGCTTCATAATTCCAGCTGCATAATAGACAACCACTCATTGATCAATCCCATTCATTTTTAGGCCAGCTCACTGTTCCCCCAAATTGCTTATTCATCTGGGAGGCCTTCTTTTTTAGCCTGAGTGACTCTCGGCAATGGTTGGGACACAAAAACATGGTAATTAGTTTTCAATGTTTATTGAGTACATCATGGCAGTCTCAGAGATATTGCAGTTCTCCCTGGGGACACATCCATGCACGCCGTACATCTCCGCTCGCATCCATGGCATTTTTTGCATAAAAACCATGTGGATCACCCAGGCACTCGTCCTTCTCTGTCCATGACCCAGAGGCAAACCGCAGGAGAGAACAGTATGTGACAGAAGCATTAATTCTCTTCCTGCACATCTTTTGAAGAGATGAAAGAACATTATGAGCTTCACTATTTATATCACCCACTTAAACTTACCATATTCGTAGCTTCCATAAGGATAGGAGTCGACGTCATTGCACAGGTATCTCTTGTCGTCGTATGCCATCAGACTTCTTTTGACATTTCTGATGGTGTACATACACTGCTTCTTTCCAACGATCGATACTTGTTCGTTAGATACGCTCGTGTGATTGAACAAGGTATCGTAGTATGTCTCATGGAGGAGGTGCTTGCGTACAATATTCCTTTTGACCCCTTTAGCTCTTGCAATTTTTTTTCATCCAGCTAATTTGATGGAATACATTTTAGCTTTCAAACATACTACTTCCTCAATAGGTACACTACCAGTTTCGCTTTTGAATGCCCCAAGTCTTCCACGATTCTTTTCACTGTACAGTGGATGATCCCGATCAAAGGAAGACAGATCTAAGTGGCTGTCGGCGATCGCTCGTAACTGATCTTCGTAGTCCTTGCAGAATAGGCCGAGGATCAAAGAATCCGTGTCAAAGTAGCAGGTAATCACCGGACAAGTGAGCTTGCTCAAGAGGGTTTCGTAGTAGAATGAGTACATGGTTAATTTACTGAGTTCTAAAATCGTAAACCCAATTTGGAGCGGGAAATCGCATTGCACTTTTCTTTTGCGCATTTCGTGCATGACACAATCTGGGGACAAAATTTCCATCCGCACGCATTCTGCCCGAATCCCGAGGCGACTCGCCGTCTCCTCATCGAAGGCTACTCGAATATCACGCATGTTAAATTTATTTAAAAGTGTTCTCCCAAAGACTGCATTATTTGAGAGTTTGTAGAAGTTTCTTTCGAAAGTCGTACACGAGGCAACACGTCTGGCAACATTGTCCTCGATGTAGGGACGCAGGAATGGTGCTTGACGAAATTTTAGAATTTGGTGAATTTTTGTCACCCTCATGCCCAATCTCTATTAGAGTGCGAGCAACGCGTAATGAACGACGTACTCGACCTTGTCCTTGCACGTGAGCAACAGCTTTTTGCTGTTAGCAGGCTGATACATTAATTCTTCGAGAAGCCCTCGCTGGAATGGCGAGAGCCATTCCTTTGGGACGACTGCCTTCTCGGGAGCCAGGGGGAAGTACCTCGTTAGAGCGTGGATAGATTTTGGATACTCCAAGTCACATACGTACACATATCCCACCTCCGAATCCGTGGGGTGACGCATAAAATCCACGGAGCTAAAATCCTCGACCCATTCGAAATTACCGACAGGGAGGTGCTTTATCATACTAAATCCGTAAAGATTGTTGCAATCTATGTATGATATGTACACCTCCTCTTTATCAGGATCATAGCCGCTACACAGAGGGTTATTGGCACGCAAATGACGCCTGCTCACCTGACAGGGCCCCCCATTCTAGCGCACGATTCAATGGTTCTGTACATTTCCTCATCGGTAATCAATTCCAATTTTGCATTCGTATAATTTAACGCGCATTGCACGAATAGGATGCCAGAGAAATGCAATGAAGCAATTCCAATCCGCGTGCGCTGTAGCACAGGCGTCGGAAGTGCTGCATTATGTCTGCATGTAAGAGGGCATCCGTCTTCAGGTACAACGTGTTATAATCCCGTAAACTCGAGCATCCAAAATGTTCAAATACATGCACAGCGTACTGGTAGCCTTCGTCGCTTACATCTTCCCCAGTTAGATCATTTCGAAATGCGGATTTTTCTGGGAGACTCAACTCGTCGTACACTGCAAAAGAACTGAGGTAACTGTAAGGGAACACACCTTTACGAAGCAAAATTTTGTAGTCGTCTCCAAATACCTGCTTCAAGCATTGGAACGCCTCTGCACCCCCCATGGATTTGACGGTTTCCACAAGCTCCCCAAGTGATGAATTTAGGTACTGCATGGTATCTCTGAAGAGGAAGGTACCAATTTCAAACGAACGAATTTTTTCCATGGAGCTGGCCAAAATGAAGGGAGGTCGCTTCCACCCGAGAACGTGAAATTCCCGTAACAGTCCAGCCAAATCATAGGACAAATTGTGGACCATGATCGGCAATTTTTCTCTGGTAGTGCACGCGACGTTACAGGGGTTGCACAGTGTCGCGATATAATTTGTCTCACCCGCAGTACAATGCTTCGAATGATCATGATGCCGGACACGAGGTAGGTCTTTCGCGAATTCCCGTTTACAGTATGCACAGTGGGTGGCAGCTCTGTGCTTGGCTTGTTGTTCGTCGCTCAGCACCATTGCAGCGGGGCAGGCGTTCAAGGCAATCATTTCATCACGCATTTCCATGAGCGCCTTCACACACTGCTTTGCTGCATCTTTCCCATGGTGTGTTCTAATGCGCATCACCTTTGAGTCGTGGGTACGCACGAGCACAGCACAGAAGCTAGAGGTAATGTGACGTTGCATGCCAACACCACTGGGTGCGAGTACGCTCTCAGTGTCCAACGCAACGACGCAGTTGTACTGCTGCGTGTACTGTATTTTAGTAAACTCTACAAAATTTTTTCCCGCCTCGCAAAATTCCAACAGGATTTCGTTCACGTCCGTGCAAAGGCATCGATGTTTCGCCATGCTCTCTTCCTTCACTAAAGAGCGTGTACAGCGTTCGCATACGAAATGGTTACTTCTTGTTGTCAACAAGCGTTCGAGGGACTTAATTCCAAAAAAATGCTCATCTACTTCCAACAAGTGAATTTTCTTTTCCCATTCTAGTTTTGGGGGTCGCGACACATGTACTCCCTGATCGACGTACGCGTACACGTAGACGGAAATCTTGTTTTGGTTTTCGAATTCGTCAAAATCAGAGAAGGATACAGGGAAGTGACTAGGCCACCAGTACTCTGTTGCATAATTTTCATATTTTTTCCATCGGTTCCTTTCCTGCGGGTGCAAGAGGGCGAGCGTATTGTATTTAAAGCACTCGCCCTCCTTACGCTCTGGTAAAGGGACATTCGTTAACACGTTTCTGCGTTTAGCCAAATTTGGGAAGTACCCCATTGCACCCGAATTTTTTAGTTTTCACAGCGGAAATACACATATAAACTTTTTGACGTCAGTGAATACAAACCCACTACCCTCGCGCTGGTAATTTTCAACCCGCCCAGTGGACTCCTGAATCACATCCATCAAAGTATTTACGATAGCTCCATCACTGTGGACTTCGCGAGCAAGCGCCATAAAATGAGCTATGTGTGCGGTTAGATCCCCTCGATTTTCTTTCATCAGTAGACCGTCAGAACAAATGCAAAACCTAAAGGGTATTCTTTGCGCTCGCAAAATAGCAATTATATTGTGGAGGTGGTTCATTAAATATTGTCGCAAGTCCTCTACTCCCTGATCGTGAACAGATGCCAATAGCACAAACGCTTTGACGATACCTCGAAATGCGCTATCAGTTTGAAAGAAAGGCAGGAAGGAAATGTCCACATAGGGATGTGATCGCTCAACGTGAGCATGCAATGTGCCAGGTGAAATGTCTGGAGAAGATGGTGAATTCACTTCCAATGGCTCATCATCCCCGATATCATGAGGATCAAAAAAGCAGAACACGCATCTAGGCACTGAAAAAAAAAAAGAAGAAACAGTAAGAAAACGTGCACCACAGAGCGTGGATGAAAAATACTTACTTTTGAAGCGAGCTCCGCACACTCCCGAAGCGATGCGAAGACTGCTGCCTCTTTACACATCCTCCCCACTTATATAGCGGCGACCTCGCTGCATGCCCCAACATGCAGGGGCGCGAGGAGTCGTCATAGCCTAAAAATAAACTTGCTCTGCATGTTCAAGGTCGCAGCTTGCCCTTGGCTTCACGTAATGCTCCGTCCACCTACACGATTGCCGCACCTGAGCGCAAAGTTCGCTCTCATCACATGTCATTCCGATATGCAAGTTGCTTCCATGAGCAGGCACACAACCATCCCTTTTTATTCACAGTGGCTGTGGAATTTCAACAATATTACTTAAATGAAACAAATTGCAGTGAAATGCAGATTCATCTCAGACAGGAATTTCTACCCGCAGCATTAAGCCCTCAGATACCAGCATTTCTGCTCGAATAGCAAACTACCTATGACTTCAAAAATTAAAGCTAACAAACTACCGTCAACTGACAAAACATCCATTTCTCCTATCAGATAATTATTGCATAATGCTACATACAGTCGCATTGTCCCTGCGTAAAGAAACCACAGGACAAGGGTACACAAATTCACTTAAGCGATGAGGGAAAAGGCTTAAGACCTCAGGTCACCACACATCGCCACGCGGCTAGCACAACATGACACCAACAACATACTAGAAGCAGGAAGAACTGCAACACTGCTAAACAAGTCCAGACATGCCACGATGACGTCACAAACCAAGAAAAAAGTACACACGCGCGCGCACACAGCAGCTCAGGAATGCACAAGTAGAGGTGCTTTATTGGAATTTCTACTCCTGGCTCAGACACCAACATTTCTGCTCAAATACCCATAACTGCAAGATTAAGTACTGCTTACTTCATCAAGCACCCAACAAAATCAAACAAACAAACAAAAACAAACAAACCCACTTTCCGTGATAGAACACTATTCAGCTTTACCAAGTGATTTTCTTCTGCTTTAGCAGTGAAAGAAAAAAAGAGCCATGAAAAATTACACGTACTTTTGCTTGAATAGCTATAACTGCAAAAAAAAAAGAAAAAAGAAACCGAAGCACATGCTAATAAACGGAGAAAAAGGCACCCATTTCTGCTATCAGATAATTATTGCATAATGCTACATACACAGTCGCGTTGCCCCTGTTTAAAGAAAGCACAGGACAAGGGTACACAAATCGAATTGGGAAAAAAAAATCACTTCTAGTCTACTCGCGCAGCATAATACGATATACGCTTTTTTTTTACGGGCGAAAATTGCAATAAGAAGACACTGCTATGCAAGTGCAACAACCCTTTATTTTTAAACCAACATTTCATGCAATACCACATAAATTTATCACTCGAGTCACACGAAAAGGCATACACAATGTACTTACTGGTTAAGTGGGGTCACAGTTGCACACACACACAACACAGACACAACGAGCGACAGTGAAAAATAAGAAATTAATCACACTTCTGCTCGAATAGCAAAGTGTCAAGCATAACAAAACACATTTTCTACCACCAGAAAATTATTAAACAGAATAATACAATATTCGCAAAAATTAAGCTTGTGTGGCAAACACACAACCTGATGAACACACCCATTCACATCTGCTTCCTGAATTTGTTATACAGGCGTGAGCGATTCGATAAGAATATAAAGCACGCTGCTTGGAGAAAGCATATATCATGTGCAGGGCGGTCTACTCTATTGAAAATGCGATAAACCTCATTTTTCAAACAAAAGAAAATCACAGTCGGCATAATATACGGCAATATCGGCAATATCACTGAAGTCAAACACATTGAACTTACTTGTCAAGTGGGGTCCCAGCTGCACAAACGCGCACGCACACTCACACATTTTTAGTGTCTCACAACGAGTAAAAACCCAAGGTCTATTCACAGCCACATAAATTCATATTATTCCTCACGTCAATAATTATCCAGCCATCGTCAAAACGGGGAACACGCATATTCCAATGCGAAACAATAGGCCTTCGCGCCGGATGTAATACGATATCGCCAGTCGACCGTCCCAAAGCAAAAAAGAAACACAGCATCTCAGGAATGCATGTTGCCTATACATCCAAGAACAGCGTGCAGCAATTATAACACAGAATGAGATTCATTTCTTTGTACTTTTGTTTGCTTGTATATAAATATTTCACAAGAAATATTACAGAGTGTAAAAGGAGAACAGCATTCGCTACACCCTGTAGCTCTTATCATTTTTAAACAAACCAGTTTTCATAACCACACTACCATTCACTAAATAGGGGAGTCACTAATGATTCAAATAAGATAAAATATCATTCCATCATCATTGATTGCAAACTTCACGTAAGAATAAGCAAGTGCTGCGCGTCGTATTTTTCTTATAAGAAACACCAAATCTCGCCGCGTTAAACACAAACAGCAAAGATTTTTTGTATTTTGTATTTATTTTTGTCGTTTCCAGCAGCTCATTACTTTGTGCGAGTCATCAAAAATTAAAAATTTCTGATCTGCTGCTGTTAAAGTGATAAAACAGTGTGCCTGCAAGGGGAAACGATAACGGAGCGCGCGTCATAGCGTCAAGCGTGTCCTAACTGCGTGAACGGGCCGGGATGTGGCTCACATGGGGGCACACTGTTTTATCACTTTAACGGCAGCAGATCAGAAATTTTTAATTTTTGATGACTCGCACAAAGTAATGAGCTGCTGGAAACGACAAAAATAAACATAAAATACAAAAAAAAACCCGTTGCTGTTTGTGTTTAACGCGGCGAGATTTGGTGTTTCTTATAAGAAAAATACGACGCGCAGCACTTGCTTATTCTTGCGTGAAGTTTGCAATCAATGATGATGGTATGATATTTTATCTTAGTTGAATCGTTAGTGACTCCCCTATTTAGTGAATGGTAGTGTGGTTATGAAAACTGGTTTGTTTAAAAATGACAAGAGCTACAGGGTGTAGCGAATGCTGTTCTCCTTTTACACTCTGTAATATTTCTTGTGAAATATTTATATACAAGCAAACAAAAGTACAAAGAAATGAATCTCATTCTGTGTTATAATTGCTGCACGCTGTTCTTGGATGTATAGGCAACATGCATTCCTGAGATGCTGTGTTTCTTTTTTGCTTTGGGACGGTCGACTGGCGATATCGTATTACATCCGGCGCGAAGGCCTATTGTTTCGCATTGGAATATGCGTGTTCCCCGTTTTGACGATGGCTGGATAATTATTGACGTGAGGAATAATATGAATTTATGTGGCTGTGAATAGACCTTGGGTTTTTACTGGTTGTGAGACACTAAAAAGGTGTGAGTGTGCGTGCGCGTTTGTGCAGCTGCGACCCCACTTGACAAGTAAGTTCAATGTGTTTGACTTCAGTGATATTGCCGACATTGCCGTATATTATGCCGACTGTGATTTTCTTTTGTTTGAAAAATGAGGTTCATCGCATTTTCAATAGAGTAGACCGCGCTGCACATGATATATGCTTTCTCCAAGCAGCGTGCTTTATATTCTTATCGAATCGCTCACGCCTGTATAACAAATTCAGGAAGCAGATGTGAATGGGTGTGTTCCTCAGGTTGTGTGTTTGCCACACAAGCTTAATTTTTGCGAATATTGTATTATTCTGTTTAATAATTTTCTGGTGGTAGAAAATGTGTTTTGTTATGCTTGACACTTTGCTATTCGAGCAGAAGTGTGTGTAATTTCTTATTTTTCACTGTCGCTCGTTGTGTCTGTGTTGTGTGTGTGTGTGCAACTGTGACCCCACTTAACCAGTAAGTACATTGTGTATGCCTTTTCGTGTGACTCGAGTGATAAATTTATGTGGTATTGCATGAAATGTTGGTTTAAAAATAAAGGGTTGTTGCACTTGCATAGCAGTGTCTTCTTATTGCAATTTTCGCCCGTAAAAAAAAAGCGTATATCGTATTATGCTGCGCGAGTAGACTAGAAGTGATTTTTTTTTCCCAATTCGATTTGTGTACCCTTGTCCTGTGCTTTCTTTACACAGGGACAACGCGACTGTGTATGTAGCATTATGCAATAATTATCTGATAGCAGAAATGGGTGCCTTTTTCTCCATTTATTAGCATGTGCTTCGGTTTCTTTTTTCTTTTCTTTTTTTTGCAGTTATAGCTATTCAAGCAAAAGTACGTGTAATTTTTCATGGCTCTTTTTTTCTTTCACTGCTAAAGCAGAAGAAAATCACTTGGTAAAGCTGAATAGTGTTCTATCACGGAAGGTGGGTTTGTTTGTTTTTGTTTGTTTGTTTGATTTTGTTGGGTGCTCGATGAAGTAAGCAGTACTTAATCTTGCAGTTATGGGTATTTGAGCAGAAATGTTGGTGTCTGAGCCAGGAGTAGAAATTCCAATAAAGCACCTCCCCTTGTGCGTTCCTGAGCTGCTGTGTGCGCGCGCGTGTGTGCTTTTTTCTTGGTTTGTGACGTCATCGTGCCATGTCTGGACTTGTTTAGCAGTGTTGCAGTTCTTCCCGCTTCTATTATGTTGTTGGTGTCATGTTGTGCTAGCCGCGTGGCGATGTGTGGTGACCTGAGGTCTTAAGCCTTTTCCCTCATCGCTTAAGTGAATTTGTGTACCCTTGTCCTGTGGTTTCTTTACGCAGGGACAATGCGACTGTATGTAGCATTATGCAATAATTATCTGATAGGAGAAATGGATGTTTTGTCAGTTGACGGTAGTTTGTTAGCTTTAATTTTTGAAGTCATAGGTAGTTTGCTATTCGAGCAGAAATGCTGGTATCTGAGGGCTTAATGCTGCGGGTAGAAATTCCTGTCTGAGATGAATCTGCATTTCACAGCAATTTGTTTCATTTAAGTAATATTATTGAAATTCCACAGCCACTGTGAATAAAAAGGGATGGTTGTGTGCCTGCTCATGGAAGCAACTTGCATATCGGAATGACATGTGATGAGAGCGAACTTTGCGCTCAGGTGCGGCAATGGTGTAGGCGGACGGAGCATTACGTGAAGCCAAGGGCAAGCTGCGACCTTGAACATGCAGAGCAAGTTTATTTTTAGGCTATGACGACTCCTCGCGCCCGTGCATGTTGGGGCATGCAGCGAGGTCGCCGCTATATAAGTGGGGAGGATGTGTAAAGAGGCAGCAGTCTTCGCATAGCTTCGGGAGTGTGCGGAGCTCGCTTCAAAAGTAAGTATTTTTCATCCACGCTCTGTGGTGCACGTTTTCTTAGTGTTTCTTCTTTTCTTTTTCAGTGCCTAGATGCGTGTTCTGCTTTTTTGATCCTCATGATATCGGGGATGATGAGCCATTGGAAGAGAATTCACCATCTTCTCCAGACATTTCACCTGGCACATTGCGTGCTCACGTTGAGCGACCACATCCCTATGTGGACATTTCCTTCCTGCCTTTCTTTCAAACTGATAGCGCATTTCGAGGTATCGCCAAAGCGTTTGTGCTACTGGCATCTGTTCACGATCAGGGAGTAGAGGACTTGCGACAATATTTAATGAACCACCTCCACAATATAATTGCTATTTTGCAAGCGCAAAGAATACCCTTTAGGTTTTGCATTTGTTCTGACGTTCTAATGATGAAAGAAAATCGAGGGAAGTAACCGCACACATAGCTCATTTTATGGCGCTTGTTCGTGAAGTCCACAGTGATGGAGCTGTCGTAAATACTTTGATGGATGTGATTCAGGAGTCCACTGGGCGGGTTGAAAATTACCAGCGCGAGGGTAGTGGGTTTGTATCCACTGACGTCCAAAAAGTTCAAATGTGTATTTCCGCTGTGAAAACTAAAAAATTCGGGTGCAATGGGGTACTTCCCACAAATTTGGCTAAACGCAGAAACGTGTTAACGAATGTCCCTTTACTAGAGCGTAAGGAGGGCGAGTGCTTTAAATACAATACGCTCGCCCTCTTGCACCCGCAGGAAAGGAACCGATGGAAAAAATATGAAAATTATGTAACAGAGTACTGGTGGCCTAGTCACTTCCCTGTATTCTTCTCTGATCTTGACGAATTCGAAAACCAAAACAAGATTTCCGTCTACGTGTACGCGTACGTCGATCAGGGAGTACATGTGTCGCGACTCCCAAAACTAGAATGGGAAAAGAAAATTCACTTGTTGGAAGTAGATGAGCATTTTTTTGGGATTAAGTCCCTCGAACGCATGTTGACAACAAGAAGTAACCATTTCGTATGCGAACGCTGTACACGCTCTTTCGTGAAGCAAGAGAGCATGGCGAAACATCGACGCCTTTGCACGGACGTGAACGAAATCCTGTTGGAATTTTGCGAGCCGGGAAAAAAATTTGTAGAGTTTACTAAAATACAGTACATGCAGCAGTACAACTACGTCGTTGTGTTGGACACTGAGAGCGTACTCGCACCCAGTGGTGTTGGCATGCAACGTCACATTACCTCTAGCTTCTGTGCTGTGCTCGTGCGTACCCACGACTCAAAGGTGATGCGCATTAGAACACACCATGGGGAAGATGCAGCAAAGCAGTGTGTGAAGGCGCTCATGGAAATGCGTGATGAAATGATTGCCTTGAACGCCTGCCCCGCTGCAATGGTGCTGAGCGACGAACAACAAGCCAAGCACAGAGCTGCCACCCACTGTGCATACTGTAAACGGGAATTCGCGAAAGACCTACCTCGTGTCCGGCATCATGATCATTCGAAGCATTGTACTGCGGGTGAGACAAATTATATCGCGACACTGTGCAACCCCTGTAACGTCGCGTGCACTACCAGAGAAAAATTGCCGATCATGGTCCACAATTTGTCTTATGATTTGGCTGGACTGTTACGGGAATTTCACGTTCTCGGGTGGAAGCGACCTCCCTTCATTGTGGCCAGCTCCATGGAAAAAATTCGTTCGTTTGAAATTGGTACCTTCCTCTTCAGAGATACCATGCAGTACCTAAATTCATCACTTGGGGAGCTTGTGGAAACCGTCAAATCCATGGGGGGTGCAGAGACGTTCCAATGCTTGAAGCAGGTATTGGAGACGACTACAAAATTTTCCTTCATAAAGGTGTGTTCCCTTACAGTTACCTTAGTTCTTTTGCAGTGTACGACGAGTTGAGTCTCCCAGAAAAATCCGCATTCAAAATGATCTAACTGGGGAAGATGTAAGCGACGAAGGCTACCAGTACGCTGTGCATGTATTTGAACATTTTGGATGCTCGAGTTTACGGGATTATAACACGTTGTACCTGAAGACGGATGCCCTCTTACATGCAGACATAATGCAGCACTTCCGACGCCTGTGCTACAGCGCACGCGGATTGGAATTGCTTCATTGCGTTTCTCTGGCATCCTATTCGTGGCAATGCGCGTTAAATTATACGAATGCAAAATTGGAATTGATTACCGATGAGGAAATGTACAGAACAATCGAATCGGACGTTAGAGGCGGGCTCTGTCAGGCGAGCAGGCGTCATTTGTGTGCCAATAACCCTCTGTGTAGCGGCTATGATCCTGATAAAGAGGAGGTGTACATATCATACATAGATTGCAACAGTCTTTACGGATTTAGTATGATAAAGCACCTCCCTGTCGGTGATTTCGAATGGGTCGAGGATTTTAGCTCCGTGGATTTTATGCATCACCCCACGGATTCGGAGGTGGGGTATGTGTACGTATGTGACTTGGAGTATCCAAAATCTATCCATGCTCTAACGAGGTACTTCCCCCTGGCTCCCGAGAAGGCAGTCGTCCCAAAGGAATGACTCTCGCCATTCCAGCGAGGGCTTCTCGAAGAATTAATGTATCAGCCTGCTAACAGCAAAAAGCTGTTGCTCACGTGCAAGGACAAGGTCGAGTACGTCGTTCATTACGCGTTGCTCGCACTCTATTGTAGATTGGGCATGAGGGTGACGAAAATTCACCAAATTCTAAAATTTCGTCAAGCACCATTCCTGCGTCCCTACATCGAGGACAATGTTGCCACACGCGTTGCCTCGTGTACGACTTTCGAAAAAAACTTCTACAAACTCTCAAATAATGCAGTCTTTGGGAGAACACTTTTAAATAAATTTAACATGCGTGATATTCGAGTAGCCTTCGATGAGGAGACGGCGAGTCGCCTCGGGAGTCTGGCAGAATGCGTGCGGATGGAAATTTTGTCCCCAGATTGTGTCATGCACGAAATGCGCAAAAGAAAAGTGCGATGCGATTTCCCGCTCCAAATTGGGTTTACGATTTTAGAACTCAGTAAATTAACCATGTACTCATTCTACTACGAAACCCTCTTGAGCAAGCTCACTTGTCCGGTGATTACCTGCTACTTTGACACGGATTCTTTGATCCTCGGCCTATTCTGCAAGGACTACGAAGATCAGTTACGAGCGATCGCCGCCGACCACTTAGATCTGTCTTCCTTTGATCGGGATCATCCACTGTACAGTGAAAAGAATCGTGGAAGACTTGGGGCATTCAAAAGCGAAACTGGTAGTGTACCTATTGAGGAAGTAGTACGTTTGAAAGCTAAAATGTATTCCGTCAAATTAGTTGGAGGAAAGCAAATTGCAAGAGCTAAAGGGGTCAAAAAGAATATTGTACGCAAGCACCTCCTCCATGAGACATACTACGATACCTTGTTCAATCACACGAGCGTATCGAACGAACAAGTATCGATCGTTGGAAAGAAGCAGTGTATGTACACCATCAGAAATGTCAAAAGAAGTCTGATGGCATACGACGACAAGAGATACCTGTGCAATGACGTCGACTCCTATCCTTATGGAAGCTACGAATATGGTAAGTTTAAGTGGGTGATATAAATAGTGAAGCTCATAATGTTCTTTCATCTCTTCAAAAGATGTGCAGGAAGAGAATTAATGCTTCTGTCACATACTGTTCTCTCCTGCGGTTTGCCTCTGGGTCATGGATAGAGAAGGACGAGTGCCTGGGTGATCCACATGGTTCTTATGCGAAAAATGCCATGGATGCGAGCGGAGATGTACGGCGTGCATGGATGTGTCCCCAGGGAGAACTGCAATATCTCTGAGACTGCCATGATGTACTCAATAAACATTGAAAACTAATTACCATGTTTTTGTGTCCCAACCATTGCCGAGAGTCACTCAGGCTAAAAAAGAAGGCCTCCCGGATGAATAAGCAATTTGGGGGAACTGTGAGCTGGCCTAAAAATGAATGGGATTGATCAATGAGTGGTTGTCTATTATGCAGCTGGAATTATGAAGCAATATGCAGTTGAAAGCGTGTGACCGCGTAACCTGTGAGTAGGAATGACCAATGAGTCTATCGAGCATGTATGACAGGAAGCCAACAAGCCAATCACTAGGTTTTAGAAATGAATGAAAGTGACCACCCCCAGACCAATAGACAGGTGAGCGATTTGGAAGCCTATGAGCCAACTTAGAATTCAATAGAATAGATAATTTTGGTGTTTATGAGCGAGTGAGCAGATGTGGCAATGAAGGGTAGCCAATCACATAGAAATTGGGTGGATCACCATGAAGGGGTGGAGCCTGGATGAGACCTGGCTTGACCTGGATTAGAAATGGGTGGTGGATTAGAAATTTCTACAACTGGATTAGAAAAAAGTGGCTGTTGTACGTAACGGCTCTATACTACTGTGAGCAGACGCACTCACATGATTTCAGTAACGGCGATTAACATTTGGACCGATGTCAACGGAATTCTTGAATTCTCTGCTTTACTAAATCATACTCTACAGCTTTTCCCGGCGTTATTAATCCTCTTGTCGTACATTTTAATCCTTATACCATGACATTTAACCCATGTGCCATCGGAATTAATCCTCATTTCATTATTTTTAATCCTCATTTCACGTAATTTATTCCGTTTCTCATGCAATTTAATCCAAGTGACTATGTGTGGGCTACATGACTTTTTTTTTGTATTTTGGGACAATTCCCATGTGTACGCATATTGCACGTCCTTTTCACTAATATTGTGGGTTTCTGCACCATAACGGGATACTGTGGGACTGTCAATCTGGATTACGGTGTTGTGGGACTATTCCCATGTCTACGAGTATTATCCATGGTTTTCATTAAAAACGTGGGTTTCTGAACGGGATACTGTGGGACTGCCAATCTGGATTGTGATACTGTGGGACTATTTCCAAGTCTACAGATATTACATATGCTTTTATTGAAAACATGGGTTTCTGCATTGTAATGGGATACTGTGGGACTGTGTATAAGGATTACGATATTGTGGGACTATTCCCATGTTACGGATATTGCCCATGCTTTTCATTCAAAATGCATGTTTCTGGAGTATAACGGGATACTGTGGGATTGTCTATCTGGTTTAGGATATTGTGGAGCTATTCCCATGTGTGCAGGTATTACCCATGCTGTTCATTAAATATGTGGGTTTCTGCACTGTAATGGCATACTGTGGGACTGGCAATTTTGATTACGATATCCTGGGACAATAAGCATGTCTATGGGTATTCCCTGTGCTTTTAATTAAAAACACGGGTTTTTGCACTAATGGGATACTGAGATAATGGGTATTTTGAGACAATTTCCATGTCTACGAGTATTGCACATGCTATTCATTAATAATGCGAGTTTCTGCACCATAATGGGATACTGTGGGACGGTCAATCTGGATTGTGTTTTTGTGGGACTATTCCCATATCTACGGATTTTACCCATGGTTTTCATTAAAAATACGGGTTTCTGTACCGTAATGGGATACAGTGGGACTGTCAACCTTGCTTATGATATTGTGGGACTATTCCCATGTGTGCCGGTATTACCTATGCTTTTCATTAAATATGCGGGTTTCTGCACCTTAATGGGATACTGTGGGGCTGTCGATCTTGATTACGATATCCTGGGACTATATGCATGTCTACGGGTATTCCCCGTGCTTTTCATTAAAAACGCGGGTTTTCGCACTAATGGGATACTGTGGGACTGTCAATCTGGATAGCGGTATTGTGGGACTATTCCCATGTCTACGGATTTTACCCATGGTTTTCATTAAAAACGCGGGTTTCTGCACTGTAATGGGATACTCTGAGACTGTCAGTCCTGATTACGATATTGTGGGGCTATTCCCACGTCTACGGGTATTCCCCGTGCTTTTAATTCAAAATGAGGGTTTTGCACTGTAATGGGATACTATGGGACTGTCTATCTGGATCACAGTATCCCATTACAGTGCAGAATCCCACATATTTAACGAAAAGCATGGGTAATACCCGCACACATGGGAATAGTTCCACAATATCCTGAACCAGACAGACAATCCCACAGTATCCCGTTATACTCCAGAAACCTGCATTTTGAATGAAAAGCATGGGTAATACCCATAGACATGGAAATAGTCCCACAATATCGTAATGAAGATTGACGGTCCCACAGTATCCCATTACAGTGCAAAAAACGCGTTTTTAATAGAAAGCACTGGAATAACCGTAGACTTGCTTATAGTCCCAGGATATCGTAATGAAGATCGACAGTCCCACATTATCCCATTACAGTGCAGAAAGCCGCATATATAATGAAAAGCATGGGTAATATCTGTACACCTGGGAATAGTCCCACAATATCGTAATCCATGTACAGAGTCTCACAGTATCCCATTACAATGCAGAAACCCACGTTTTTAATGAAAACCATGGGTAATACTCGTAGACATGGGAATAGTCCCACAACACCGTAATCCAGATTGACAGTCCCACAGTATCCCGTTATGGTGCAGAAACCCACAATATTAGTGAAAAGCATGTGCAATATGCGTACACATGGGAATTGTCCCAAAATACACAAAAAAAAGTCATGTAGCCCACACACAGTCACTTGGATTAAATTGCATGGAAAACGGATTAAATTATGTGAAATGAGGATTAAAAATAATGAAAGGAGGATTAATTCTGATGGCAAATGGATTAAATGTCATGGTATAAGGATTAAAATGTACGACAAGAGGATTAATAACGGCGGAAAAAGCTGTAGTTTCGAAAGAGTTGTTGGCCGTCACGTCACAAACTAATGTTTATATTAATATATTGGGTGTTAACTTCAAGCATTAGCAACCCTTGATATCGGTTCAAGGTTGGAGCAGAAGACAACAATATTCATCATGTAGTCCGAAATGCGTATAGTCACCCTAGGTCATCGCACATAATGCCATTGTATATATTTTAAACTATGTACACAGTAAGAGACAGACGCAAACGTGATTATGAAGGAATTGTCTTTGTTAAGTGCATCTGCCAAGCGCACATATTTGTGCACTGATTTCTGCAATGACAGCTTTTAATACCTTTTGTGCATTTTGCACTGGCTCTTATAGTTCACTTCACTCACACAGTTCACTTCTTCACAACGGCATTGCTTACGCTCTTCGTAGGTTTATGCAAACTTCCTAACTGTTTATCACCGGTTCTGCACTGAAAAAGCATCGGCCAGTTCTGCGATTATTTGCTGCGACATTGGGTCCCCAAGCGGATTCTGGAGTGAATATGTCTACAGATTTGCACACAACTGTATGCGTAAAATAGCTCGAAGCATGCAAAACAGCCTTAAGTCATTGTGCTTGATATAGCACGCTCGAAATTATCGCATTTACCAGCTGTATTACATTCGCATGTGCCAGCATGCATGTATGTTTTTTTTTGTCTATAACGTCTGCCATCTTGGAAGCAAGAGCGAAAATATCTACATCCGGCAGATACAAGTGATATGGTGATTTAACGCACACGTTGCCGATTTTTCAGCTCGCGCTGGGTGGCTCGTTGGTGTGGGAATCATAGACCGAGAAGCGGAAGCGAGAAGCGCGACATTTTCACGCTCTCGCGTCTCAAAATCACTTGGCAGCTGTAGTCATTGGACAATGAAGACAATGAAAAGTTCGTTGATCTCTAAGGGATACATTGACCAAGTCTGTTGTGCACACGTATTTGGTATACGTGTTAAGCACATAATCCCTATATTTATTGGTTTAGACACTGGCCACAGTGGTCAAGACTGACCAAATACAGCAGGGGTATGGACCACGAGCTAAAGCCAGCATTGAAATATGTGAGCGTGCGCTCGTACCTAGAATCCGATAAAATTACGTAGCCGCACCTGAAACTTTGACGGACGGTCAACAGAAGCTCTCACTCAGATATAGAATACATACTGCATACTGGCACTGTGCATATCTACAATCTGGTACATTCCACGCCAACTGATCCAACGATTGCGCTTGATCATCGTTGATTGTCGCGAAAAAAAATCATGCATTGCGATGGTAGAGATATACCAAATTCCAAGTATTAGCCTGAATCACCGCCGCGTTCCGACGCTAGGGAGCTCTAAAGTTTGCGCTTCGAGCAAAAATAATCATTCCTGTGGAAGCGTGTCGCCAGCGTGCTACTGCATCAAAGGAGCTGAAAATCTAAACGTGTTTTCTAGAGGGACATCACCTACCCACCGAGTCTCATTAGTCTGTCGCAAAATTTAGGTATTAGGGAATTCTTCGAAACATTTGCCCAACTTTGATATTTTTCCTAAAGATAGCTACAGCATCTAAGAAACCCAAATTTTGCAAGTATAACGTCCATCACGACCAGCTTCTAATAGAAGATTCGGAACTCTGGTGTAGTGAATTAAATTAGAAATTAATTTTAAAGTTAAATTTAGGTGTAGTAAAAATCTCGTAAAATCACGGAAATCCGTGAAAAGAAACTTTTCAACCGCGATAACAAGCTAGAAAGGGATGCTTTACATAGAACTGTAGAAGAACAGCTCATTTATGCGTGGAGAAAACATTAGAAACGTACTTTTTTGTATTGAAGCAATAACTTTTGTTTCGGCGGCATAGTTGCGGCGTAGGCTTCGCAGGGCGGTCACCGAGCATGAGCTCACTTAGCTCCTCCCCACCTCGAAAAACGTAGTCTAAAACTGAATTTATTGCGGTAGAAATGCTGGAGGCTGTCCTTTAAGCTAAGTCAATATTGAAATGGCGATTTGCGTAATGACCTTTTTCGGCAGTCTCAATGTCGGGGCCGCAGAAGTCTCAAGTTCGCTTCAACTTCACTTGACGACTGTTTTCCATTTTCCCCTTTCGGCCCTTGCAGCCATACGACTATCAAGTGAACTATGGCACTTAAAGAAAAGGCACCACCAGTGGAATTCCAACCCGCTGCATTTATTTGAAGTATGCAAGCGGGAGTTATGTGGCTTCTGTTGTGCTTGTCTTTGTACGTTTAATTGCCTCGTTCACTGCATCGTGACTGTAAATGTTTTACTGCTGTCTATACACATGTCGACCTTGTACAACTTGCACTCTGTCTTGGGTTTCTGCTTCCTTCAGGTCTCAGATTTTTTGCTCCCTTCGTTGACAATAATGGTGCTTGACCAATGCAACTAAGCGAAATATTCTCTACAGGGGAATTCTATATTTGCAGAAGGTTTAAAACACCGTCGTTTGAACTCGACTGATTTGGACATGTGCAATCTGCTCTTCCTGATTTGGTAGACCTCTTCTTTTTTATTTGAATGCGATTGAGCTGTCCGCTATTTTGAACCTATTCAAACACGCTGATGAAACTTAGGCTCTACTAGTACAGCAAATAATACCCACATGGGTAAGTGTTGAATCGCTTTCCTTCATGTGCCGAAGCTTGTTTTACTATAACCTTTACCCAGCAAACAACGAATGAGTGTTACATTCGATTATTGGGATTCTCTGTCCTTCGAAGTTGTTCACGATTGGCGCTCGTGTGAATGTTCCGTTTTGAGATTACAGTTAGTGATCCACTTCTTAGTAAAACTCTTATTTCAGAGACGGTGCTGCGTCACGATAGTGTAAGAAAATAGAAATAAAAACATTGTCAATCTCTGTCACCAGGTATATGACTCTGGAATACCCCCTCTTGGCATTTCTTGCAACATATACCGTGGGATGGGTCCCTGTGACGTGACTGATGGGAGAACGTTGGAGAGGGTCGCAGCAAAAGCCAGCCTACAGCTGTCATTCAACAGCCATATCCTAACGCCTCATGATTTGTACACATGTGCAAATGAATATTCAGGAAATATAACAGCAGTATGAGTCACCAAAAATGAAAATGAAAGGGAGTCTACGATCCTCCTTCGAAACACAGAAATGACCTTACAGTGCCTGGTACAAGAAGCTATCATTCGTTTGTTGCGGTCTCCTGCTGTCAGTGCAATGCTAACGTCGTTTTCACTAAAACAATAATATTCCTTGACGAAAGGGGACTGTTCTTGCTGCAGCGAATGTTGGATAATGTACACAATTCCTTCTTGGAGTTATTGACATCAGGCATTACAAATTTTCCAGCCTTGTTTATGCGAGAAAAAGAGAAAACAGCTGTCAGGCGAACTTAGCCCCGAAATTGAGACTGTCGAAAAGGTCAATAGGAAAATCGCCATTTTGGTGTTGACTTAATTAGCTTAGAGAACTATCTCCAGTCTTTCTGTTGCAGTAACTTCAATTTTATACAATGTTCTTCAGGGTGAGCAGGAGCAAGGTGCGCCCATACTCGGTAACCGCGCTGCGAAGCCTACTTCGCTGGTATGCCGCCGAAAGTAAATAATAAGTTCAATTTAAAAAAGGTACTTTTCTAGTGTTTTCTCCGTGCATAAATGAGGTGATATTCTACAGTTCTATATAAAGCACGTCTCTCTAGCTTGTTATCGCGGTTGAAAATTTCCTCACTGATACATGCACTTTTCAATGATTTCCGTGCTTCTAAGAATATTTTACTACACCTAAATCGCTGAGGAAATACTTCAGAGTTTTTTATTAGAAGGTAGTAGAAGGACCTTACGCCTGCAAAATTTGGTTTTGTTAAAGGCAATAATTATGTTTATAAAAAATCGCAAATTTGGGCAAATGTCGAAGTGTTTCCCAGAATTCTCCAAATTCTAAACTTTGCGTTAAACTGCTGAGACTCCGTCAGTAGGTGGCATGGTCCTTCTAGAAAACCCATTCAAAATTTCAGCTTCTGCAGTGCTGTAGGACGCTGACGACACGCTTCCATAGGGAGTATGGTTTTTGATAGCAACACAAACTTCAAAGCCCTCTAGCGTCGGAACGCGGAGGTGTTTGAGTCTAATACTTGGGATTTGGTACACCTCTACCACCGCAGTGCACTCTTTCTCTTTTTTTTTCATGGGAATCGGCGTTCATCGAGCGCAATCGCTGGATCACTTGGCGTGGAATGCACCATTCCAGCTGGAAGGAGACAACAGTTGTGCCCGTTTTGATACTATGCAAACCAGAAATGCCGTATCGTCATTTCGCGCTCCAAGCTTTACAAGATCTATGAGAAAGCTGATAGAAAGAGTGGTTTTGCATCGCCTGGAATGATAGCTCGAAAAACAAAGTTGCTTCCTCTGGTGGGATTTCGCCCCCGCCGAAGCCTCATGAATCCAGTTCTCGATGGAGTCTCTACAGTTCAGCGTTCTCGTGCTCACCGACGTGTAGTCGCATAAGTTTTCTTGCACGTCAAGCGCGCTTATGACACTCTTTCGCACATTTGGTTGCCGCACGTCTTGCACATTTTTAGTGTATCATGCCGACTCTTCTGCGGACGGAACTGTAGCTATCGGTACATTCCAAGGCCAAAGCCCTTCCACCTTCATGTGGTGATGGGGACCCTCAAACAGATGATTCCTCGATAAGTGGCGTTCTCTGTCGATGCAGATGATGTTGCCCCTTGAACAGTAGAAATATCAGTGGCTTTAAATAACATCGAAGGCCTGAGGCTTTGTGTGTTTGTCCGTTCTTCCAGCCTCGGAACATCAGTTCCCATCGTGTTCAACGGATGCCGCTTGCGTCGCCTCGTCGTATGAATGTGTGCGTGAGTGAGAAAGCATGTAAGAGTGAAAATGGAATGAGTGAGTGAGGGAGTGAGTGAGTGGGTGGATGTGGCCCGTCCCTTCACATGGCGCAACCTTGGAAGTCATTGGAGGGGCGTGTTAGCTTATCTGAATTGGGTAGGCCCTGGACCGGCAATCCACAAGATGTGGGTTCGAGTCCCGCAGCTGGCTAACCTTTTCAGTGACTTCCTTCTTTCTTCGTTTAAATAACATCCACAAGTATGTCACACAACTTGGGATGGACCTTTCGCTCGAAAAGCGCATCGGGCGTCCGTTCACACGCAGGGCTATGATAAATTTCTCACTGTGGGTCGGTGCAGAGAAGCTTGAGATGGTACGTTTCCATCCCTGCCTTGCCATGGTCACACAATGGGATCTGTTCTGGACACGCCATATTGAGCACCCCGAAACCAAAGTGCACCGATGGCTCCCCGCTATTCAACACATTTTTGGCTGATGATGAAGCTTTGCTCAAGACTGCTTTCTTCAATTACACACAGGATTGGTGCGGGCGGCTGTATATTACAGCCTATAGAGAATTCCTACAACTTCACTCTATACTGTTCGGAGCCTGTTTTGTCGTTAGCATTCGTCGTTCTCCCAAAGGGAAACAGCTCGACACTTCCTCCGTTCGCGTGCACCCTGAGTAGCATCGATGGCACGTGGTATCCCCACTGGCTTCGCAGCTAAGGACGTAACACCACAGGAAGCCCCTTGGTTCCTACCGCTCCCACTCATCTTCTTGAGACTTCTGGATATTCGGGAACGAAGAGACCAAGTTCTCCCCATATCCTTCGATGCTATTTTCATGCTCTGATAGAAGAGACATTTTCCACTTCTGGAGCAGTATACACGAATGACGCTTCCAGAAACGGAAAGTCTGCATCGGCGTTTGTAATACCATACAACGACGCCTTTCGCATCCAGCTTCATCAACAGCTGCACATCTCTATGCCATTGTATTCTTTTTGCAGCATATAGTTGATTTGTGCGCGCAAGAATGGCCAGTACTCACCGACTCTTCTTCAGAGCTCACCAAAGTTTTCTACGAAGCTGTTGCTTGAAGAGTAATAGAAGAGCTTGGCTAGCAGTAACCTATTGATCTTGCCTTCACAGGATCCCGGTGTAATGTATACCAGTCCGGTGAGAGAGCGGGCATCCTTCCTTGTTGGGTAACTTTGTCAATCTCTTGGTGGTCACAGAGAGCATCCAAATGAAGGCTACAGGAAACGTATCACAAGCCTTCCGTGTGTCATGGTTAATTGGTCCAGGTCTCCCACAGGGCGAGGACGTTCCGCTTGCTCCTTAGCAGTTTAGTCGTTAACACGTGTATTGAGGTTATGCATGTTAAAGGGACGTTCCTCGGCAACAAACAAGGCAACAGTCATGGTCATAGATGGTACAGGTAGTTCCATACTATCACATAGTGCAGTGAGCAGGGGTAGTCACAAAAAAGTCAGTGTAGGCTGTAAATGGGAAAATAGTCAAAGCAGGTCATAAATCATACAGGTATGTAGACCCAAAGTGTCGTGGTAGTGAACAGAGTAAAGAAAAGATAACCTGAGAATTTAGGATCAAATTCCACGGCACAATGATTAAAATTGGTAGTGCGAGCATTCAATTATACACAAGAGGGATTAAATCCCACGGTATAAGGATTAAATGTGGCGGCATGAGGACTAAATCCCAAGGTATCAGGATTAAATTCCGTGGTATCAGTTTTAAATACGATGGGAAAACCTGTACAATGAATTTCTATACTGACCAGACTAAACTCTACGCCATGGTAACAGCTAAAGCTGGAGATATATTCTGTGACGATACAGGGACAGACATGGGGAGTCTGTTTATGGGAGTAGCCGCATTTGTCGTGTGACGAATGCAATCTCTCCCTATTATTTTTTGCATCAGCATCAACACATCAACAGGCACATGTAGAAGGTATCTGAAAGATTTTGACTTTTAAAGCTTTCTAATGAGTAGTCAATCAGAACATGACGACGGAGATTTCTAGGAACATCGCTGCCTATGGCTGTTTTAGGACTTACAAACACATACGCTATGCCTGAATCCAAACAGCTTCAGCTAGTTTTTCCCCCTGGGTATAGGTAACTGATGTTAAAGTCGTTCGTCACAGTTACTTCAACAGCGGCACATTTATTCAGAGGCGATAACGAGGTGTACCCGTGTAGAAGGATCACATGTACCTCTCAGCAGCATATATAAGAAATCTGTTCGCAGAAAGAAACCGGTGGTTGTTACTTCAGTGGTACGAGTGTTTTTCCTTCGCATCGTTGCTTTCATTCCTGTGAAAAACGAAGCTATATCATGCTAACATCAACACATTCAACTAACACTGTCTCTTGTCTCCGTTTCTCTGTTACAGATGTTGGACGCCTGCTACAATGTTGCTCGCAAGACAATTGAGCAAGAACTGGATCTGAAGAAGGTTCGTTTATAGATTTTGATATCGGCATTACCAAAGGCGCTTATAGTTATGAAGACTCCTTTTAATATTTCAGATGACAGAGGATATCGCTAAACGTGAAGAAGAGTGCAATGCAAAAATGCGGGAGGTAGGTTAAGTATAGGTACTTTCTCAGTCAACGGGAGGAGTGTGAAAACTGTACACTGGGAAAAAGTAGCCTTAACATAACAAAATAACAAGGTTTACGCAGACGTTTCGTCCGTCATGTGACGGACATCATCATTGCCAAACTCCTGGCTTATGGGGTATTTTTGTACACTGGGAACAATTACGTAACTATAGCCACAAGCTGCTCTACACTGGGAGCACTAGACGCTGGGAGGATTGCGTAGCTGGCAATCACGTAACTATACCGGCAGGTTGCTCTACACTGGGAGCAATAGACGCTGGGAGCAGTGCGTAGCTGGCAATGACGTAACTTTCCAGACGTCGCTCTACACTCGGAGCACTAGACGCTGGGAGCAGCACAAAGTTAGCAATGACATACCTAGCCAGACGCTTTTAGCAGGACGCAGGGAGCACTAGACGCTGGGAGCAGTACATAATTAGCAATGACATACCTAGCCAGGCGCTTTTAGCAGGACGCTGGGAGCACTTGACGCTAGAAGCAGTGCGTAGCTGGCAATGACGTAACTCTTCAAACGTCGCTCTAGATTGGGAGCACTAGACGCTGCGAGCAGTACGTAGTTAGCAATGACATACCTAGCCAGATGCTTTTAGCAGGGCGCAGGTAGCACTAGGCGCTGGGCGTAGTGCGTAGCTGACAATGACGTAACTCTCCAGACGTTGCTCTAAACTGGGAGCACGAGGCGCTGGGAACAGTGCATAGTTAGCAATGACATACCTAGCCAGGCGCTTTTAGCAGGACGCAGGGAGCACTAGACACTGGGAGCAGCGCGTAGCTGGCAATGACGTAACTCTCCAGAAGCTTCTCTACACTGGGCACACTAGATGCTGGGAGCAGTACATTGTTACCCAGACGCTTTTAGCAGGACGCAGGGAGCATTAGATGCTGGAGGCAGTGTGTAGCTGGCAATTACGTAACTCTGCAGACGCTGCTCTACACTGGGAGCACTAGGCGCTGGGAGCAGTACATAGTTAGCAATGACATACCTAGCCAGTCGCTTTTAGCAGGACGCTGGGAGCAGTGGATGGCTGGCAATGACATACCTCTTCAGACGTCGCTCTAGATTGGGAGCACTAGACGCTGGGAGCAGTACGTAGCTAGCGATGACATACCTAGTCAGATGGTTTTAGCAGGACGCAGGAAGCACTAGACGCTGGGCGTAGTGCGTAGCTGGCAATAACGCAACTCTCCAGACGTTGCTCTAAACTGGGAGTACGAGGCGCTGGGAACAGTACATAGTTAGCAATGACATACCTAGCCAGATGCTTTTAGCAGGACGCAGGAAGCACTAGGCGCTGGGCGTAGTGCGTAGCTGGCAATAACGCAACTCTCCAGACGTTGCTCTAAACTGGGAGCACGAGGCGCTGGGAACAGTACATCGTTAGCAATGACATACCTAGCCAGATGCTTTTAGCAGGACGCAGGAAGCACTAGGCGCTGGGCGTAGTGCGTAGCTGGCAATAACGCAACTCTCCAGACGTTGCTCTAAACTGGGAGCACGAGGCGCTGGGAACAGTACATAGTTAGCAATGACATACCTAGCCACGCGCTTTTAGCAGGACGCAGGAAGCACTAGGCGCTGGGCGTAGTGCGTAGCTGGTAATAACGCAACTCTCCAGACGTTGCTCCAAACTGGGAGCACGAGGCGCTGGGAACAGTACATAGTTAGCAATGACATACCTAGCCAGGCGCTTTTAGCAGGACGCAGGGAGCACTAGACGATGGGAGCAGTGCGTAGCTGGCAATGACGTAACTCTGCAGAAGTTGCTCTACACTGGGCACACTACATGCTGGGAGCAGTACATAGTTAGCAACGACATACCTAGCCAGACGCTTTTAGCAGGACACAGGGAGCACTAGACGCTGGGAGCAGCGCGTAGCTGGCAATGACTTAACTCTCCAGAAGTTGCTCTACACTGGGCACACTAGATGCTGGGAGCAGTACATAGTTAGCCAGACGCTTTTAGCAGGACGCAGGGAGCATTAGATGCTGGAGGCAGTGTGAAGCTGGCAATTACGTAACTCTGCAGACGCAGATCTACACTGGGAGCACTAGGCGCTGGGAGCAATACATAGTTAGCAATGACATACCTAGCCATTCGCGTTTAGCAGGACGCTGGGAGCAGTGGGTGGCTGGCAATGACATAACTCTCCAGACGTTGCTCTACACTGGGAGCACTAGACGCTGGGAGTAGTACATAGCTAGCAATGACATACCTAGCCGACGCTTTTAGCAGGACGGTGGGAGCAGTGCGTAGCTGGCAATGACGTAACTCTCCAGACGTTGCTCTACACTGGCAGCACTAGACGCTGGGAGCAGTACATAGTTAGCAATGACATACCTAGCCATACGCTTTTAGCAGGAGGCTGGGGGCACTAGACGCTGGAAGCAATGCGTAGCTGACAATGACGTAACTCTCCAGACGTTGTTCTACACTGGGAGCACTAGACGCTGGGAGCAGTACATAGTTAGTAATGACATACCTAACCAGACGCTTTTAGCAGGACGCTGGGGGCACTAGACGCTGGAAGCAATGTGTAGCTAACAATGACGTAACTCTCCAGACGTTGCTTTACACTGGGAGCACTAGACACTAGGATCAGTATGCAATTAGCAATGACATAACTAGCCAGCCACTGTTAGCAGGACGCTGGGAGAACGGTAACCCAGACCAATCTCGCGCCGGCTCATGCAAGTGATTGATAGCCAAACGTATCTCAAGTTTTTATATTTTTGTTTTCATTGTAAGACAATTGTATGAAAAACAGCAGTTTGAAGCATGGACACAACAATTTCAAGAAATCGACCTGGGCACGATCCTAGGATGTATATGCTCAGGTAAGTATAGAAACTTTTGAATGGTTCTACAAAGACACATACTCTTGGAAGACTACTTGGATGCCTGAAGCACAGCAACTCAAAGCATAGTCACAACAATTTGAAGAAATGGAGCTGGAGAGGGTGCTCCTAGAAAAAATATGTGCGCTCCACTGAGTCGAGAGAGCATTGGAAAGTCCTAAAACACACCAACCCCTAGGAGGCTACATGGATGTTGGAAGCACAGATGTACAGCAACTCAAAGCATGGACATGGGTATTTGGAGAATGGACCTGGGGATGCTCCTCGAAAGTGGAACCCAAATTTAGTCTACAAAAACATTTTCGAAAAATCGTCTCGAATAGTAATATTCGATATATAATAGTTCTTGAGCTATGTGCATAAACAATTTTGCTTTATACTAAAAACACATGGCAATCTCGAAAGGCATCACTCGTATGAAAGGCGTAATGCTTAAGAATACTCACGAGGCATGCCGGTGGTCACTGAAGATAGGAGCTACTCTGAAACGCAGCACCTGGCTATCAGGTAAGCTTTTATAGTCCCCACTATGTCTGACTAACCTTTCCCTTTCTGTTTTTTTCCTTTGTAACAATTAAACATATCACCTTCCTTACACCGTTGGCAGTTGTGTAACTCATATCAGTTAGTCCCTCCTATCAGGTTTTTGGACAAAGTATCTTGTTGTTGAGAATGTAGATAACTTGAGCAAAGAATAACTTCTTTTCTCCTTGATCAGTATCTCGAATGTGTGCCTGGCATTGGTTTCCTCGTACACTGTACCTGCTTGCTTTGCACCTCCCTACTGGATATTTCTGATATCGAATCGGCATGTATCACATCTGTCATACTGTATCTATATGTATACCAGTGGTACCAGCAAGTTGGACTGCATGATACAGATACCTGCCATACTAGTACTGCATTCATACATGGCTGATATTGATGTAATATCATGCCAGACCTGCAGATATACGAGCATTCATACCAGAGTTGCGGATTTGGCTGCTCAAATCGGATTTAAATCAAATCCGCAGTTTTTCTGAAAATAGTAAATCAAATCCAAATAAAGTCCGGATTTCATTTTGTCACGTTAAATCAAATCCTTTTAAATTTTTCCGGACTTGTTTTCCGGACCTAAATCTTATCGAATCTTTTGACAAATCCGGGAGCCAAAACTCGTGCAGTAGCATTACTAGACCTATAACCGTGTCTAAAAATTACTAATACTGCACATATTCACTAAACAACGCTTAAATAACAGCGTGACATGGCAAGCAATAAATTTCGTCTGATTGACGAGGATATAAAGGGCCAACCTATCAATCCGCTGGCCGAAATTTTATTCATATTTTAGGAGATAATTTTTTTTTAGTTTAGAAATACATTTTCGGTTACGCCTGCTCGGCGTGTATACCAGACTATCAGTCACCACATATCAGCCTGTGTCAGGGGCGGATCCAGACGCTCGGTTTGGGGGGCGGTTTCTTTGTCGGAGCGCGTAGTGGGGGAGGGGGAGAGGGAAATTCAATGTATAAACTGACGTTTTGGGGGGGCGATTGGGGGGAGCAATTTGGCGAGTTGCTCCTACTTACAGCCGTCTGCTCGCTCTACCACAGGAGCTATATAAATGATATCTATACTATTCGATAGAAAATGAGTTAGCGGTTCTAATCAGTCCAATTTCAAGGGAATGCGTACCGGCTCATGAACAATAAAAGTTCGAAATCGTACATTTTTTGCAGGAAGTGCTGTGTTCTGAAATTTTTTCGTAGCGCCCCTTTAAAGTAGGAGTCACGGGACTTTTTCCGCGTGCTGTCTTGAACCCATAGTTTTTATCAGCCAAATCTGAAGGACGTGGTAAAACAAGAAGCGCGTTGCTATGAGGTCAAAGTTGGGAAAAAATTCGAACCAACATTCGCCGCCGCAAACTTCCGCCTCTCCATATCGGAAACGGTTCATCGGATGGAGCACGAAATTGTTGCATTTGTCATCAATGAAGATGCTATGTAACATATATTTTTTTCATGGAAGTTAAAAATTCCCACGCTTGTCGATTTAAAATGGAACTACCCAAGAGTGGACAGAAGGCGACCTGACTGTGTCACCTCTAGCGTCCGCACGCCCCGTGCGGGCAACGGGCATGCCGAGCGTGTTCCCTCTTAAAGGTTGAAGACGCGCAGCCATTTCGTATCGTTGGGATCGTTGAATGTGGATGTTGTATTTCACGCGCGACCAGCCGCAGTACGATTAGCTGGAAGCTAACACCTGCCGCGTTTTGGAGGGCATGAGTACTTCCCCCAGAGCTAGGCAGTCCCGAGCATTGCCTGAGCCCAGAGTTGCGTCGGCCTGCAGTATGATAGCATTAGATTGCTCCTCACGAAAAAAACTCGTCCTCCGTCATTTAATTCCCCGTTGATTCAGACGGCTCTCCTCGCCGCCGCGTAGCCGACAGCTGGCCACTCCGCCGCGCGGAATTGCGCAATGCCAGTGGAAGAGGGGCGCAAAGGGAAGCCCAACGAAAATACATGTAATGAATGAATGATGGGAGTTGAGTTGAAGGCATCCAGAAGAAAATAGTAAAGCTCTATCGAAAATCAGCCGCACTTTCTGTTGCATTGCCAACACGTAATTCGACGAAGAAATTCGACGGTTATCTGACGTAGTCGCTTCAACCTTGTCGAGCCGGCGCCCCCGTCGCCGACCTCGATCCCGTCGCCCATCCCTCCGACGGCGTAGCTTGACCCCTTCTCCCAGCCGACTTCCAGCTGGTTGCCTTCCGCCTTGCTTCTACCACGCCAAGTTCGGCGCCGCTGCTCGCAACTGCGCCAGCCCTTGCGGCTGGCCGGGAAACAGCAGAGAGGATCACTAACGGCGACTAGTGATCCCCGGAACACTCATCCAGGTCGCCTTTTCTTCATTGCCTGCAAATCTCACGGCTTCCTGTTCCTGGTGGACACCGGCGCCCAAGTCAGCGTGTTGCCAGCTAGCGCTGCAGACAAACGAAGACCTGCCACGCACCACCTCTCCGCTGTGAACGGCACCTCTATCCCCGTTTACGCGGAAAGATCGTTGGCACTAGACGTGGGCTTACGCCGTCAATTCCGGTGGATTTTCCTCGTGGCCGCCGTTACGCACCCCATTCTCGGCGTGAACTTTTTAAACCACTACCGTCTCGCCGTTGACACCTTCCACCGTCGGCTTGTCGACTCTACTACCAACCTGTCTATGGCCGGCATTTCGTCGACGCGTATCTCCCCACGCCATGGCCTTCTCGGCCTGAAACCTGCCAATCCGAGTTGTGACTACGGCGTCCTGCTTGCAGAGTTCCCTAGCCTCACCCAACCTCCCGATTGGACTCGCCCGGTGCAACACGACGTGGTACACCGTATCACTACCACCGGACATCCCACCCATGCCAAGCCTCGCCGTCTCGCTCCCGAAAAGCTTGTCATCGCCCGCCAGGAGTTCGAGCATATGCTGGAAATCGGCATTGCTCGCCCATCTGACAGCAGCTGGTCATCGGCCCTCCACATGGTCCCCAAGAAAACTGGGGACTGGAGACCATGCGGAGATTACAGGGCTTTAAACGTAAAGACCGGTCCAGACCGCTACCCCCTGCCTAACATCCGCATGGGGCCACCATGGTGGCATGGGGCCACCATCTTTTCAAAAATCGACCTGCGGAAGGCGTACCACCAGATACCCATGGCTCCTGAGGACGTTCCAAAGACGGCCATTACCACCCCCTTCGGCCTCTTCGAGTTCCTCAGGATGCCCTTTGGACTCCGCAACGCTGCACAGACCTTCCAAAGGTTTATTGATCCTGTGACCAGAGGATTACCATTCGTTTTCGCGTACGTTGACGACATACTCGTGGCCAGCTCCTCCGCCGAAGAGCACTCCGGCACCTTCGCCTACTTTTCGAGAGGCTCGCTCACCACGGTATCGTCATCAACGCAGAGAAATGCGAATTCGGCAGCACCTCTCTTGAATTTCTCGGCCACCACCTCGACACTAGCGGCATCGGACCTCTTCCGAGCAAGGTGCAAGCCATCCTAGATTTTCCTCGTCCCGACACCATCCGTAAACTTCGCAGATTCCTGGGACTCATTAATTTCTACAGGAGGTTTATTCCTCACTGTGCCTCCACCCTCCTGCCGCTCGAGGAGATGCTGAAGCTTCCTGAGCAGCCCTCCGCAGCCCTCGACTTGTCCCGGGAACGTCAGCATGCCTTCGACCAAGCCAAGTCAAACCTCGCCAACGCTAGCCTGCTGGCCCACCCTGCCCATGACGCCCCGACAACCTTGATGGTTGACGCCTCCAACCAGGCCGTCGGATCAGTTCTCCAGCAGCATATCTCTGGCTTCTGGCAACCAATAGCCTTCTTCTCTAAGAAGCTTACTGACACCCAAGCCAAGTACAGTACCTTTGGTCGAGAGCTCCTGGCAGCTTACATGTCCGTGCGCCACTTTCGCCACCTGTTGGAAGGCCGACATTTCACGTTGCTTACGGACCACAAGCCGTTGGCGGGCGCCTTCCGAAAGTCCAGTTCCCGCTACTCGCCACGGAAAATCCGGCACCTGGCATTTCTGTCAGAATTTTGTTCAGACATCATCCACATCAAGGGATCCGACAACGTACCCGCCGACGTTCTCAGCCGTCTGGCTACCATTCAGTCTTCCCAGGACTTTTCCCTCGACCGACTAGCTCAGCTCCAGCAAACAGACAGTGAGCTCGAAGCCCTTCGACGCTCCGCGTCTGCGTTGATTTTGCAAGACGTGCTGCTGCCCGGTACTTCCTCGCCCGTCATCTGCGATACCTCGTCCGGCACCCCTAGACCGTTCGTTCCAGTAAGCCTTCGCCGGGCGCTTTTTGACAGCATTCACAACCTTGCCCACCCTGGTGTCAGGCGTACTGTCAAGCTTGTCTCCGCAAGATACGTCTGGCCCGGTGTCACCAAGGACGTTCGGCTCTGGACTCAGGCCTGCCTGGCCTGTCAACGGTGCAAGATCCACCGCCACACCGTCACACCTCTGTCCCGCTTCCTTCCTCCCGACGCCCGCTTCGACACGGTACATGTCGACATTGTCGGCCCCCTGCCACACTGCGAAGGGAAACGGTACATCTTGACATGCGTCGACCGCTTTACGCGGTGGTCGGAGGCCGTTCCCCTTGCCGACATGACCGCCCACTCGGTGGCTGCTGCCTTCGTCAGCACATGGATCAGCCGTTTCGGCGCTCCCTCCGAGATCGTCACCGACAGGGGAAGACAATTCGAGTCCGCCCTTTTTCACGCTCTCACGAAGCTCCTAGGCTGCTCGCGTCTCCGGACGACATCCTACCATCCTGCAACTAACGGCCTTGTAGAACGCTTCCACCGCACCCTGAAGGCCGCCCTCATGTGCATTGGAAACACAGGCGAATGGGTTTCTTCGCTTCCGGTCGTGCTTCTAGGCATCCGCACGGCCCTGCATGCCGAACTCAATTGTTCCCCCGCCGAATTAGTCTATGGCACCACGCTTCGCTTGCCATCGGAGTTCTGCGCTTCCCAGACCACGCTTTCCCCAGGTGACTCGGAAGCCTACCTCGTTAAGCTGCAGCAAGCCTTCCGCTGCCTTCGACCTTCCCCGCCTCGGGAGCGGCACAACCAGTCTCCCTACGTCAGCCCCGACCTCATGAACTCCTCCCACGTGTTCCTGCGGACCGACGCAGTACGCAGGTCTCTGCAACCGCCATACACTGGGCCTCATCCCGTTCTCTCGAGAACCCCCAAGACCTCGATCATCAAGGTCAACGGCAGAGAGGAGACCGTCTCCAACGACAGACTAAAGCCGGCCCATGTTTTGAATCCGGACGTCTCTTCTGAAGCCTTGGCAAGTTTCTCTCCATCTTCGCATCCCCCGTCCAGCCCTTCACCCAAGACAGTCACTTGGAGACTATAGCTCTCCTCCAACGGGGGGGCTATGTAGCATCATCGTCATCGCCGCGCACCGAGCTTAGCACGGTGCCCGTGCGCTGCGAATAAATCACCTTTCGATTGGCCTTCCGAGGCTTCCGGTTGTCCCTCCTTGGATCGCGCTACAGACACTTTTGTTCAATTTGCCACACTCATCTCCTTCTACTGTTGCCTCCTCGCTGTCTGATGAGGACCACGAACCACCGGGTTGAGTTTCAATATCGAACCACCTTGAGCTGTGTTCTGCCATGGCACTCTGGTGTCACCACCAAGAGCTACTGTTTATTTTACTATCTCAAACTCGCTTTTATAACTGTCTCTCTTAACTTCATTGAGGTATTTCTTTTAAAGGCGCCACGTAGAAAATAAAGAAAAAACTTTTTGTAGCAACTGATATAGAAAAATGAAAAATGCACAGAGTATGTTCAGGTTTGCAGACAACTCTACAAGACCTTCAAGATCTTGCAAGACATAACATGTGTATGCAAGTTTACAAAAAAAAATCATGTATGCGGAAAACGCAGACAGTAGATTCAAGGTAGTAGCACGTGTCCGTGCAAGACGTTCAAGATCTAACAAGATATAACATGCCTACACAAGTTCGTTCACCATGTGGTGTGAGGAGGAAGCAGACGTTCAAAGGTCTGACAAGATATAACGTGACTATATGCATGTTTGCTCGCTCTTCCGACATTAAAGGACATTAGCGAAAAATGCATGAGTTGTCTGTTGTACGAGCATATAGACAACCACCTACGTTGGGTTTTCGTCAGTGAGAATATGAGTGTGAAAGGGTATGCTACCTGTGGGTATATGTTGAGCTAACTAGTTTTTCTCCATGTGGTTTTTCAGTTTCCAAGGATATCATGTCATCGATTTTGGATAAACTCAACAAACTGAAAAAGTTAGGAGATGGACAAATTCAAAAGATGAGTACATTATCGAAGAATCAAAAATTTGATGTTTTGGATGTTCGGGGAATCGAGGCAATGTATGGAGGTACTGTGTATGTGGAATTACTGACAGACAATGAGACCAAGGTGAAAGTCTACCTTCCTAATAGATTCAAGCGACTTTCAGACGAAGATCTGGAAGAGATGAGACGGCTACCAAATCTGCAAAATGGAGGAGAAGGATGGATTCCGGAATGGCAAAAATTTGTCGTATCCAGACATCATTCTCACTAATGGCAAGAAAAAGTAGCTGCAGAAACCATGGTCACCTGTCATCTGTGTGTTCCACACGAGCGACAGTTCTATGCAACACCGCTTGGACTCCAATTCATCTGGCAAACGTACACCAACTGGAGACACCATGTATCCCATACTATGAGACTGTATGCACACCTCGAAATTACACAAGACGCTTCGAACTGCACTTGCATGACAGAGTCGAAGCTGGACATGATGTGACAACATTCTTTCATCAATACAGAAAGTATATTGGTAGTGTGCTGCGATACTTTGGCTTCCCATTACGTTTTTACATCCTTCTCAATGCAGAACTTAGACCACATACAGTGGATGATGATGAGATACTACTTGATACACGTTTCGTGCCTTCCACGGTGAGGACAGTATGGTCAAAAGGAGACATAAAACACACTTTTATTCAGCCAGACAGTGAAGTTGCACACAACTTGGAAAGTCTCGAAATAAAAGGCTCTGGTTTCTTCCTCTTTCGTATTCTCACCTGCATTATCAATGTTGGACGTCTATCGCCTGAACTAATCGGTTGTAGTGACTTTGATCCACCTGCAGAGTTGAAACACAAGAATAGGTCTCGACTGAATATGGATTACGATCTGCATGAGGGTGAGCAAAATATGTGTTTCGCTTTTCCGTGATAGCAGAATTGCATCCTGCTGATCAATTTCGAAGACGTAGAGCACCCTCGTGTCGGCCATACTTAACCCAGTATGTACTCCAAGTGTCATTTCCCATCGCTTTTCCCAAAGATATGGAAATGTTTTAAAAACAAAATGGTGTCACCATTAATGTCTATGCATATGAAGGGAAGAGAAATGTGTTTATCCTATAAAAGTTGTGAACCAGGAGCGCGAAAAACATGTGGACCTACTCATGATCGATTCTCATTGTGTGCTCATCATATATCTCAATGGTTTCTTTCAAAAACCTCGACGTTTCCACTGTACGCGATGTACCATTGGTTTCACTACAGAAGCTGTCCTGAATAATCATTTAGTAAACATGTGCAAACTTCAGAAGGTAGGCACGACAGTTTATCCAAAGAGAGAAGCCATGTTAGATTTCACTAGTGAACATCTTTCGGCTGAAGTACCTTTCTACTGTGTGTATGGCTTTGAGAGTGTCCTGTCAGCATGTCTCGACGGAGGAAACGTGTATGAAGATAATATTCAATCCTGCTTCTGCCTGTTAGTTATACGAGCGTCAGATTCAAATGTTCCACAAAAACATCTTTTTCGTGGACCAGATTGTGCTGCTGTGTTCATTTAGTCAACTACAGAGATTGCGCGACGAAATTTTGGAGTGGATACGAAGATTGCACCTCTGGAAATGAGCGAAGAGAACGAACGCCAGCACGCCGCCGCCACCCACTGCAACTTTTGCAAAGAAACAGAAAGTGCGTGACCATGACCATGTGAGTGGAACGTTTCGACAACCCTTGTGTCAATGGTGCAACCTCAAATTCAGAACACCTTAGAAGATTCCAATAATTGCTCACAGTGCTAAATAACAAAGAGCGCTAAGAGAATCGACTGTTTACTATATACAAATTAAAAACAAGACTTTCGCGCAGTAGGCTGCACTTCTTCATGTTTGAGGACCTGCAACAAGTGGTGAAGGATATACCGAAAACATGTCAAATGGTACAAGAGAAAATGGTGAGGGCTGAGAGAAATACAAACAAATGTAATACAAATATAAACAAAAGCAAAGCGCAATCCATAGGAGGTGCAAGTGAAAAAAACCAATGCACATCACATGAGTAGACACAGTGGCCAGTTGACAAAAGAGCCTAAGAATGCGTACAGGGAATTAGGGCTCAAGGGTGAAGGATTGAGGACACGGAGCACTGATGGCTAAGAGCCTCCAGACCCTGGAGAGTGGTGCGGAGTTCCTGCTTTACTGATTGTGTATCATCGTGTATCACGTTCTGCCACAGCAAAGTTGGAGAAAGTTGTTCTCGCTCCAAATCCCAACATTAGAGCTAAATATGGGTGAAATGTGACGTAGCCATCGTTATGACGTTCCAGTTGACAGACGTTGTTGTAGGAATTGTAGAATAAAAGACGAGCGTCCTGTGGGAGATGTAACTGTGTTCGATATGCGTGATTCATTGCATCTAGGGATCCTGACCCGATCTGTAATAACCTTCAGGAGTTTCATATTTTTTGTACGTGACTGATAAGCAATTAAGATTTCCGCTTCGGTATCCAATTGGTGCTTCAGTACCTTTACAGACTAACCTTTATCCATCTCCCAGCGACCAATAATCTTCTGAGTAAAACCAAGCTTAGCTGCCAGCGTGGGCACTTAATTCCAAGTACATTAAGTGGAAGCTGTGTTTCATAGTGACCAGTACCGCGTAGTATTCGCGCCTGTGTCTTCTAATGCTTTACGAGCAGCTGTTTGATGGGTGGGAGAATGTTTTCTCCTGCTTGAAACTTGATCTTCTCATTTGTGGATGTAGCGCCGAACATGCTTGTCATCGTTATCTCATTAACGTCATCTGTGACGTTCTTAATTGCAAAAGGAATATTTACCTCTGTCAGGGCAACTTCCCACTTACCATCTAGACTTAAGGGCTGAGAGAGCTTAACACGGAACTTGCTCATCGTGTTATTTTGAAGATCATTAGTGGAAGGATTCGAGAGCACATTTACATAAAACTGGCTCACCATTTTCTCTCTTTCTGGCAAACATCCAGTTGCACACACAACTTTTATATGCAATTGGTTTGCCACTCGTTCCTGGGTAGGAGCGCCGGGGAAAATCTCGATAGATGCGATTCGAAATAGTCATCCTGGAAGAGCTTCACTTTCCTCTTCAGAGGTTACATGAAGCTTGCAGCAAAAATAAAAAATGTATAAGAAACCAGATCCTCGCTGGAGATAATGCTACGCGAGAAAAGAAAAGGTATTCGTTGCTCAAGTCGCCACAGAAAGAGCTACACGAGACAAGGTAATTGATCCCAAAACTTGTTTTGCGAGGGGGTATTTCAGCGGTTTTTTTCCAGGGATCACAGTGTGGTATGCTTTTCCTCGAGATTATTGCCAAAGTGTTCTCTTCAGAACTCTTGCGAAAGCGTTACGTCCTATAGTTGTCTTCAAATCAGTGATGCCGTGTGGATTGTGCGGTATATCAAATTCAGATAAGTGCATGGATGCATGAGGCACAGCATCTCAGAGGACTAAACGGATGTATGAAGCACAGCTGTTCACAGGACTACATTGATGCATGAAGCACAGCAGTTCAGAGCTCTTCACCACTAAAGGTCTCTTCATTATTACTCTGTATAGAGTGGGCGGTTGCGTGTTTGACGATCCACACATGGTGTGCCCTCGCGTAACAGTTTTCACAATGTTTGTGTGTTACGTGTTCTCACAAGTATCCTTATGTGACAGTTTGTGTGCTACATTGTGTACCAGTTAATGTGTGACGCATCCTTACATATGTGTGATTGTGTAGTAATTGCAGTATCTTGTGTGTTGCAGGTGATGCAGAATCAATTATGGTTCAAATAAAAATAGAAAGACGTGACATATGTTTGGTTATCAATCACTTGCACGAGCCGGGGCGGGACTGTCGCGAGATTGGTCTGGGTTATCTTGCTCCCAGCGTCCTGCTAACAGTGTCAGGCTAGTTATGGCATTGCTAACTATGTACTAACTATGTAACTAAAAAGCGATAAAAACCGGGCTGTTTGGTGGTACATCCTAATAGCGATAAAACCCCGCTGCAGGGGACACAAAGAGACAACACAGACGAAGCACTGACTGACAAACAACTTTAATGGCAGGGACACATCTTAAATATACCAACTGCACACCCGACCCCTAGGGGCAGCCAAGGCCGTCATGCTGTAGTCACAAAATTATCACAAAGTTATCAAAAAGCTATCACGCAAACAAGGCACCAAGTAAACGCCCCCCCCCCCCCGGAACAGAATTCGCGTTAGTTATCAATGAATTGCTGGATTGTATCCGTTACCAACACGGAAGGCACGCTAATGCAACTATCTCCAGCCTGTTTTATCAACAAGGCTTCCTTATAAAGAAGAACACCTAACTTATGACTTTTAAACAACACTTTTGTGTTTTTGAACAGCCCCAGGCAGCACAATGTACTTAAAGTCGAGTGCAATAGGGGTGGACGGGTAGGTGGAAGGCCTTGAACAGACTTGTGAAACTAAAGAGAATTGATAAGACACATACCTTCCACCCCTATTGCACTCGACTTTCAGTACATTGTGCTGCTTGGGGCGGCTCGCACCCGGAACAGGTTCTTAAGTATATTTAAGATGTGTCCCTGCCATTAAAGTTGTTTGTCAGTCAGTGCTTCGTCTGTGTTGTCTCTTTGTGTCCCCTGCACCGGGGTTTTATCGCTTTTAGTATGTACTCCTCCCAGCGTCTAGTGCTCCCAGTGTAGAGCAACATCTGGAGAATTACGTCATTGCCAGCTACACACTGCACCCAGCGTCTAATGCTCCCAACGTCCTGCTAAGAGCGTCTGGCTAGGAATGTCGTTGCTAACTATGTACTGCTCCCGGTATTTAGTGCTTCCAGTGTGGAGGAACCTGTGGCTGTAGTTATGTGATTGCCAGCTACGCAACGCTCCTAGCGACTAGTGCTCCCACCGTCTGGCTAGGTATGTCATTGCTAACTACGTACTGCTCCCAGTGTATAGCATCGTGTGGCTATAGTTATGTCATTGCTCCCAGTGTACGGGTTTTACACTACTAACGGGGAGAGCGTGTCAATGCAAACAGGGAGCGCAACAGATAAGACAGCATATTTACTGCCTTATTTTCTACATTTTGAGGCTTATATTCAGGGAGCACAACTCACATGGAAACGCTCACTGTTTGTATTTCCTTCTGCTATTCATACTTTATAGTACATAGAAAATGTACATAAGGAAGCCTTTGAGACAGCCAGAAAACGACTCCAGCTAGAGTGTCGATGCTACACTCTTGCTCACAGTCATTCAGTGACGGGGAAGTGCGGTCACCACTATACCGTTAGCGGATAATTTCCCTACGAAGGCCTCAGCCTCTCTGCTTTCCATCCTGTTCTCTTTCCTACGTAAAGAATCGTGGATTATTATTAGGGTAACATCGAAACTATGGTTGTATCTAAGACCTTCATGTTAAACAATAATCCAAGATACGGTTACACAATTGTAACGGAACTTTCAACGTCAGGGCTATGTAAATCAATATGTTATATTTCTTATAATGCAGTGATTACAATGATTCATCGTCGTACAATCTCTATCGACGAATCCGCTCGTGCCTTCGTAACTGATGCTATAAAATGTCACCCGCGTCCATATTTGCGCGTCCGCGCAAACTGACATAGGCGCGTGATATTTTCGAATACGATAACAGAGGGTTAAATTCTCTATTGTTCGAGTCAAGGGTCGCGCTTGTGGGCACGTTCACGACCAAGATTTTGTGGATTCTCCATAAAGCGGTGTGGCTTTCGTAATAAGCGCATAAATAAGCGCAGCACGTCAATGGCCGCTGACGAGGCCAGAGTCAGGGAGTTCACCGTATTGGGAATTTCTGGTGGGAACGCTTGAATTACACTGTGCCGGGTTAACGTGACGCGTGTTTTCTGCGTACACCGACGGCCACAAAATCTCGGTGCGTGTGCCCTTCAGTCCTGAACAGCTGTTATGAAATGTCCAGGAAGGCGTCGTGTGCCGGGGAACATTTCAACCTGTGCGTGCATACGAGCCTTCGTCGACCGATCAAATAACCCTGTGTCCAGCCGCGTGGTAGCAGTGGTGATACACGGGCTGATGGATACTCGCCTTTCGGACGCGGAGCGGTATTTAAGGGGTGAGTGCTATATAAAAGCCTGGTCACATTTCAGTGCTGGATGCGATACCTACTTGACGCACACACATCCGCTGCCACAGAGTGAATAATCAATGCAACAGAAACCTACGAAAAACTCGTGGTTACCACGCACTGGGAAATAAAATAATTAGACCACGCAAACGTTCGTTGTCATGCATTTTGTATGCGCTATACCAAAGTGAACACGGTGGCGTGCTGATGGTAGTGTGTAGCTTCCGCCTAGAGGCGCCAGCCCACGTGAGTTGGTTTCGGTTTCCACGTTGCTAGCGCCCCTAGGTGGAAGCTGCACGTAACCATTCGTAGACCGCCGTTTTTACATCGGTATAGCCCATAGAAAATGCATGAAGGCGAACGTTTGCGTGGTCGTCTTTATTTTCTTGCGCAGTGTCTGGTAACCACGAGTTTTTCTTAGCTTCTTAGCTTAGTGATCTCCGGCATAAATTATTCACTGCGTTCCAGCGGAAGTCCGTCAAGTAGGTATCGCGTCACGCAGGAAAATGTGACGGACCTTATAGATCACTCAAACTGTAAATTTGAGCCTCTGATCCAAACGACGATGGTGATAATTGGCACATGTGCGTGAGGGACGCACACGGCATCACGCGATGGCGATCACGGATGCAGTAGCATGATAATAACGGGGACAACAGTTCGAGATGTTATAAAAGATCCCACTGTGACCGCCCCGCGGATATCTGGGAAATAATCGTCCCGATGTATGTCCGCTTGTATGAAACGGAAAACAGCGGTACATAGGGGAATGACATGCGGACGTGAAGCACGAGCAGACGTTGAGGGCCCCGATCTTGAACTTTCAAATAGCGATCATTATCGTTATATTTAAAGTTTGCGCGCTCCGAAGCCGTTTTGATTGGCACGCGCAAGTGCTTGTGGCAAATCAGGGGCCGAAGTTTGGCATTTAACGTGCTTTATGGGATAAGAGTTGAAGATCGGGGACCTGGTCCTCTCTCATATGATATGGCAGTAGTTCCGTGCACTCGATAGCTAAGTACTGATGTTTAAGCTTCGTAAGAGAGATCGCGTAGAGAATGGTCCCCTTCATCAAGACTTCGCCTCTGTCCGTTCTTCGTATACGACTGGTCTTCGCCTATCATAGACTCTTCCCAATTTTTCGGAACATAACACTCGAACGAATGAGTAGCTCGTATATCAAAACCAAGGAGCGAGCTTGCACAGCATTGCGAAATGGTACTCTGCACAATATCCAGCGTGGGATGGCTCCATCCTAGCTCCCTCTGCATAGGGTGAAGAGAACCGCGTCGTCTGCTACGAATTTCCGCCATATTGACTCCCACGCACAGCTCGCGATACGCTCATAAAAGTGTAGCGATACGCTTAGCGATACACTGCATTTTATAGTTGAGTAAATTCGTAACAAAGGAGGCTTTAAAAAGTTGGCGAAAATCGGTACACAGCATTCATCCGTGATAAGCGTGGGTGTCAATGTTGCGGCTTTGCGGCATTCGCTTCTACAAAGGGTGACTCCACCCTACACGAAGGGAGCTAGTATTGAGGCACCTAAATCCACCGGTATATAGTGCATCATCTCCCGGGCGCTTTCTACTATGTATAGCACTCTTTACGCACAGAAAAGTTGGGTGTAGTTGAGCTCCACTCCCAGGCCAAGCATTGAACTGCACATAATTTAAATCAATATGCGATGATTATGTTCGTTTGCTTTCATAGGTGAAGAACGCTAAAACCTTGGACCGCATTAGATGCAAGCATGAAGACGCTTTGAACAAGGTAACTACAGCGTTTTCTATAAATGTTTTAGTGTTGGGATGTCGGACGTGGGGTGGTGTCTTAATACGGTATGAGCGCGGATAACCATATATTAGAGGACGTAGAAGCCCACTTGGATATACATAGATGGGTAGAAATCCAGCGAACCGGTAGAATGTAGGAAGGGAGTTGCCTCAGGACAGAAGCCGCCGATATTTCGAACAGAGACTGTTCTTCTTCTGGGCACCGTCCTCATCATTGGCATGGTATTTAAAGGGTTAGGTGTGACGTGTTTAAAGGTTCATGCGAATTGTGGGTCAACAGCCCGGAGGGAAGAAAGGTTCCGTACGGGTTTTTACGGCCGGAGTGAATGGCTGCTTTGTTAGAGTGTGGAGGGGATTATGTGAACGTAGTGATCTAGGCTACAGACCGGTTACAGAAAAATGGAAGGTTCACGAACACGTGGACGAAACGGGACAACAGGCAAGAATTGGCAAGCATAGAGAAAGATAAGGAGGTTAGTGGTTACGTGGGGAAAATTCCAGAACCAGCAAAGGGTTTTTATATATATATATATATATATATATATAAAAGTGAAATAATAAGACTTGGACTACAGATTACAGGAACGTTAACAAAAACTAATTTATTTAATGGGCATTTTAACACATAGATTAAAAAAAGAATGGTCGACGTTTCGACAGTGGCACTGTCTTCGTCAGGACAAAAGAGGTCCAAGGGTTGCATATTGCTTAAATAGGTTTCCTGGGTGACGTCACAATCGGTGCAAGTATGCCACGTGGCAGTTGTCTGAGTCATATTCTGGAACATTCCGCAAGGTCAAGTCCGGGTGGTGATGTCATCTTTCTTGGGGAGCCAGCTCAGGGTGAGCTGTACTGAGGCCATAGCTGAAAAGAAAAAAAAGGAAAATAAAAGGAAAAAAATGGGAAAGTATATCCTATCTAGATGACCAGATTCCTTACTGTTGAAAGTACACCGGGATCTTCGTTAATGATTGATTGGAATTTGTAAATGAGGTAAGACTCGCGTTGTTCCCTGCCTCTATCGGAGCTAAAGTTTGATTGAAGAATAAAAAGGGCAACGTCATTTATTGAATGACCAGGCTGGTTGAAATGACGAGAAACAGGAAGATTTGGCTTTTTATTAACGTCCGACCGGTGGTTGTTGAACCTGATCCGAAAAGATGTTTTGGTTTGACCTACGTATTGTGCTTGACACGCGTTGCACTGAATGGCATAAATGACGTTGGATGAATTGCAGTCAAAGTCACCATGAATTTTGACGAAGAAATTAGAATTTGTGCTGCTAAGCACGTGGGCACCTCGCATTAGTTTGCATATTTGACATCTGCGGCCATTGCACGGGTGGCAGCCTGCCGTCGGACTTGTTGGTCGGTTGACTTTGGAGCTGACTAGATTATCGTGGAGGTTTTGCGAGCGCCTGTAGGTCACACGTGGCGGTTCGGGGAAGATTTGTCGCATGCGCTCTGACTGACAAAGAATACCGTGGTGGCGATTAAGTATACTGTTGACGTTGGAAACATTATTGTTGAATGTTACAACGAGGTTGACGGAACCATTGTCTGATTTGCGGTTGCGGTTTTGGAACAGAGCTTTGCGATCTGCCCTGCGGGCCTTCCTTATTGCGTCCTCAACTAAACTGGGTGGGAATTGGCGACTGATGAATGTTTGCTTGAGTTGGTTCAAATTTCTATCCAGATCACTTTCGCTGGAACAGATGCGTCTATAACGAAGTGCCTGGCTGTAGGGGATAGCAAGTTTAGTGTGCCGCGGGTGGCAACTCTTGAAAGCTAGGTACTGCTGGGAGTCCGTAGGTTTACGGAACAGGTCCGTAGTTAGGACCCCGTCCGTTAACTTTACCTGGACATCTAGGAAGTTAACAGTTAGAGCTGAGTAAGAATGGGTGAATTTGATAGACGGATGTGCTTGGTTAAAATTGCTAATGAATATATTCAGATCGTCCTCCGAATATGGCCAAACCATAAAGATGTCGTCCAGAAAACGCTTGTACAACGTCGGCTTTTTCTCGCATTGGAACAGAAATGCCTCCTCCAGATTACCCATAAAGATGTTTGCATAATTTGGTGCCATCTTAGTGCCCATAGCCGTGCCACTGACTTGCAAGTAATGTTTACCATCAAATTCAAAGTTGTTATTTTTCAGAATAAGGTTAAGGAATGTGAATAGAACACAAGGATCGTATGAGTTGTCCGAATATTTTAAAAACGCCCTTTGAGCTGCAGCAATGCCATCTTCGTGGGGGATGTTGGTATAGAGGGAAGAAACGTCTAGCGTGACCAGCAAACTTGAGGGAGGAGGTTGGCACTGACTCAATATTTCCAGGAAGTGATTTGTATCTTTAATGTAGGATGGAAGTTTTGGGGGTATATCTTTAAGAAGATAATCTACAAAGCTGGAAATATTTTCGGTAGCTGTACCGTTACACGAAACTATCGGGCGCCCTGGGTTCCCAGGTTTATGGATCTTGGGGAGCATGTAAAATCTGCCTGGCACAGGATCTCTAGGGAGTAAGTACTCGTACAGGGTGGTGTCTATCTTTTTGCTGGTTTTCAGATCTTTCAAGCTACAGATAACATTAGCAGTGATCTGTTCCGTAGGGTCAGCTTCGAGAACTTTGTAAAATGATGTGCAAGATAACTGCCGAATGCCCTCGTTAATATAATCAGTTTTGTTCATTACCACAATTGCACCACCTTTATCAGCTTTTTTTATAACCAGATCATCACGTCTTTGAAGGTCGGAAAGGCTACGGTGTTCAGCTGGCGATAAATTGGACTGTGATTTACGATTGGATGAATGGCCGTACGCGTTAATAATGTCCTTTTGGACTGCACGAATATACATATCCAGGGCTTTATCACGGTTACCGTCCGGTGTAAAACTGGACGGCTGTTTGAAAGGGTTGGAGTCTGACTTAGGTCAGACTCTAAGTCAGACTCCAACCCTTTCAAACAGCCGTCCAGTTTTACACCGGACGGTAACCGTGATAAAGCCCTGGATATGTATATTCGTGCAGTCCAAAAGGACATTATTAACGCGTACGGCCATTCATCCAATCGTAAATCACAGTCCAATTTATCGCCAGCTGAACACCGTAGCCTTTCCGACCTTCAAAGACGTGATGATCTGGTTATAAAAAAAGCTGATAAAGGTGGTGCAATTGTGGTAATGAACAAAACTGATTATATTAACGAGGGCATTCGGCAGTTATCTTGCACATCATTTTACAAAGTTCTCGAAGCTGACCCTACGGAACAGATCACTGCTAATGTTATCTGTAGCTTGAAAGATCTGAAAACCAGCAAAAAGATAGACACCACCCTGTACGAGTACTTACTCCCTAGAGATCCTGTGCCAGGCAGATTTTACATGCTCCCCAAGATCCATAAACCTGGGAACCCAGGGCGCCCGATAGTTTCGTGTAACGGTACAGCTACCGAAAATATTTCCAGCTTTGTAGATTATCTTCTTAAAGATATACCCCCAAAACTTCCATCCTACATTAAAGATACAAATCACTTCCTGGAAATATTGAGTCAGTGCCAACCTCCTCCCTCAAGTTTGCTGGTCACGCTAGACGTTTCTTCCCTCTATACCAACATCCCCCACGAAGATGGCATTGCTGCAGCTCAAAGGGCGTTTTTAAAATATTCGGACAACTCATACGATCCTTGTGTTCTATTCACATTCCTTAACCTTATTCTGAAAAATAACAACTTTGAATTTGATGGTAAACATTACTTGCAAGTCAGTGGCACGGCTATGGGCACTAAGATGGCACCAAATTATGCAAACATCTTTATGGGTAATCTGGAGGAGGCATTTCTGTTCCAATGCGAGAAAAAGCCGACGTTGTACAAGCGTTTTCTGGACGACATCTTTATGGTTTGGCCATATTCGGAGGACGATCTGAATATATTCATTAGCAATTTTAACCAAGCACATCCGTCTATCAAATTCACCCATTCTTACTCAGCTCTAACTGTTAACTTCCTAGATGTCCAGGTAAAGTTAACGGACGGGGTCCTAACTACGGACCTGTTCCGTAAACCTACGGACTCCCAGCAGTACCTAGCTTTCAAGAGTTGCCACCCGCGGCACACTAAACTTGCTATCCCCTACAGCCAGGCACTTCGTTATAGACGCATCTGTTCCAGCGAAAGTGATCTGGATAGAAATTTGAACCAACTCAAGCAAACATTCATCAGTCGCCAATTCCCACCCAGTTTAGTTGAGGACGCAATAAGGAAGGCCCGCAGGGCAGATCGCAAAGCTCTGTTCCAAAACCGCAACCGCAAATCAGACAATGGTTCCGTCAACCTCGTTGTAACATTCAACAATAATGTTTCCAACGTCAACAGTATACTTAATCGCCACCACGGTATTCTTTGTCAGTCAGAGCGCATGCGACAAATCTTCCCCGAACCGCCACGTGTGACCTACAGGCGCTCGCAAAACCTCCACGATAATCTAGTCAGCTCCAAAGTCAACCGACCAACAAGTCCGACGGCAGGCTGCCACCCGTGCAATGGCCGCAGATGTCAAATATGCAAACTAATGCGAGGTGCCCACGTGCTTAGCAGCACAAATTCTAATTTCTTCGTCAAAATTCATGGTGACTTTGACTGCAATTCATCCAACGTCATTTATGCCATTCAGTGCAACGCGTGTCAAGCACAATACGTAGGTCAAACCAAAACATCTTTTCGGATCAGGTTCAACAACCACCGGTCGGACGTTAATAAAAAGCCAAATCTTCCTGTTTCTCGTCATTTCAACCAGCCTGGTCATTCAATAAATGACGTTGCCCTTTTTATTCTTCAATCAAACTTTAGCTCCGATAGAGGCAGGGAACAACGCGAGTCTTACCTCATTTACAAATTCCAATCAATCATTAACGAAGATCCCGGTGTACTTTCAACAGTAAGGAATCTGGTCGTCTAGATAGGATATACTTTCCCATTTTTTTCCTTTTATTTTCCTTTTTTTTCTTTTCAGCTATGGCCTCAGTACAGCTCACCCTGAGCTGGCTCCCCAAGAAAGATGACATCACCACCCGGACTTGACCTTGCGGAATGTTCCAGAATATGACTCAGACAACTGCCACGTGGCATACTTGCACCGATTGTGACGTCACCCAGGAAACCTATTTAAGCAATATGCAACCCTTGGACCTCTTTTGTCCTGACGAAGACAGTGCCACTGTCGAAACGTCGACCATTCTTTTTTTAATCTATGTGTTAAAATGCCCATTAAATAAATTAGTTTTTGTTAACGTTCCTGTAATCTGTAGTCCAAGTCTTATTATTTCACTTTTATTCAACTTCGTAGCCGTCTGATATATTAACCTATTTGTTCTGTTTTCTACGATGGCTGCTGGAAGACCTGGACCGATTGTCAGGAAGTATCCATTTTATGCTCCTACAGTTGCTGTTCTTGGAGATTCTCAAGCAAAATACCTTTATCACCATTTTGATTTCAGGTCCCGATCGATGCCAACGATGTTCGTGTCCCGAAGCGGAGCAAGAATCCTGGACTTCACTGAGGAGGTCGACCAGCTGCCGCCGAGCGTTCGCGTCGTCGTCCTGCATTGTGGGACGAACGACATGCCATGCGCTGGACCGCAGCAGGCTATCTCTCACTACCAACGACTACTAGAGAAGATACGAGCTCGAGGAGGAATCGACATGGTGGTTTGTACCCTCGTCCTTCCTCGATCATATAACCGACGACGACCCTTCATTGACAGGCGCAGGGAGTTCCAGTGTAACCCGCGGGCCTTCGAGTTCAACCGTCGATTGATCCAGCTGTGCCGGAACACCGCGGACCTCTGCTACCTGGACCACGGATTCTACCGACTACGTCCCACCCAGGTCCTGGCTGCGGACGGACTTCATCCAAACTTCGAGGGAGTTCGGATGATCAGCCGTCACCTGCAGAACCTGCTACCACGACTCGCACGACGACTGCCACCTCGTCGACCTGACTCCCCCGCCGTCCCGGACCCGGTGTGGCCTACTCCACAGGAAGCCACCATCTTGGAACAGCGACAGCGAGGACGGACGCCACGACCATCAAGACAGGATTGACTAACCGCCGGTGAGCGTACTCTTTCCAACTTTGACCCTCAACCATCCCCTAGCGCCCATGCTTTCTTTAAACTTAGAAAACTAACTGATAAGTCCATACGGTATAGCTCTCATCGTGAAAGTTTGCAGCTCTATAAGCGACACAACAAAATTCCAAAGGGACTTGCAATCGACCTTAAACCTACTTTCCCCCTTAAAAATGAACACCAAAATAAGTGGAACGAGATTATCAACAATGCCTCCACCGCGTTAATCGATGTGTTGTTATCCCATTGTGATGACGCTATCAGCCAATTTTCTCAGGAAGCTAAAATTATTCGCGAAAAAAACGCTCTTGGTGACAACCATAACTCAGATTTAGCACGCTTCGCTGAGAACAGGGAAGAAGCCGTGCACTGCAGTAAACGCAAAAAGCTCGCCAGGGACGGAGTTAGCCAGGTTGCCCCTACTGGGCTTAAAACAACGTTTCAGGATAGTCGCCCGATAAGTATTGTCCAAATTACTAGTACGTCATCACAGGATCAGCACACCATTATTAATCAAAATCAAGACGCCGCCTCCACTGACCCCGGTAATGCCGAAAGCCCCAAGTCTCATAATGTCGTTAACTTGTCATCCCATATTCTCACAGATTCCGAAATATCTTTACTCAGCCATGGCCTCTCATATTGTCCCAGCAACAATAAATTAAATGAATATCAACTTCACATAGACTTAGATAACTTCGCCCGCCGCTTACGCCTCAAAGAATACTTTCATGACAAGCCTAAGTCAGACTCCAACCCTTTCAAACAGCCGTCCAGTTTTACACCGGACGGTAACCGTGATAAAGCCCTGGATATGTATATTCGTGCAGTCCAAAAGGACATTATTAACGCGTACGGCCATTCATCCAATCGTAAATCACAGTCCAATTTATCGCCAGCTGAACACCGTAGCCTTTCCGACCTTCAAAGACGTGATGATCTGGTTATAAAAAAAGCTGATAAAGGTGGTGCAATTGTGGTAATGAACAAAACTGATTATATTAACGAGGGCATTCGGCAGTTATCTTGCACATCATTTTACAAAGTTCTCGAAGCTGACCCTACGGAACAGATCACTGCTAATGTTATCTGTAGCTTGAAAGATCTGAAAACCAGCAAAAAGATAGACACCACCCTGTACGAGTACTTACTCCCTAGAGATCCTGTGCCAGGCAGATTTTACATGCTCCCCAAGATCCATAAACCTGGGAACCCAGGGCGCCCGATAGTTTCGTGTAACGGTACAGCTACCGAAAATATTTCCAGCTTTGTAGATTATCTTCTTAAAGATATACCCCCAAAACTTCCATCCTACATTAAAGATACAAATCACTTCCTGGAAATATTGAGTCAGTGCCAACCTCCTCCCTCAAGTTTGCTGGTCACGCTAGACGTTTCTTCCCTCTATACCAACATCCCCCACGAAGATGGCATTGCTGCAGCTCAAAGGGCGTTTTTAAAATATTCGGACAACTCATACGATCCTTGTGTTCTATTCACATTCCTTAACCTTATTCTGAAAAATAACAACTTTGAATTTGATGGTAAACATTACTTGCAAGTCAGTGGCACGGCTATGGGCACTAAGATGGCACCAAATTATGCAAACATCTTTATGGGTAACCTGGAGGAGGCATTTCTGTTCCAATGCGAGAAAAAGCCGACGTTGTACAAGCGTTTTCTGGACGACATCTTTATGGTTTGGCCATATTCGGAGGACGATCTGAATATATTCATTAGCAATTTTAACCAAGCACAACCGTCTATCAAATTCACCCATTCTTACTCAGCTCTAACTGTTAACTTCCTAGATGTCCAGGTAAAGTTAACGGACGGGGTCCTAACTACGGACCTGTTCCGTAAACCTACGGACTCCCAGCAGTACCTAGCTTTCAAGAGTTGCCACCCGCGGCACACTAAACTTGCTATCCCCTACAGCCAGGCACTTCGTTATAGACGCATCTGTTCCAGCGAAAGTGATCTGGATAGAAATTTGAACCAACTCAAGCAAACATTCATCAGTCACCAATTCCCACCCAGTTTAGTTGAGGACGCAATAAGGAAGGCCCGCAGGGCAGATCGCAAAGCTCTGTTCCAAAACCGCAACCGCAAATCAGACAATGGTTCCGTCAACCTCGTTGTAACATTCAACAATAATGTTTCCAACGTCAACAGTATACTTAATCGCCACCACGGTATTCTTTGTCAGTCAGAGCGCATGCGACAAATCTTCCCCGAACCGCCACGTGTGACCTACAGGCGCTCGCAAAACCTCCACGATAATCTAGTCAGCTCCAAAGTCAACCGACCAACAAGTCCGACGGCAGGCTGCCACCCGTGCAATGGCCGCAGATGTCAAATATGCAAACTAATGCGAGGTGCCCACGTGCTTAGCAGCACAAATTCTAATTTCTTCGTCAAAATTCATGGTGACTTTGACTGCAATTCATCCAACGTCATTTATGCCATTCAGTGCAACGCGTGTCAAGCACAATACGTAGGTCAAACCAAAACATCTTTTCGGATCAGGTTCAACAACCACCGGTCGGACGTTAATAAAAAGCCAAATCTTCCTGTTTCTCGTCATTTCAACCAGCCTGGTCATTCAATAAATGACGTTGCCCTTTTTATTCTTCAATCAAACTTTAGCTCCGATAGAGGCAGGGAACAACGCGAGTCTTACCTCATTTACAAATTCCAATCAATCATTAACGATGATCCCGGTGTACTTTCAACAGTAAGGAATCTGGTCGTCTAGATAGGATATACTTTCCCATTTTTTTCCTTTTATTTTCCTTTTTTTTCTTTTCAGCTATGGCCTCAGTACAGCTCACCCTGAGCTGGCTCCCCAAGAAAGATGACATCACCACCCGGACTTGACCTTGCGGAATGTTCCAGAATATGACTCAGACAACTGCCACGTGGCATACTTGCACCGATTGTGACGTCACCCAGGAAACCTATTTAAGCAATATGCAACCCTTGGACCTCTTTTGTCCTGACGAAGACAGTGCCACTGTCGAAACGTCGACCATTCTTTTTTTAATCTATGTGTTAAAATGCCCATTAAATAAATTAGTTTTTGTTAACGTTCCTGTAATCTGTAGTCCAAGTCTTATTATTTCACTTTTATTCAACTTCGTAGCCGTCTGATATATTAACCTATTTGTTCTATATATATATATATATATATATATATATTTGTAATGCAAAGTTGTGGCATGCAATAAAGAAAGTAGAAAGCAGTGGCCATGCATAACATAACAGATGATAATGGAGGTAGAAGGGAAAAGCATATTTTATTTGTGAAGTGTTTCTAGGGTGCCTTGTGATTTGTTGATACCGGACGGGTGAAGAGCGTTGAACTTGTATATGAGATAAGACTCCCTATCACGTCTGTCACGTGTGGATCTAAACCCAGTTTCTAGAATATATAGTTTAATGTTGTCAAAATTGTGACCAGGAACGTTAAAGTGTTCGGCGACTGCTTTGGGGAGTTTGTTGGACGTGTCGGTTCTGTGTCCGGTAAGGCGGTTGTTCATTTGTTGGCCGGTTTCACCAATGTATTGCATAGAGCAGTCGCCGCATTCAATGCAGTATATGACATTGGAGCTTGTGCATGTGAATGCGTGGTTAACGGGGTGGGTGTAATTGCTCGCAGTGCTTTTGATGGAGTTAGCGTGTTGAACGTGCTTGCATGTTTTGCAGCGCGGGAGGTTGCAGGGTCGTGTTCCCGTGTACGGGGTGCTTGTTTTGCTGATTTTGGCATTGACCAAGGAGTCTGCCAGGTTTTTTGCACGTCGGTATGTCACCTGTATAGGATTTGTGAATATATTGCTAAGTCGGTCACTGCTTTGGAGGAGGGGCTCGTGCTTCTGTAGAATGGCTTTGATGTTTGGAAGTGCGTTGGAATATCTTGTGATGAAGCTTATTTGGCACGCGTCAGGATTTTTTCGGTTTTCCAGAACCTCGTCTCGATCGAGTGTAAGTGCCTTGCGACGGAATTCGGTTAGGAGGGAGTCTGGATAGTCCCTTTGGGCAAGTGTACTGCAGAGTTCGTCAAGCTTCTCAGCGTAATCTGTGTCGTTTGAACAAATTCTGCGTAGTCTTACACTCTGCCCATTAGGAATTCCAACCTTACAGTGACGCGGGTGGTGACTCTTGAAGTGAAGGTATTGTTGTTTGTCAGTTGGCTTTTTGTACAGGGTTGTGATGAGGTTGCCGTTGTCTAGTGATATTGTGGTGTCGAGGAAGTTAATTAAGTGAGTTGATTGTTGTGATGTGAACTTTATGTTGCTATGCGCGGTGTTCAGTAGATCTATGAACTTTTGAAATTCATGTTCCCCGTGTTCCCATATTATCAGTATATCATCGATGTATCGAAGGTACACCGTGGGTTTCAATGAGAGGGCGCTGAGAACTGTGTTTTCTAGGAACCCCATGAAGATATTTGCGTATGTGGGTGCAACAGGTGTACCCATACTTGTACCGTGTACTTGTAGGTAGTGTTCGCCATTGAACTCGAAGTAGTTCAGTTTAAGGACCAAGTCCATTAGAGCGAGTATGGTTTCTGTGTCTTTTCTGGTGTTTGTTGTAGAAAGGGTATTGCAGAGGGCTGTGATTCCGTCGTTGTGTGGGATGTTAGTATACAGTGATGTCACATCCAGCGTGGCTAGTATTGTGTCCCTACCAAATGTACGAGTGTTGTTTATATCTCTGATTATTCTGAGGAGGTGGGGTGTGTCTTGTACATGCGATGGCAGTGTTGTCGGAATATGGTTTAAATAGTGGTCCAGGAATTTCGAGAGTCTTTCTGTTGGTGTGTTGTTATTAGATACAATTGGCCTGCCGGGGATGTCAGCCGTATAGAGCTCGTTGGCGTGTACCTTGTGGATTTTGGGCAGTAAATAGAAACGACCTGCGCCTGTGTTTGATGGGGTGAGGTATCTGAGGTCATCACGTGTGATGAGCTTTCGTTCGTGGAGGTCCTGTATGGTATGGGTTATTAGCGCCGTGTACTCCTTTGTTGGGTCATGGTCCAGTTTGAGGTAGTGTTGCGTATTGTTGAGTTGCCTCTGAGCTTCAGAAACATATTTATCTGTGGGCCAGATGACGATACTCCCACCCTTATCTGCGGGCTTGATAATGATATCATCTCTGTCAGCTAGCGCTTTGATGATGTCACGCTGTGTTTTAGTGAGGTTGCGACCACGCGAGCTTTGGGAAATACCGCGAAGGATGTCGTTGCTTACTTGTTTAATGTACAGGTCTAATGCGGGTTCTCGGCCGTGATTTGGTGTCCAGGTTGATGGTTGTCGGAGGTCGTTGTTGTTTTCTTGTGTTGTATGAGCGAAGAATTCTCTAAGGCGTAGCCGTCTCGCAAAGTCTGATATGTCTTTATGGATTTCGTATTCGTTAACAGAATTGAGTGTAGGGCAGAATGTTAACCCCCTAGAGAGGACTTGTAGTTCGTCGCTGGTTAGTGAGCGTGATATATCTATTACGGTGCTTGCGTCAGCGTTTTCTCGGGGTGACTCAGCGATGTTGCGGAGAGTTGTGGTTGTGGTGCTGGAAATTATTTGTTCGGCTGCTGCGTGTGTCGTGTTAGTGGGTCCGGTATCCGTGTCGTTGTTGGAATTAGGTTTTCCGAGTTTTGAGTGTTCCTTGTTAGCTAGCTCGCGGTTGAGTTGTTGAATGTGTAGTTCGAGAGTGTTTGCCTCCGCGTCGGTGAGACTGATATTGTTCATATGGGCCTGGATCGTAGCGAGTTGCGCGTGGCACTGTTTCTTTAATATTTCTAGAAACGTACGGGCTGTGTTGTTAAGGGCTGATGCCCACTCTAGCTCTAGTTCAGGTGTCAGTTTTCCTAATGCAGGAACTGTTTTAGGGGTGAGGCCTTTAGGTACTGTGTTGTGAGCCAGGTGGTGGGTGTAGATCCGTAGATGATGTAGGTATCGGCTACGTTTCTCCATGAGTTTTCGCATTCGTAGAAAGTTCGTTGACTGCATGGTAGGCTGGCGATTAGATAGTCAACGGTGTTTTCTGCGTGATGTGCGCGTGCGTCGTGTCTGTGGGGTCGGTGGCTGTGGGGTCAGTGGCTGTGGAGACTCGCTGTGTTCCTCGATGTCATCTGTCTGTGTTTGCGTGCTTGTGGTTTTCCGTGTCACAGTTTGTGTGAACTTTGTGTGTGTGCGGGTTGTGTTCGGAGTGTTGTCGTTTGCCGCGTGTGTATGCGTGGGTGCAGTGGTCGTTGGGGTCCCCTTTGATGCCATCGTGTGTTCTGGCGTGTTTGCGGTGCTGGCACTTAAAGTGTAAGCTGGTTGATGATGTTGTGTTTGAGCGTTTGTCAGTGCAGGACGGCATCTATGGACCATTAGGTGTTTGATGTTGTGTGCCATAGCTCGTACGCCTGCGTGGTTTGGGTGGATGCCTTCCCGAGCGAGGTGTGCTTCAGCGTGGTATTCGAAAGCTGCGTGTGTGATAACCATAACGTTGGTGTGTACCTGACGCATGTGGATGAGGTGACTGTTGACAGCGTGCGCCTTCCTGTCGAACTCGTGTAGCCATGTGTCCTGGTATATGTGTGCTCGGTGTTTGTTCTGTCTTCGGGGAAGTATCGTTGTCAGTACTATTTCAGCGCCTGGTCTGTTGTTTGTGATGAAGGAAACTAGTGCTTCGAATTCCTGGATGACATGTTGTGCTGTCGACCGTGCGATGTCGTTGGTCCCTACACTGTAAACTGAAAAACTCCCTTTTGGGTGTAATTCCATGGTATTTTAATTGACTCCCTTTAAGGTGTATAGCAACACCCTCGAAGAAAATACACCCTTTGTGTATTGGTGTATTTCTACACCAATATTGGTGTAATAAGATGGTATCCTAACTGACTCCCTTTTAGGTGTAATGTTACACCTTCAGCTTGCTCTACACCCTTTCAGAAAGGGTGTTTGCAGTGTCCATGTGTGAAAATATGTGACCACAGCTGAATGACAAGCACGAATACATGCTTACAAACTTCCGAGATCTGCCAGATGCAATGGATGCAATAATTCAGCTACAGCCAGAGCCGGCCTCCACAGGGGCAGCTGACCTGAAGTGGGAGGCACAAAATTGCCATTTGCTTGGACACTGCGGGAGGTGCGCAAATTCCTCTGCTTGTTTGTGCATGCCCCAAGAGTGGATGCCGGCTCTGCCCACAGCTTTGGAAAAGTGTACCTGCAACAAGAATGAGAGTGCATACTTTATTCACAGCCTGACGAAGAACAAACAGTGAAAGAAAAGAATGCGAATAACAATGCAAGTGCCACGTATATGCATACCCATTCAAAAATTCTATCAGGCGAGACGCTGAAGGACAAGTTGACACGTAATTTGGGACCTGGACCAGCAGAAATGTTGCTGGAGCAGTGGACCACTGGGCCACTGGCGTAGCGTACAGAAAAATAGTTGGTGGCTAAAAGTATGAAAATTGAAAGAGTGAGCATGCAAAGATTATAGATACTTCATACAATCTCTTCTGCAGTCTTATCCGAAAATTTTTTGCGAAAGGTATAGTGTCGGACGTCATACAACGTTTCATGGATAATGTAGTCGCATGGGTGAAGTGCATGCTCTACCTGTTTCGGAACAAATACAAGTCAGTAGGAGGTCTGCAACGCACTTCAGCTTAACTTACTTGATCTCTTTCAACATCTCCACGACGTATCTGTTGATTTTCCCACGTCTCGTGCGTGTTGGCACATCTGTGTCGTTCACCGAAATTAGTCTGGCAAAATGGTCGGCAATAAAGAGTTTCCACATTAGTAACAGTGTGACTGGAGCATCACATGTGGTATCTTCTCCCTGACGCTGTAAGTGACGATACAAGTTAACCACCAGGGTAACGAGCACACTGAGATAACAGCTAGAGGATAAGAAAATATGAATCAATATAGTAATAACCACACTGCGCAGATAAAGTTATAGGAACCCACATGCAAAGAACATTACCAAGCAAAAGGTGAACAAACATAGCGCTACAGGCACACAACTAACCTTGAATTCACGAAGTCCAACGGCTTCCGGAGATATCTTCCAAGGTACACACAGAAACAGATATCACTAGGAGGGCACAATAAACATTCGCCGCACCAGGGCACCAAAAACACGACGAAAGACGATTCCCAAGCGAGAGCCCTCCAAACATACGTCCGAACGCGTCTAACACGAAATTTGAATGAGCAGGGGACGCGGGACGCGCTGCGCACTCCAAGGACGCTGTCTGTAACGGCGGCTCTCCCCGTGCTTTATCAAGAAAGCAGAAAGTCGCGCTAAGACGGGACCACAGCTATCGCAAAGGGGATATTTCCCCCGTCAAAATAAGTCCTCGATCACATTCCTACGCCAATAAACAACCGATATCGGGAAAAATGCCACCAGCCCTGTGAATATAAGAAACAGCCCTTGGCATGTTGTGATAACTCGAGAACGGATATGGATAGAAAGATACCGCAAGTTTCTACGTATTCGGCTTGCAGAGTACAGCAACTCGTTAATAGGTGGCTCAGATCCCCCGCAGGGTTCGAACCTAGAAACAGGGACAAAAATTGCAGAATGGCGGTTAGCCTAAGGAATTTCAAGAATAACGTCATAACTGGTTGCAAAAGGACTGGTGGTGTGAATTGGAAAGTTGTAGCGCAGAGAACAGAGCATGCACGCCCAAAATTTCGAGTAAATTGGACGTAAGGTTTGCGAGTTACGGCACAAACAAGAGGGAAGCGTTTCCGGGCGGCGTTACCCAGACTAAGCGTCGCCAAGTGCAAAGACCTCATACTCCAAAGCCCATATCTGTAGAACGGAACGTCGCGTGCCTACGGGATTCAAACGGTTGGAAGGAGCATGTCGAGACCTTCAAAACTATATCACACACGACCACGTAGCTGCGACAGAAGTTGTTTTAGGAACAACTGTCGTCAGTCCCATGTATTAGAAGGAGTGTAAACACGGAAACCGATAACTCGAGAACCGCAAGCTTAGAGAGCCGAAGTAAATTTTGCCACGCTCACCTAGTCGAGTCGAGTACGCTGCAGAAAGATGAACATCTTCCGACGCGTATACCCTTCCGAAAGAGGGCCCCAAAATTTGACAAAACGGAGTTACAAAAGCGTCTCTGCCCGTCTCTGAACGACAGAAAGTTTTGTGTTGTGTTGTGTATGGCTGGAAATGACGCAAAGCCGATGAAAATTTGTCCCTTTCTTGCGGGAATTTCCTAAAATTGAGCGATTCTGCTAAATTCTGTGTCAAATTTTGAATTTCGCGAATTTTCGAAGTTTGGTGACAGGCAGGGGCCTTAAGCATATTACCTATGATCTGCACGCAACCCAGCAGGGATGCTGGACTCAATATGGGATGCACCACATACTCAACAAACTAAAAATCCCATCCCTGAGCATAACAGAAGGGGCTTGTTGGTTTATTCATATTACTGATGCGCTGGTGGTCACGCAAGGTGCCGTACCGGAGTCCATTTCTGCATTGCAGCTATATCTTTGTGCATGTTTTGCCAAGTATTTTGCCGAATTTTCGCTTGTGTATTTTGGACATTTGCAGTGATATCAATCGTTAGTCTGCTAATAACATTTACTATAATACGTTTTTATTCAGTGTATTAATTCCCTTACTTTGATTGACAAACAGTAAGGTGTTTGTGATGGCTTCAGGAGGGCTTCAAAGTTATGAACAAAAAAGTATCCCAAACAATAGTGCGGATGTGTATCATTGTTACCTCATACACCCTTTTCACACCACAAAGGTGTAAAAGGGCTGTGCAGAAGGTGTTCGAATGCTCTAACACCCATTTAACACCCTTCAAAGGGTGTTCCTTTTCTTAGAAGGTGTAATAAGGGAGTAAAAAGGGAGTATATACAAGTTTACACCCTATTTACACCCCAAATACACCCAAAAGGGAGTTTTTCAGTTTACAGTGTACGTGGAGTATGAAGTGCGTGATGTTCGGTGGGGCGGCGGTTACATGTGTCATGATGTCTCGTATTCTTGCGCCGCTTGAAAAGTGTATGTGAGGTCCGTGTTCTCCGTGTGGGATGTGTTCGTGTAACAGCTATCCCCGAGGAGTGCGACATGTGAGAAAGAGAGGACGGGTTGCTTACCTCCTGAGGCCATCGGATCGTCAGTAGCGAACGTAGATGGGTAGAAATCCAGCGAACCGGTAGAATGTAGGAAGGGAGTTGCCTCAGGACAGAAGCCGCCGATATTTCGAACAGAGACTGTTCTTCTTCTGGGCACCGTCCTCATCATTGGCATGGTATTTAAAGGGTTAGGTGTGACGTGTTTAAAGGTTCATGCGAATTGTGGGTCAACAGCCCGGAGGGAAGAAAGGTTCCGTACGGGTTTTTACGGCCGGAGTGAATGGCTGCTTTGTTAGAGTGTGGAGGGGATTATGTGAACGTAGTGATCTAGGCTACAGACCGGTTACAGAAAAATGGAAGGTTCACGAACACGTGGACGAAACGGGACAACAGGCAAGAATTGGCAAGCATAGAGAAAGATAAGGAGGTTAGTGGTTACGTGGGGAAAATTCCAGAACCAGCAAAGGTTTTTTATATATATATATATATATATATATATATATATATATATATATTTGTAATGCAAAGTTGTGGCATGCAATAAAGAAAGTAGAAAGCAGTGGCCATGCATAACATACCAGATGATAATGGAGGTAGAAGGGAAAAGCATATTTTATTTGTGAAGTGTTTCTAGGGTGCCTTGTGATTTGTTGATACCGGACGGGTGAAGAGCGTTGAACTTGTATATGAGATAAGACTCCCTATCACGTCTGTCACGTGTGGATCTAAACCCAGTTTCTAGAATATATAGTTTAATGTTGTCAAAATTGTGACCAGGAACGTTAAAGTGTTCGGCGACTGCTTTGGGGAGTTTGTTGGACGTGTCGGTTCTGTGTCCGGTAAGGCGGTTGTTCATTTGTTGGCCGGTTTCACCAATGTATTGCATAGAGCAGTCGCCGCATTCAATGCAGTATATGACATTGGAGCTTGTGCATGTGAATGCGTGGTTAACGGGGTGGGTGTAATTGCTCGCAGTGCTTTTGATGGAGTTAGCGTGTTGAACGTGCTTGCATGTTTTTCGATTATCTGTATTATTGTATTTCGATATCTCGAAATATCGGCGGCTTCTGTCCTGAGGCAACTCCCTTCCTACTTGGATATACAGGTAGACTTACGGGATATTTCCGCCGAAATTCCTAGTTGTCTACGATACATTTAAAATTATGCGAATTGTGCATTAACATACTTCGAAAGCCATAGAACACTCCCTAGAGTACTTTAATGCCAAGGGTACAAGACACATCTAGAGATACGTGTCTCGGGGCACAGTAGGCAAAAGACAACAAGCCAGCTGGAAGACTACATGCCTTTCGTTCGTCGTGTGTGCAACTACGAATGAATGTGCCGAGACTGTGCCACTGCGTTGAAAAACCGGCACCGTCGTTGTCGTCGACGGGTGCAGCTGCATGCACATCACAACGCAGTGAAACCTTTCACTACGTGCACCTCTCCTACATTCCAACAAAAAAGATAGAAACCATGGCACCCTTTTGGAGTGTAATCAACTGTCCCGTATGTGATGCCACCTATAAGCGTCAGAGAGCACGCCAAAATGGTGTTCTTGTACATCGTCCTCTAGGATGTGCTATTACACAACTATTTACAGGAGGGCACTTCCAAAGAAGATGATGCTTATGTCAATAAAGATGTCGTTGCAGTGATTGGAATTGCTCTGAAAAAAAAAGAAAAAAAAAGTTCTGCAGACGGCACTAAGAACGATCCGCTTCTACAAAAGGTTACAAAAGTACGTAGTGTTACGTACAAAGTACGTAACAAAGCAATGGCCACTGAAGCGCAACTTGAAACCGCATCTTCAACCATCATTCCTCGTTAGAGAAGAACTTTCAGTAGTGTGCGATCTCTTGTGAGTCGTCACACCTGCACAGCTTACCAGACTCTTCATACAGCTAGCACATGAGTCCCACCTAGGGCTTGCACGTACCAAGCAACTTATGCCAGAAAGGTATTGGTGGACACATATGGACTGTAAGACCGTGTGCCATTTGTCAAGAGCCTGACAAAAGCGCACAATAATCTGACGCTTCACTACAAGCAATTCCATTCCCGGATAGCCAAAAAAGTGGCCAAAGACAGTGTAGGGCCTTTTGAGAGAGCGCCATACGGGATATCACTTGTTGATTACCTTTCTAAATGGCCTGATATAAAGTTCTGCTCGAATGTAACGACAGATGCCGTTTTATGTTTTCAAAGCGCAGTTTTTACATGTGAGGGTTATCCTGACAACATCGTCTCTGATCAAGGCAGTAAGTTCACCTCGCACGAGTTTCAACGTTTCCGACGGACAGAGGAATAACGCATTAATTTTCTTCAGTGTATTATCGTCGAGCAAATGGTCTGGAGGACAGATTGAACCGCGTTTTGAAGAGCTACGTTCAAGTACATTACTAGAGCAACGACCGCTCCAACCGACAGTAACGGATTACTTAGGCATCTATATGAGTAGCCCACATGCAACCACGTGTCGCTCCTCTGCCGAGTTGTTGCATGGAAGTAAGCCAAGAACTCGATATCGTACGACAACCACTGCCCCAGCTTTATGAAAATGCCGCTCATGCAATCAAAGATCGAAGAAGACGCTTCAACTTCAACCCACATGTGTTTAACCCTATATATTCGCGTTACGCTATAACGCCCTCCCGACACACGGAATACTTATTCACCTGACCTAACCTAACCTCACTCACGACAGATGAACAGTCTACATGAGCCATCTCGACACATGCAATATGTATTCACCTGACCTAACCTAACCTCAGTCACGACGGATGCACAGTCTACATGAGCCCTCTCCAAACATGGAATACGTACTCACTTAACCTAACCTAACCTAAGTCACGACGGATGCACAGTCTACATGAGCCCTCTCAACACATGGCATACATATTCACCTGACCAAACCTAACCTCAGTCACGATTGATGGACAGTCTACATGGGCCCTCTCAACACATGGAATACATATTCACCTGACCTAACCTAACCTCAGTCACGACGGTTCCACAGTATATAAGAGCCATCTCGACACATGGAGCACGTATTCACCTGACTTAACCTAACCTGAGTAACACCGGATGCACAGTCTACATGAGCTCTCTCGACACATGGAATACTTTATCACCTAACATAACCTAACCTCAGTCACGACGGATGCACAGTCTACATCAGCCCTATCGACACATCGAATACTTATTCACCTTACCTCACCTAATCTCAGTCACGACGGACGCACAGTCTGCATGAGCCCTCTCAATACCTGGAATACCTATTCACCTGACCTAACCTAACCTCAGTCACGACGGATGCAGTCTTCATGAGCCGCCTCGACACATCGAATACCTATTTACGTGACCTAACCTAACCTCAGTCACGGCGGGTGCAGTCTAAATGAGCTCTCTCGATACATCGATAACTTATTCACTTACCTCACCTAATCACAGTCACGACGGAGACAGGGTCTACATGAGACCTCTTGACACATGGAATACCTAATCACCTAACGTAACCTCAGTCAGGATGGATGCACAGTCTACATGAGCCCTCTCGACACATGAAATATGTATTCACCTAACCTAACCTAACCTAACTTCAGTCACCACGGATGCACAGTCTACAAGAGCCCTCTTGACACACGGAATACTTATTCACCTGACTTAACCTAACCTCAGTCACGACGGATGCACTCTAAATGAGCTCTCTCGGTACATGGATGACTTATTCACTTACCAAGGCTAATCTCAGTCACGACGGAGACAGGGTGTACATGAGCCCTCTTGATACATGGAATACTTAATCACCTAACCTAACCTCAGTCACGATGGATGCACAATCTAGATGAGCCCTCTCGACATATGGAATATATATTCACCTGACCTAACCTAACCTCAGTCACAACAGATGCACAGTCTACATGAGCCATCTCGACACATGGAATGCATATTCACCTGACCTAACCTAACCTAGCCTCAGTCACGACGGATGCAGTCTACATGAGCCCTCTCAACACATGGAATTCATATTGACCTGACCTAACCTCTGTCACGACGGATGCACAGTCTACATGAGCGCTCTCGACACATGGAATACGATTCACCTGACCTAACCTAACCTCAGTCACGACGGATGCACAGTCTGCATGAGCCCTCTCTACACATGGAATACCTATTGACTTCACCTAACCTCAGTCACGACTGATGTACAGTCTACATTAGCCCTCTCAACACATGCCATACATATTCACCTGACCTGACCTAACCTCAGTCATGACGGATGCACAGTCTACATGAGCCCTCTCAACACATGAAATGCATATTCACCTGACCTAACCTAACCTCAGTCACGACGGTTGCACACTCTACATGAGCCCTCTCGACACATGGAGTACATATTCATCTGACATAACCTAACATGAGTCGCGATGGATGCACAGTCTACATGAGCCCTCTCAACAAATGGAATATGTATTCACCTGACCTAACCTAACTTCAGTCACCACGGATGCACAGTCTACAAGAGCCCTCTCGACACATGGAATACTTATTCACCTGACCTAACCTAACCTCAGTCACGACGGATGCACAGTCTACATGAGCCATCTCGACACATGCAATTGTATTCACCTGACCTAACCTAACCTCAGTCACGACGGATGCACGTCTACATGAGCCCTCTCGACACATGGAATACGTATTCACCTGACCTAACCTAACCTCAGTCACGACGCATGCACAGTCTACATGACCCCTATCAACACATGGAATACATATTCACCTGACCTAACCTAACCTCAGTCACGACGGTTGCACAGTCTACATGAGCCCTCTCGACACATGGAGTACATATACACCTGACCTAACCTAACCTTAGTCGCGATGGATGCAGAGTGTACATGAGCCCTCACGACACATGAAATATGTATTCACCTGACCAAACCTAACCTCAGTCGCGACGGATGCAGTCTACATGAGCCCTCTCAACGCATGGAATACGTATTCACCTGACGTAACCTAACCTCAGTCACGACGGATGCAGTCTACATGAGCCCTCTCAACACATGGAATTCATATTGACCTGACCTAACCTCAGTCATGATGGATGCACAGTCTACATGAGCCCTCTCAACAGATGAAATACATATTCACCTGACCTAACCTAACCCCAGTCACGACGGTTGCACAGTCTACATGAGCCCTCTCGACACATGAAGTACCTATTCACCTGACCTAACCTAACCTCAGTCGCGACGGATAAACTGTCTTCATGAGCTCTCTCAACACATGGAATACGTGTTCACCTAACCTAACCTAACCTTAGTCACGACGGTTGCACAGTCTACATGAGCCCTCTCGACACATGGAGTACTTATTCACCTGACCTAACCTAACCTCAGTCGCGACGGATGCAGTCTACATGAGCCCCTCTCAACACATGGAATACGTATTCACCTGACCTAACCTAACCTCAGTCACGACGGATGCACGGTCTACATGAGCCGTCTCGACACACGCAATATTTATTCACCTGACCTAACGTAACCTCAGTTACGACGGATGCAGGGTCTACATGATCCGTCTCGACACATCGAATACTTATTCACCTGACCTAACCTAAACTCAGTCACGACGGACACACAGTCTACATGAGTCCTCTCAACACATGGAATACATACTCACCTGAACTAACCTGACCTCAGTCACGACGCATGCGCAGTCTACATGAGCCCTCTTGACATACGGGAAACCTATTCACCTCACCTAACCTAACCTCAGTCGCGACGGATGCACAGTTTACATGAGCCCTGTCAACACATGGAATACATATTCACCTGACCTAACCTAACCTCAGTCACAATGGTTGCAGAGTCTACATGGGCCCTCTTGACACATGGAAGATGTATTCACCTGACCTAACCTAACCTCAGTCGCGATGGTTGCACAGTCTACATGAGCCCTCTCGACAATAGAACACCTATTCACCTGAACTAACCTAACCTCAGTCACGACGGATGCACAGTCTACATGAGCCCTCTCAACACATGGAATACATATTCACCTGACCTAACCTAACCTCAGTCACGACGGGTGCACGGTCTACATGAGCCGTCTCGACACACGCAATATGTATTCACCTGACCTAACGTAACCTCAGTCACGACGGATGCACAGTCTACATGAGCCATCTCCACACATCGAATACTTATTCACCTGACCTAACCTAAACTCAGTCAGGACGGACGCGCAGTCTACATCAGCCCTCTCGACACATCGAATACTTATTCACCTGACCTAACCTAACCTCAGTCGCGACAGATGCGCAGTCTACATGAGCCCTCTCGACACATGGAATACCTATTCACCTGACCTAACCTAACCTCAGTCACGACGGATGCAGTCTAAATGAGCCCTCTCGATACATGAATTACTTATTCACTTACCTAACCTAATCTCTGTCACGATGGAGACAGGGTCTACATGAGCCCTCTTGACACATGGAATACTTCATCACCTAACCTAACCTCAGTCACGACGTATGCACAGTCTACATGAGCCATCTTGACACATGGAATACGTATTCACTTAACCTAACCTAACCTCTGTCACGACGGATGCAGTCTACATGATCCCTCTCAACACATGGAATACATATTCACCTGACCTACCCTAACCTCAGTCACGACGGTTGCACAGTCTACATGAGCCCTCTCGACACATGGAGTGCCTATTCACCTGACGTAACCTAACCTCAGTCACCATGGATGCGCAGTCTACATGAGCCATCTCGACACATGCAATATGTATTCACCTGACCTAACCTAACCTCAGTCGCAATGGATGCAGTCTACATGAGCCCTCTCGACACATGGATTACCTCTTCGCCTGACCTAACCTAACCTCAGTCGCGGGGCATGCACAGTCTACATGAGCCCTCTCAACACATGGAATACATATTCACCTGACCTAACCTAACCTCACTCACGATGGTTGCACTGTCTACATGAGCCCTACGACGCATGGAGTACTTATTCTCCTGACCTAACCTCAGTCGCGATAGATGCATAGTCTACAGGAGCCCTCTCAACACATGGAGTACCTATTCACCTGACCTAACCTAACCTCAGTCGCGACGGATGCACAGTCTACATGAGCTCTCTCAACACATCGAATACCTATTTATGTGACCTAACCTAATCTCAGTCACGACGGAGACAGGGTCTACATGAGCCCTCTTGACACATGGAATACTTAATCACCTCACCTAACCTCAGTCACGACAGATGCACAGTCTACATGAGCCATCTCGACACATGGAATACTTATTCAACTCACCTAACCTAACCTCAGTCACGACAGATGCACAGTCTACAAGAGCCATCTCGACACACGCAATATGTATTCACCTGACCCAACCGAACCTCAGTCACGACGGATGCAGTCTACATGAGCCCTCTCAACACATAGAATACATACTCACCTGACCTAACCTAACCTCAGTCACCATGGATGCACAGTCTACATGAGCCATCTCGACACAGGAATACTTATTCACCTGACCTAACCTAACCTCAGTCACCATGGATGCACAGTCTACATGAGCCATGTCGACACAGGAATACTTATTCACCTGACCTAACCTAAACTCAGTCAGGACGAACGCACAGTGTACATAAGCCCTCTCGACACATCGAATAGTTATTCACCTGACCTAACCTAACCTCAGTCACGACGGATGCACAGTCTGCATGAGCCCTCTCGACACACGGAATACATATTCACTTCACCTAACCTCAGTCACGACGGATGCAGTCTACATGAGCCCTCTCAACACATGGAATTCATATTGACGTGACCTAACCTCAGTCATGACGGATGCACAGTCTACATGAGCCCTCTCAACACATGAAATACATATTCACCTGACCTAACCTAACCCCAGTCACGACGGTTGCACAGTCTACATGAGCCCTCTCGACACATGAAGTACCCATTCACCTCACCTAACCTAACCTCAGTCGCGACAGATACACTGTCTTGATGAGCCCTCTCAACACATGGAATACATGTTCACCTAACCTAACCTAACCTCAGTCACGCCGGTTGCAGTCTACATGAGCCCTCTCGACACATGGAGTACCTATTCACCTGACCTAACCTAACCTCAGTCGCGACGGATGCAGTCTACATGAGCCGTCTCAACACATGGAATACGTATTCACCTGACCTAACCTAACCTCAGTCGCGACGGTTGCACAGTCTACATGAGCCCTCTCGACACATGGAGTACATATTCACCTGACCTAACCTAACCTTAGTCGCGATGGATGCAGAGTCTACATGAGCCCTCACGACACATGAAATATGTATTCACCTGACCAAACCTAACCTCAGTCGCAACGGATGCAGTCTACATGAGCCCTCTCAACGCATGGAATACGTATTCACCTGACGCAACCTAATCTCTGCCACGACGGATGCACGGTCTACATGAGTTGTCTCGACACGTCGAATACTTATTCACCTTACCTAACGTAACCTCAGTCACGATGGACACACAGTCTACATGAGTCCTCTCAACACATGGAATACATACTCACCTGAACTAACCTGACCTCAGTCACGACGCATGCGCAGTCTACATGAGCCCTCTCGACATATGGGAAACCTATTCGCCTGACCTAACCTAACCTCAGTCGCGACAGATGCACAGTCTACATGAGCGCTGTCAGCACATGGAATACATATTCACGTGACCTAACCTAACCTCAGTCACAATGGTTGCAGAGTCTACATGGGCCCTCTTGACGCATGGAATATGTATTCACCTGACCTAACCTAACCTCAATCACGACGGATGCAGTCTACACGAGCCGTCTCGACACATGGAATACGTATTCACCTGACCTAACCTAACCTCAGTCACGACGGATGCACAGTCTACATGAGCCATCTCGACACACGCAATATTTATTCACCTGACCTAACCTAACCTCAGTCACGACGGATGCACAGTCTACATGAACCATCTCGACACATGCAATATGTATTCACCTGACCTAACCTAACCTCAGTCACGATGGATGCACAGTCTACATGAGCCCTCTCGACACATGGAATACGTATTCACCTGACCTAACCTAACCTCAGTCACGGCGCATGCACAGTCTACATGACCCCTCTCAACACATGGAATACGTATTCACCTGACGTAACCTAATCTCTGCCACGACGGATGCACGGTCTACATGAGTTGTCTCGACACGTCGAATACTTATTCACCTTACCTAACGTAACCTCAGTCACGATGGACACACAGTCTACATGAGTCCTCTCAACACATGGAATACATACTCACCTGAACTAACCTGACCTCAGTCACGACGCATGCGCAGTCTACATGAGCCCTCTCGACATATGGGAAACCTATTCGCCTGACCTAACCTAACCTCAGTCGCGACGGATGCACAGTCTACATGAGCCCTGTCAGCACATGGAATACATATTCACGTGAGCTAACCTAACCTCAGTCACAATGGTTGCAGAGTCTACATGGGCCCTCTTGACGCATGGATTATGTATTCACCTGACCTAACCTAACCTCAGTCACGACGGATGCACAGTCTACATGTGCCATCTCGACACACGCAATATTTATTCACCTGACCTAACCTAACCTCAGTCACGACGGATGCACAGTCTACATGAGCCATCTCGACACATGCAATATGTATTCACCTGACCTAACCTAACCTCAGTCACAACGGTTGCACAGTCTACATGAGCCCTCTCGACACATGGAGTACATATTCACCTGACCTAACCTAACCTTAGTCGCGATGGATGCAGAGTCTACATGAGCCGTCTCGACACTCGCAATATGTATTCACCTGACCTAACGTAACCTCAGTCACGACGGATGCACAGTCTACATGAGCCATCTCGACACACGCAATATTTATTCACCTGACCTAACGTAATCTCAGTCACGACGGATGCACGGTCTACATGATCCATCTCGACACATCGAATACTTATTCACCTGACCTAACCTAAACTCAGTCACGACGGACACACAGTCTACATGAGTCCTCTCAACACATGGAATACATACTCACCTGAACTAACCTGACCTCAGTCACGACGCATGCGCAGTCTACATGAGCCCTTCGACATATGGGAAACCTATTCACCTGACCTAACCTAACCTCAGTCGCGACGGATGCACAGTCTACATTAGCCCTGTCAACACATGGAATACATATTCACCTGACCTAACCTAACCTCAGTCACAATGGTTGCACAGTCTACACGAGCCATCTCGACACATGCAATATGTATTCACCTGACCTAACCTAACCTCAGTCGCGATGGTTGCACAGTCTACATGCGCTCTCGACAATAGAACACCTATTCACCTGACCTAACCTAACCTCAGTCACGACGGATGCACAGTCTACATGAGCCCTCTCAACACATGGAATACATATTCACCTGACCTAACCTAACCTCAGTCACGACGGATGCACGGTCTACATGAGCCATCTCGACACAGGAATACTTATTCATCTGACCTAACCTAAACTCAGTCAGGACGGACGCACAGTCTACATCAGCCCTCTCGACACATCAAATACATATTCACCTTACCTAACCTAACCTCAGTCACGACGGACGCACAGTCTACATGAGCCATCTCGACACAGGAATACTTATTCACCTGACCTAACCTAAACTCGGTCAGGACGGACGCAGTCTACATCAGCCCTCTCGACACATCGAATAGTTATTCACCTGACCAACCTAACCTCAGTCACGACGGATGCACAGTCTGCATGAGCCCTCTCGACACATGGAATACGTATTCACTTCATCTAACCTCAGTCACGACGGATGCAGTCTAAATGAGCCCTCTCAACACATGAAATACATATTCACCTGACCTAACCTAACCCCAGTCATTACGGTTGCACAGTCTACATGAGCCCTCTCGACGCATGAAGTACCTATTCACCTGACCTAACCTAACCTCAGTCGCGACAGATACACTGTCTTCATGAGCCCTCTCAACACAATGAATACGTGTTAACCTAACCTAACCTCAGTCACGACGGTTGCACAGTCTACATGAGCCCTCTCGACACATGGAGTACCTATTCACCTGACCTAACCTAACCTCAGTCGCGATGGTTGCACAGTCTACATGAGCCCTCTCGACAATAGAACACCTATTCACCTGAAATAACCTAACCTCAGTCACGACGGATGCACAGTCTACATGAGCCCTCTCAACACATGGAATACATATTCACCTGACCTAACCTAACCTCAGTCACGACGGGTGCACGGTCTACATGAGCCGTCTCGACACACGCAATATGTATTCACCTGACCTAACGTAACCTCAGTCACGACGGATGCACAGTCTACATGAGCCATCTCCACACATCGAATACTTATTCACCTGACCTAACCTAAACTCAGTCAGGACGGACGCGCAGTCTACATCAGCCCTCTCGACACATCGAATACTTATTCACCTGACCTAACCTAACCTCAGTCGCGACAGATGCGCAGTCTACATGAGCCCTCTCGACACATGGAATACCTATTCACCTGACCTAACCTAACCTCAGTCACGACGGATGCAGTCTAAATGAGCCCTCTCGATACATGAATTACTTATTCACTTACCTAACCTAATCTCTGTCACGATGGAGACAGGGTCTACATGAGCCCTCTTGACACATGGAATACTTCATCACCTAACCTAACCTCAGTCATGACGTATGCACAGTCTACATGAGCCATCTTGACACATGGAATACGTATTCACTTAACCTAACCTAACCTCTGTCACGACGGATGCAGTCTACATGATCCCTCTCAACACATGGAATACATATTCACCTGACCTAACCTAACCTCAGTCACGACGGTTGCACAGTCTACATGAGCCATCTCGACACATGCTATATGTATTCACCTGACCTAACCTAGCCTCAGTGACGACGGATGCAGTCTACATGAGTCCTGTCGGGACATGGAATACATATTCACCTGACCTAACCTCAGTCGCAATGGATGCAGTCTACATGAGCCCTCTCGACACATGGATTACCTCTTCGCCTGACCTAACCTAACCTCAGTCGCGGGGGATGCACAGTCTACATGAGTCCTCTCAACACATGGAATACATATTCACCTGACCTAACCTAACCTCACTCACGATGGTTGCACTGTCTACATGAGCCCTACGACGCATGGAGTACTTATTCTCCTGACCTAACCTCAGTCGCGATGGATGCATAGTCTACAGGAGCCCTCTCAACACATGGAGTACCTATTCACCTGACCTAACCTAACCTCAGTCGCGACGGATGCACAGTCTACATGAGCTCTCTCAACACATAGAATACTTATTTATGTGACCTAACCTAATCTCAGTCACGACGGAGACAGGGTCTACATGAGCCCTCTTGACACATGGAATACTTAATCACCTCACCTAACCTCAGTCACGACCGATGCACAGTCTACATGAGCCATCTCGACACATGGAATACTTATTCAACTCACCTAACCTAACCTCAGTCACGACGGATGCACAGTCTACAAGAGCCATCTCGACACACGCAATATGTATTCACCTGACCTAACCGAACCTCAGTCACGACGGATGCAGTCTACATGAGCCCTCTCAACACATAGAATACATACTCACCTGACCTAACCTAACCTCAGTCACCATGGATGCACAGTCTACATGAGCCATCTCGACACAGGAATACTTATTCACCTGACCTAACCTAAACTCAGTCAGGACGAACGCACAGTCTACATCAGCCCTCTCGACACATCAAATACTTATTCACCTGACCTAACCTAACCTCAGTCACGACGGATGCACAGTCTGCATGAGCCCTCTCGACACACGGAATACGTATTCACTTCACCTAACCTCAGTCACGACGGATGCAGTCTACATGAGCCCTCTCAACACATGGAATTCATATTGACGTGACCTAACCTCAGTCATGACGGATGCACAGTCTACATGAGCCCTCTCAACACATGAAATACATATTCACCTGACCTAACCTAACCCCAGTCACGACGGTTGCACAGTCTACATGAGCCCTCTCGACACATGAAGTACCCATTCACCTCACCTAACCTAACCTCAGTCGCGATAGATACACTGTCTTGATGAGCCCTCTCAACACATGGAATACATGTTCACCTAACCTAACCTAACCTCAGTCACGACGGTTGCAGTCTACATGAGCCCTCTCGACACATGGAGTACCTATTCACCTGACCTAACCTAACCTCAGTCGCGACGGATGCAGTCTACATGAGCCGTCTCAACACATGGAATACGTATTCACCTGACCTAACCTAACCTCAGTCACGATGGATGCCCGGTCTACATGAGCCATCTCGACCCAGGAATACTTATTCACCTGACCTAGCCTAAACTCAGTCAGGACAGACGCACAGTCTACATCAGCCCTCTCGACACATCGAATACGTATTCGCCTGACCTAACCTGACTTCAGTCACGATGGATGCAGTCTAAATGAGCCCTCTCGATACATAGATTACTTATTCACTTACCTAACCTAATCTCAGTCACAAACGAGAAAGGGTCTACATGAGCCCACTTGACACATGGAATACTTCATCACCTAACCTAACCCCAGTCACGACGGATGCAGTCTACATGAGCCATTTCGACACATGGAATACGTATTCACTTAACCTAACCTCTGTCACCACAGATGCACAGTCTACAAGAGCCCTCTCGACACATGGAATACTTATTCACCTGACATAACCTAACCTCAGTCACGACGGATGCACAGTCTACATGAGCCATCTCGACACATGCAATATGTATTCACCTGACCTAACCTAACCTCAGTCACGACGCATGCACAGTCTACATGACCCCTCTCAACACATGGAATACATATTCACCTGACCTGACCTAACCTAACCTCAGTCGCGACGGTTGCACAGTCTACATGAGCCCTCTCGACACATGGAGTACATATTCACCTGACCTAACCTAACCTTAGTCGCGATGGATGCAGAGTCTACATGAGCCCTCACGACACATAAAATATGTATTCACCTGACCAAACCTAACCTCAGTCGCAACGGATGCAGTCTACATGAGCCCTCTCAACGCATGGAATACGTATTCACCTGACGTAACCTAATCTCTGCCACGACGGATGCACGGTCTACATGAGTTGTCTCGACACGTCGAATACTTATTCACCTTACCTAACGTAACCTCAGTCACGATGGACACACAGTCTACATGAGCCCTGTCAGCACATGGAATACATATTCACGTGACCTAACCTAACCTCAGTCACAATGGTTGCAGAGTCTACATGGGCCCTCTTGACGCATGGAATATGTATTCACCTGACCTAACCTAACCTCAATCACGACGGATGCAGTCTACACGAGCCGTCTCGACACATGGAATACGTATTCACCTGACCTAACCTAACGTCAGTCACGACGGATGCACAGTCTACATCAGCCATCTCGACACACGCAATATTTATTCACCTGACCTAACCTAACCTCAGTCACGACGGATGCACAGTCTACATGAGCCATCTTGACACATGCAATATGTATTCACCTGACCTAACCTAACCTCAGTCACGACGGATGCACAGTCTACATGAGCCCTCTCGACACATGGAATACGTATTCACCTGACCTAACCTAACCTCAGTCACGGCGCATGCACAGTCTACATGACCCCTCTCAACACATGGAATACGTATGCACCTGACGTAACCTAATCTCTGCCACGACGGATGCACAGTCTACATGAGTTGTCTCGACACGTCGAATACTTATTCACCTTACCTAACGTAACCTCAGTCACGATGGACACACAGTCTACATGAGTCCTCTCAACACATGGAATACATACTCACCTGAACTAACCTGACCTCAGTCACGACGCATGCGCAGTCTACATGAGCCCTCTCGACATATGGGAAACCTATTCGCCTGACCTAACCTAACCTCAGTCGCGACGGATGCACAGTCTACATGAGCCCTGTCAGCACATGGAATACATATTCACGTGACCTAACCTAACCTCAGTCACAATGGTTGCAGAGTCTACATGGGCCCTCTTGACGCATGGAATATGTATTCACCTGACCTAACCTAACCTCAATCACGACGGATGCAGTCTACACGAGCCGTCTCGACACATGGAATACGTATTCACCTGACCTAACCTAACCTCAGTCACGGCGCATGCACAGTCTACATGACCCCTCTCAACACATGGAATACATATTCACCTGACCTAACCTAACCTCAGTCACAACGGTTGCACAGTCTACATGAGCCCTCTCGACACATGGAGTACATATTCACCTGACCTAACCTAACCTTAGTCGCGATGGATGCAGAGTCTACATGAGCCATCTCGACACACGCAATATTTATTCACCTGACCTAACGTAATCTCAGTCATGACGGATGCACGGTCTACATGATCCATCTCGACACATCGAATACTTATTCACCTGACCTAACCTAAACTCAGTCACGACGGAGACACAGTCTACATGAGTCCTCTCAACACATGGAATACATACTCACCTGAACTAACCTGACCTCAGTCACGACGCATGTGCAGTCTACATGAGCCCTTCGACATATGGGAAAACTATTCACCTGACCTAACCTAACCTCAGTCGCGACGGATGCACAGTCTACGTTAGCCCTGTCAACACATGGAATACATATTCACCTGACCTAACCTAACCTCAGTCACAATGGTTGCACAGTCTACACGAGCCATCTCGACACATGCAATATGTATTCACCTGACCTAACCTAACCTCAGTCGCGATGGTTGCACAGTCTACATGCACTCTCGACAATAGAACACCTATTCACCTGACCTAACCTAACCTCAGTCACGACGGATGCACAGTCTACATGAGCCCTCTCAACACATGGAATACATATTCACCTGACCTAACCTAACCTCAGTCACGACGGATGCACAGTCTACATCAGCCCTCTCGACACATCAAATACATATTCACCTTACCTAACCTAACCTCAGTCACGACGGACGCACAGTCTACATGAGCCATCTCGACACAGGAATACTTATTCACCTGACCTAACCTAAACTCGGTCAGGACGGACGCAGTCTACATCAGCCCTCTCGACACATCAAATCGTTATTCACCTGACCAACCTAACCTCAGTCACGACGGATGCACAGTCTGCATGAGCCCTCTCGACACATGGAATACGTATTCACTTCATCTAACCTCAGTCACGATGGATGCAGTCTAAATGAGCCCTCTCAACACATGGAATTCATATTGATCTGACCTAACCTCAGTCATGACGGATGCACAGTCTACACGAGCCCTCTCAACACATGAAATACATATTCACCTGACCTAACCTAACCTCAGTCGCGAGAGATACACTGTCTTCATGAGCCCTCTCAACACAATGAATACGTGTTAACCTAACCTAACCTCAGTCACGACGGTTGCACAGTCTACATGAGCCCTCTCGACACATGGAGTACCTATTCACCTGACCTAACCTAACCTCAGTCGCGATGGTTGCACAGTCTACATGAGCCCTCTCGACAATAGAACACCTATTCACCTGAACTAACCTAACCTAACCTCAGTCACGACGGGTGCACGCTCTACATGAGCCGTCTCGACACACGCAATATGTATTCACCTGACCTAACGTAACCTCAGTCACGACGGATGCACAGTCTACATGAGCCATCTCCACACATCGAATACTTATTCACCTGACCTAACCTAAACTCAGTCAGGACGGACGCGCAGTCTACATCAGCCCTCACGACACATCGAATACTTATTCACCTGACCTAACCTAACCTCAGTCGCGACAGATGCGCAGTCTACATGAGCCCTCTCGACACATGGAATACCTATTCACCTGACCTAACCTAACCTCAGTCACGACGGATGCAGTCTAAATGAGCCCACTCGATACATGAATTACTTATTCACTTACCTAACCTAATCTCTGTCACGATGGAGACAGGGTCTACATGAGCCCTCTTGACACATGGAATACTTCATCACCTAACCTAACCTCAGTCACGACGTATGCACAGTCTACATGAGCCATCTTGACACATGGAATACATATTCACCTGACCTAACCTAACCTCAGTCACGACGGGTGCACGCTCTACATGAGCCGTCTCGACACACGCAATATGTATTCACCTGACCTAACGTAACCTCAGTCACGACGGATGCACAGTCAACATGATCCCTCTCAACACATGGAATACATATTCACCTGACCTAACCTAACCTCAGTCACGACGGTTGTACAGTCTACATGAGCCATCTCGACACATGCAATATGTATTCACCTGACCTAACCTAGCCTCAGTGACGACGGATGCAGTCTACATGAGTCCTGTCGGGACATGGAATACATATTCACCTGACCTAACCTAACCTCAGTCGCAATGGATGCAGTCTACATGAGCCCTCTCGACACATGGATTACCTCTTCGCCTGACCTAACCTAACCTCAGTCGCGGGGGATGCACAGTCTACATGAGCCCTCTCAACACATGGAATACATATTCACCTGACCTAACCTAACCTCACTCACGATGGTTGCACTGTCTACATGAGCCCTACGACGCATGGAGTACTTATTCTCCTGACCTAACCTCAGTCGCGATGGATGCATAGTCTACAGGAGCCCTCTCAACACATGGAGTACCTATTCACCTGACCTAACCTAACCTCAGTCGCGACGGATGCACAGTCTACATGAGCTCTCTCAACACATCGAATACCTATTTATGTGACCTAACCTAATCTCAGTCACGACGGAGACAGGGTCTACATGAGCCCTCTTGACGCATGGAATACTTATTCACCTCACCTAACCTTAGTCACGACAGATGCACAGTCTACATGAGCCATCTCGACACATGGAATACTTATTCAACTCACCTAACCTAACCTCAGTCACGACGGATGCACAGTCTACAAGAGCCATCTCGACACACGCAATATGTATTCACCTGACCTAACCGAACCTCAGTCACGACGGATGCAGTCTACATGAGCCCTCTCAACACATAGAATACATACTCACCTGACCTAACCTAACCTCAGTCACCATGGATGCACAGTCTACATGAGCCATCTCGACACAGGAATACTTATTCACCTGACCTAACCTAAACTTAGTCAGGACGAACGCACAGTCTACATCAGCCCTCTCGACACATCAAATACTTATTCACCTGACCTAACCTAACCTCAGTCACCATGGATGCACAGTCTACATTAGCCATCTCGACACAGGAATACTTATTCACCTGACCTAACCTAAACTCAGTCAGGACGAACGCACAGTCTACATCAGCCCTCTCGACACATCGAATAGTTATTCACCTGACCTAACCTAACCTCAGTCACGACGGATGCACAGTCTGCATGAGCCCTCTCGACACACGGAATACGTATTCACTTCACCTAACCTCAGTCACGACGGATGCAGTCTACATGAGCCCTCTCAACACATGGAATTCATATTGACGTGACCTAACCTCAGTCATGACGAATGCACAGTCTACATGAGCCCTCTCAACACATGAAATACATATTCACCTGACCTAACCTAACCCCAGTCACGACGGTTGCACAGTCTACATGAGCCCTCTCGACACATGAAGTACCCATTCACCTCACTTAACCTAACCTCAGTCGCGACAGATACACTGTCTTGATGAGTTCTCTCAACACATGGAATACATGTTCACCTAACCTAACCTAACCTCGGTCACGACGGTTGCAGTCTACATGAGCCCTCTCGACACATGGAGTACCTATTCACCTGACCTAACCTAACCTCAGTCGCGACGGATGCAGTCTACATGAGCCGTCTCAACACATGGAATACGTATTCACCTGACCTAACCTAACCTCAGTCACGATGGATGCCCGGTCTACATGAGCCATCTCGACCCAGGAATACTTATTCACCTGACCTAGCCTAAACTCAGTCAGGACAGACGCACAGTCTACATCAGCCCTCTCGACACATCGAATACGTATTCGCCTGACCTAACCTGACTTCAGTCACGATGGATGCAGTCTAAATGAGCCCTCTCGATGCATAGATTACTTATTCACTTACCTAACCTAATCTCAGTCACAAACGAGACAGGGTCTACATGAGCCCACTTGACACATGGAATACTTCATCACCTAACCTAACCCCAGTCACGACGGATGCAGTCTACATGAGCCATTTCGACACATGGAATACGTATTCACTTAACCTAACCTCTGTCACCACAGATGCACAGTCTACAAGAGCCCTCTCGACACATGGAATACTTATTCACCTGACCTAACCTAACCTCAGTCACGACGGATTCACAGTCTACATGAGCCATCTCGACACATGCAATATGTATTCACCTGACCTAACCTAACCTCAGTCACGACGGATGCACAGTCTACATGAGCCCTCTCGACACATGGAATACGTATTCACCTGAACTAACCTAACCTCAGTCACGACGCATGCACAGTCTACATGACCCCTCTCAACACATGGAATACATATTCACCTGACCTGACCTAACCTAACCTCAGTCGCGACGGTTGCACAGTCTACATGAGCCCTCTCGACACATGGAGTCCATATTCACCTGACCTAACCTAACCTTAGTCGCGATGGATGCAGAGTCTACATGAGCCCTCACGACACATAAAATATGTATTCACCTGACCAAACCTAACCTCAGTCGCAACGGATGCAGTCTACATGAGCCCTCTCAACGCATGGAATACGTATTCACCTGACGTAACCTAATCTCTGCCACGACGGATGCACGGTCTACATGAGTTGTCTCGACACGTCGAATACTTATTCACCTTACCTAACGTAACCTCAGTCACGATGGACACACAGTCTACATGAGTCCTCTCAACACATGGAATACATACTCACCTGAACTAACCTGACCTCAGTCACGACGCATGCGCAGTCTACATGAGCCCTCTCGACATATGGGAAACCTATTCGCCTGACCTAACCTAACCTCAGTCGCGACGGATGCACAGTCTACATGAGCCCTGTCAGCACATGGAATACATATACACGTGACCTAACCTAACCTCAGTCACAATGGTTGCAGAGTCTACATGGGCCCTCTTGACGCATGGAATATGTATTCACCTGACCTAACCTAACCTCAATCACGACGGATGCAGTCTACACGAGCCGTCTCGACACATGGAATACGTATTCACCTGACCTAACCTAACCTCAGTCACGACGGATGCACAGTCTACATGAGCCATCTCGACACACGCAATATTTATTCACCTGACCTAACCTAACCTCAGTCACGACGGATGCACAGTCTACATGAGCCATCTCGACACATGCAATATGTATTCACCTGACCTAACCTAACCTCAGTCACGACGGATGCACAGTCTACATGAGCCCTCTCGACACATGGAATACGTATTCACCTGACCTAACCTAACCTCAGTCACGGCGCATGCACAGTCTACATGACCCCTCTCAACACATGGAATACGTATTCACCTGACGTAACCTAATCTCTGCCACGACGGATGCACGGTCTACATGAGTTGTCTCGACACGTCGAATACTTATTCACCTTACCTAACGTAACCTCAGTCACGATGGACACACAGTCTACATGAGTCCTCTCAACACATGGAATACATACTCACCTGAACTAACCTGACCTCAGTCACGACGCATGCGCAGTCTACATCAGCCCTCTCGACATATGGGAAACCTATTCGCCTGACCTAACCTAACCTCAGTCGCGACGGATGCACAGTCTACATGAGCCCTGTCAGCACATGGAATACATATTCACGTGACCTAACCTAACCTCAGTCACAATGGTTGCAGAGTCTACATGGGCCCTCTTGACGCATGGAATATGTATTCACCTGACCTAACCTAACCTCAATCACGACGGATGCAGTCTACACGAGCCGTCTCGACACATGGAATACGTATTCACCTGAACTAACCTAACCTCAGTCACGACGGATGCACAGTCTACATGAGCCATCTCGACACACGCAATATTTATTCACCTGACCTAACCTAACCTCAGTCACGACGGATGCACAGTCTACATGAGTCATCTCGACACATGCAATATGTATTCACCTGACCTAACCTAACCTAAGTCACGACGGATGCACAGTCTACATGAGCCCTCTTGACACATGGAATACGTATTCACCTGACCTAACCTAACCTCAGTCACGGCGCATGCACAGTCTACATGACCCCTCTCAACACATGGAATACATATTCACCTGACCTAACCTAACCTCAGTCACAACGGTTGCACAGTCTACATGAGCCCTCTCGACACATGGAGTACATATTCACCTGACCTAACCTAACCTTAGTCGCGATGGATGCAGAGTCTACATGAGCCGTCTCGACACTCGCAATATGTATTCACCTGACCTAACGTAACCTCAGTCACGACGGATGCACAGTCTACATGAGCCATCTCGACACACGCAATATTTATTCACCTGACCTAACGTAATCTCAGTCACGACGGATGCACGGTCTACATGATCCATCTCGACACATCGAATACTTATTCACCTGACCTAACCTAAACTCAGTCACGACGGACACACAGTCTACATGAGTCCTCTCAACACATGGAATACATACTCACCTGAACTAACCTGACCTCAGTCACGACGCATGCGCAGTCTACATGAGCCCTTCGACATATGGGAAACCTATTCACCTGACTTAACCTAACCTCAGTCGCGACGGATGCACAGTCTACATTAGCCCTGTCAACACATGGAATACATATTCACCTGACCTAACCTAACCTCAGTCACAATGGTTGCACAGTCTACACGAGCCATCTCGACACATGCAATATGTATTCACCTGACCTAACCTAACCTCAGTCGCGATGGTTGCACAGTCTACATGCACTCTCGACAATAGAACACCTATTCACCTGACCTAACCTAACCTCAGTCACGACGGATGCACAGTCTACATGAGCCCTCTCAACACATGGAATACATATTCACCTGACCTAACCTAACCTCAGTCACGACGGATGCACGGTCTACATGAGCCATCTCGACACAGGAATACTTATTCACCTGACCTAACCTAAACTCAGTCAGGACGGACGCACAGTCTACATCAGCCCTCTCGACACATCAAATACATATTCACCTTACCTAACCTAACCTCAGACACGATGGACGCACAGTCTACATGAGCCATCTCGACACAGGAATACTTATTCACCTGACCTAACCTAAACTCGGTCAGGACGGACGCAGTCTACATCAGCCCTCTCGACACATCGAATAGTTATTCACCTGACCTAACCTAACCTCAGTCACGACGGATGCACAGTCTGCATGAGCCCTCTCGACACATGGAATACGTATTCACTTCATCTAACCTCAGTCACGACGGATGCAGTCTAAATGAGCCCTCTCAACACATGGAATTCATATTGATCTGACCTAACCTCAGTCATGACGGATGCACAGTCTACACGAGCCCTCTCAACACATGAAATACATATTCACCTGACCTAACCTAACCCCAGTCATTACGGTTGCACAGTCTACATGAGCCCTCTCGACGCATGAAGTACCTATTCACCTGACCTAACCTAACCTCAGTCGCGACAGATACACTGTCTTCATGAGCCCTCTCAACACAATGAATACGTGTTAACCTAACCTAACCTAACCTCAGTCACGACGGTTGCACAGTCTACATGAGCCCTCTTGACACATGGAGTACCTATTCACCTGACCTAACCTAACCTCAGTCGCCACGGATGCAGTCTACATGAGGCGTCTCAACACATGGAATACGTATTCACCTGACCTAACCTAACCTCAGTCACGACGTATGCCCGGTCTACATGAGCCATCTCGACCCAGGAATACTTATTCACCTGACCTAGCCTAGACTCAGTCAGGACAGACGCACAGTCTACATCAGCCCTCTCGACACATCGAATACGTATTCGCCTGACCTAACCTAAGTTCAGTCACGACGGATGCAGTCTAAATGAGCCCTCTCGATACATGGATTACTTATTCACTTACCTAACCTAATCTCAGTCACAAACGAGACAGGGTCTACATGAGCCCACTTGACACATGGAATACTTCATCACCTAACCTAACCCCAGTCACGACGGATGCAGTCTACATGAGCCCTCTCAACACATGGAATACATATTCACCCGACCTAAACTAACCTAAGTCACGACGGTTGCACAGTCTACATGAGCCCTCTCGACACATGGAGTACATATTCATCTGACCTAACCTAACCTCAGTCACCACGGATGCACAGTCTACAAGAGCCCTCTCGACACATGGAATACTTATTCACCTGACCTAACCTAACCTCAGTCACGACGGATGCACAGTCTACATGAGCCATCTCGACACATGCAATATGTATTTACCTGACCTAACCTAACCTCAGTCACGACGGATGCACAGTCTACATGAGCCCTCTCGACACATGGAATACGTATTCACCTGACCTAACCTAACCTCAGTCACGACGCATTCACAGTCTACATGACCGCTCTCAACACATGGAATACATATTCACCTGACCTGACCTAACCTAACCTCAGTCACGACGGTTGCACAGTCTACATGAGCCCTCTCGGCACATGGAGTACATATTCACCTGACCTAACCTAACCTTAGTCGCGATGGATGTAGAGTCTACATGAGTCCTCACGACACATGAAATATGTATTCACCTGACCAAACCTAACCTCAGTCGCAACGGATGCAGTCTACATGAGCCCTCTCAACGCATGGAATACGTATTCACCTGACGTAACCTAACCTCTGTCACGACGGATGCACGGTCTACATGAGTTGTCTCGACACGTCGAATACTTATTCACCTTACCTAACCTAACCTCAGTCACGACGGACACACAGTCTACATGAGTCCTCTCAACACATGGAATATATACTCACCTGAACTAACCTGACCTCAGTCACGATGCGTGCGCAGTCTACATGAGCCCTCTCGACATATGGGAAACCTATTCACCTGACCTAACCTAACCTCAGTCGCGACGGATGCACAGTCTACATGAGCCCTGTCCACATGGAATACATATTCACGTCACCTAACCTAACCTCAGTCACAATGGTTGCAGAGTCTACATGGGCCCTCTTGACACATGGATTACTTGGATTACATGGAATATGTATTCACCTGACCTAACCTAACCTCAATCACGACGGATGCAGTCTACATGATCCCTCTCGACACATGGAATACATATTCACCTGACCCAACCTAACCTCAGTCACGACGGATGCACGGTCTACATGAGCCGTCTCGACACACGCAATATGTATTCACCTGACCTAACGTAACCGCAGTCACGACGGATGCACAGTCTACATGAGCCATCTCGACACACGCAATATTTATTCACCTGACCTAACGTAACCTCAGTCACGACGGATGCAGGGTCTACATGATCCGTCTCGACACATCGAATACTTATTCACCTGACCTAACCTAAACTCAGTCACGACGGACACACAGTCTACATGAGTCCTCTCAACACATGGAATACATACTCACCTGAACTAACCTGACGTCAGTCACGACGCATGCGCAGTCTACATGAGCCCTCTCGACATATGGGAAACCTATTCACCTGACCTAACCTAACCTCAGTCGCGACGGATGCACAGTCTACATGAGCCCTGTCAACACATGGAATACATATTCACCTGACCTAACCTAACCTCAGTCACAATGGTTGCAGAGTCTACATGGGCCCTCTTGACACATGGAAGATGTATTCACCTGACGTAACCTAACCTCAGTCGCGATGGTTGCACAGTCTACATGAGCCCTCTCGACAATAGAACACCTATTCACCTGAACTAACCTAAACTCGGTCAGGACGGACGCAGTCTACATCAGCCCTCTCGACACATCGAATAGTTATTCACCTGACCTAACCTAACCTCAGTCACGACGGATGCACAGTCTGCATGAGCCCTCTCGACACATGGAATACGTATTCACTTCATCTAACCTCAGTCACGACGCATTCACTGTCTACATGACCGCTCTCAACACATGGAATACATATTCACCTGACCTAACCTAAACTCAGTCAGGACGGACGCGCAGTCTATATCAGCCCTCTCGACACATCGAATACTTATTCACCTGACCTAACCTAACCTCAGTCGCGACGGATGCACAATCTACATGAGCCCTCTCGACACATGGAATACCTATTCACCTGACCTAACCTAACCTCAGTCACGACGGATGCAGTCTAAATGAGCCCTCTTGATACATGAATTACTTATTCACTTACCTAACCTAATCTCTGTCACGATGGAGACAGGGTCTACATGAGCCCTCTTGAACATGGAATACTTCATCACCTAACCTAACCTCAGTCACGACGTATGCACAGTCTACATGAGCCATCTTGACACATGGAATACGTATTCATTAACCTAACCTAACCTCTGTCACGACGGATGCAGTCTACATGATCCCTCTCAACACATGGAATACATATTCACTTTACCTAACCTAACCTCAGTCACGACGGACGCACAGTCTACATGAGCCATCTCGACACAGGAATACTTATTCACCTGACCTAACCCAAACTCGGTCAGGACGGACGCAGTCTACATCAGCCCTCTCGACACATCGAATAGTTATTCACCTGACCTAACCTAACCTCAGTCACGACGGATGCACAGTCTGCATGAGCCCTCTCGACACACGGAATACGTATTCACTTCACCTAACCTCAGTCACTACGGATGCAGTCTACATGAGCCCTCTCAACACATGGAATTCATATTGACGTGACCTAACCTCAGTCATGACGGATGCACAGTCTACATGAGCCCTCTCAACACATGAAATACATATTCACCTGACCTAACCTAACCCCAGTCACGACGGTTGCACAGTCTACATGAGCCCTCTCGACACATGAAGTACCCATTCACCTCACCTAACCTAACCTCAGTCGCGACAGATACACTGTCTTGATGAGCCCTCTCAACACATGGAATACATGTTCACCTAACCTAACCTAACCTCAGTCACGACGGTTGCACGGTCTACATGATCCGTCTCGACACATCGAATACTTATTCACCTGACCTAACCTAAACTCAGTCACGACGGACACACAGTCTACATGAGTCCTCTCAACACATGGAATACATACTCACCTGAACTAACCTGACTTCAGTCACGACGCATGCGCAGTCTACATGAGCCCTCTTGACATATGGGAAACCTATTCACCTGACCTAACCTAGCCTCAGCCGCGACGGATGCACAGTTTACATGAGCCCTGTCAACACATGGGATACATATTCACCTGACCTAACCTCAGTCACAATGGTTGCAGAGTCTACATGGGCCCTCTTGACACATGGAAGATGTATTCACCTGACCTAACCTAACCTCAGTCGCGATGGTTGCACAGTCTACATGAGCCCTCTCAACACATGGAATACATATTCACCTGACCTAACCTAACCTCAGTCGCGACAGATACTGTCTTGATGAGCCCTCTCAACACATGGAATACATGTTCACCTGACCTAACCTAACCTCAGTCGCGACGGATGCGCAGTCTACAGAGCCCTCTCGACACATGGAATACCTATTCACCTGACCTAACCTAACCTCAGTCACGACGGATGCAGTCTAAATGAGCCCTCTCGATACATGAATTACTTATTCACTTACCTAACCTAATCTCTGTCACGATGGAGACAGGGTCTACATGAGCCCTCTTGAACATGGAACACTTCATCACCTAACCTAACCTCAGTCACGACATATGCACAGTCTACATGAGCCATCTTGACACATGGAATACGTATTCACTTAACCTAACCTAACCTCTGTCACGACGGATGCAGTCTACATGATCCCTCTCAACACATGGAATACATATTCACCTGACCTAACCTAACCTCAGTCACGACGGTTGCACAGTCTACATGAGCCCTCTCGACACATGGAGTGCCTATTCACCTGACGTAACCTAACCTCAGTCACCATGGATGCGCAGTCTACATGAGCCATCTCGACACATGCAATATGTATTCACCTGACCTAACCTAGCCTCAGTGACGACGGATGCAGTCTACATGAGTCCTGTCGGGACATGGAATACATATTCACCTGACCTAACCTAACCTCAGTCGCAATGGATGCAGTCTACATGAGCCCTCTCGACACATGGATTACCTCTTCGCCTGACCTAACCTAACCTCAGTCGCGGGGGATGCACAGTCTACATGAGCCCTCTCAACACATGGAATACATATTCACCTGACCTAACCTAACCTCACTCACGATGGTTGCACTGTCTACATGAGCCCTACGACGCATGGAGTACTTATTCTCCTGACCTAACCTCAGTCGCGATGAACGCATAGTCTACAGGAGCCCTCTCAACACATGGAGTACCTATTCGCCTGACCTAACCTAACCTCAGTCGCGACGGATGCACAGTCTACATGAGCTCTCTCAACACATCGAATACCTATTTATGTGACCTAACCTAATCTCAGTCACGACGGAGACAGGGTCTACATGAGCCCTCTTGACACATGGAATACTTAATCACCTCACCTAACCTCAGTCACGACAGATGCACAGTCTACATGAGCCATCTCGACACATGGAATACTTATTCAACTCACCTAACCTAACCTCAGTCACGACGGATGCACAGTCTAGAAGAGCCATCTCGACACACGCAATATGTATTCACCTGACGTAACCGAACCTCAGTCACGACGGATGCAGTCTACATGAGCCCTCTCAACACATAGAATACATACTCACCTGACCTAACCTAACCTCAGTCACCATGGATGCACAGTCTACATGAGCCATCTCGACACAGGTATACTTATTCACCTTACCTAACCTAACCTCAGTCACGACGGACGCACAGTCTACATGAGCCAACTCGACACAGGAATACTTATTCACCTGACCTAACCTAAACTCGGTCAGGACGGACGCAGTCTACATCAGCCCTCTCGACACATCGAATAGTTATTCACCTGACCTAACCTAACCTCAGTCACGACGGATGCACAGTCTGCATGAGCACTCTCGACACACGGAATACGTATTCACTTCACCTAACCTCAGTCACGACGGATGCAGTCTACATGAGCCCTCTCAACACATGGAATTCATATTGACGTGACCTAACCTCAGTCATGACGGATGCACAGTCTACATGAGCCCTCTCAACACATGAAATACATATTCACCTGACCTAACCTAACCCCAGTCACGACGGTTGCACAGTCTACATGAGCCCTCTCGACACATGAAGTACCCATTCACCTCACCTAACCTAACCTCAGTCGCGACAGATACACTGTCTTGATGAGCCCTTTCAACACATGGAATACATGTTCACCTAACCTAACCTAACCTCAGTCACGACGGTTGCAGTCTACATGAGCCCTCTCGACACATGGAGTACTTATTCACCTGACCTAACCTAACCTCAGTCACGACGGATGCAGTCTACATGAGCCCTCTCGACACATGGAATACGTATTCACCTGACCTAACCTAACCTCAGTCACGACGCATGCACAGTCTACATGACCCCTCTCAACACATGGAATACATATTCACCTGACCTAACCTAACCTCAGTCACAACGGTTGCACAGTCTACATGAGCCCTCTCGACACATGGAGTACATATTCACCTGACCTAACCTAACCTTAGTCGCGATGGATGCAGAGTCTACATGAGCCGTCTCGACACTCGCAATATGTATTCACCTGACCTAACGTAACCTCAGTCACGACGGATGCACAGTCTACATGAGCCATCTCGACACACGCAATATTTATTCACCTGACCTAACGTAATCCCAGTCACGACGGATGCACGGTCTACATGATCCATCTCGACACATCGAATACTTATTCACCTGACCTAACCTAAACTCAGTCATGACGGACACACAGTCTACATGAGTCCTCTCAACACATGGAATACATACTCACCTGAACTAACCTGACCTCAGTCACGACGCATGCGCAGTCTACATGAGCCCTTCGACATATGGGAAACCTATTCACCTGACCTAACCTAACCTCAGTCGCGACGGATGCACAGTCTACATGAGCCCTGTCAACACATCGAATACATATTCACCTGACCTAACCTAACCTCAGTCACAATGGTTGCACAGTCTACATGAGCCATCTCGACGCATGCAATATGTATTCACCTGACCTAACCTAACCTCAGTCGCGATGGTTGCACAGTCTACATGCACTCTCGACAATAGAACGCCTATTCACCTGACCTAACCTAACCTCAGTCACGACGGATGCACAGTCTACATGAGCCCTCTCAACACATGGAATACATATTCACCTGACCTAACCTAACCTCAGTCACGACGGATGCACGGTCTACATGAGCCATCTCGACACAGGAATACTTATTCACCTGACCTAACCTAAACTCAGTCAGGACGGACGCACAGTCTACATCAGCCCTCTCGACACATCAAATACATATTCACCTTACCTAACCTAACCTCAGTCACGACGGACGCACAGTCTACATGAGCCATCTCGACACAGGAATACTTATTCACCTGACCTAACCTAAACTCGGTCAGGACGGACGCAGTCTACATCAGCCCTCTCGACACATCGAATAGTTATTCACCTGACCTAACCTAACCTCAGTCACGACGGATGCACAGTCTGCATGAGCCCTCTCGACACATGGAATACATATTCACTTCATCTAACCTCAGTCACGACGGATGCAGTCTAAATGAGCCCTCTCAACACATGGAATTCATATATATCTGACCTAACCTCAGTCATGACGGATGCACAGTCTACACGAGCCCTCTCAACACATGAAATACATATTCACCTGACCTAACCTAACCCCAGTCAAGACGGTTGCACAGTCTACATGAGCCCTCTCGACGCATGAAGTACCTATTCACCTGACCTAACCTAACCTCAGTCGCGACAGATACACTGTCTTCATGAGCCCTCTCAACACAATGAATACGTGTTAACCTAACCTAACCTCAGTCACGACGGTTGCACAGTCTACATGAGCCCTCTCGACACATGGAGTACCTATTCACCTGACCTAACCTAACCTCAGTCGCCACGGATGCAGTCTACATGAGCCGTCTCAACACATGGAATACGTATTCACCTGACCTAACCTAACCTCAGTCACGACGGATGCCCGGTCTACATAAGCCATCTCGACCCAGGAATACTTATTCACCTGACCTAGCCTAGACTCAGTCAGGACAGACGCACAGTCTACATCAGCCCTCTCGACACATCGAATACGTATTCGCCTGACCTAACCTAACTTCAGTCACGACGGATGCAGTCTAAATGAGCCCTCTCGATACATGGATTACTTATTCACTTACCTAACCTAATCTCAGTCACAAACGAGACAGGGTCTACATGAGCCCACTTGACACATGGAATACTTCATCACCTAACCTAACCCCAGTCACGACGGATGCAATCTACATGAGCCATTTCGACACATGGAATACGTATTCACTTAACCTAACCTCTGTCACGACGAATGCAGTCTACATGAGCCCTCTCAACACATGGAATACATATTCACCTGACCTAACCTAACCTAATTCACGACGGTTGCACAGTCTACATGAGCCCTCTCGACAAATGGAGTACATATTCATCTGACCTAACCTAACCTCAGTCGCGATGGATGCACAGTCTACATGAGCCCTCTCAACACATGGAATATGTATTCACCTGACCTAACCTAACTTCAGTCACCACGGATGCACAGTCTACAAGAGCCCTCTCGACACATGGAATACTTATTCACCTGATCTAACCTAACCTCAGTCACGACGGATGCACAGTCTACATGAGCCATCTCGACACATGCAATATGTATTCACCTGACCTAACCTAACCTCAGTCACGACGGATGCACAGTCTACATGAGCCCTCTCGACACATGGAATGCGTATTCACCTGACCTAACCTAACCTCAGTCACGACGCATGCACAGTCTACATGACCCCTCTCAACACATGGAATACATATTCACCTGACCTGACCTAACCTAACCTCAGTCACGACGGATGCACAGTCTACATGAGCCATCTCGACACATGCAATATGTATTCACCTGACCTAACCTAACCTCAGTCACGACGGATGCACAGTCTACATGAGCCCTCTCGACACATGGAATACGTATTTACCTGACCTAACCTAACCTCAGTCACGACGCATGCACAGTCTACATGACCCCTCTCAACACATGGAATACATATTCACCTGACCTAACCTAACCTCAGTCACGACGGTTGCACAGTCTACATGAGCCCTCTCGACACATGGAGTACATATTCACCTGACCTAACCTAACCTTAGTCGCGATGGATGCAGAGTCTACATGGTAGAACTCCCGTGCCAGAGCCGTAGCGCGTGGCAGCAGAGGCACGTCTTCGCCATCACACACGGGCCGCCACATCACTCCCCCCCTCAGACGCGGAGCGTTGTAGAGCTTGCGGTTGGAGTCCGCGTCGATACATGAAGAGGAGGAAGACGGGCGACACGTGGAACAGGGACGGCTGGTCTTGCGTCTTGTGATGAGTGGGCAGAAGTGGCGGGCTGAACGGTGCGGACAAGAGCTGGCCGGGAGGGTTCCAGGGGCGGGCCAAAGCGGAGAGCATGCATGTAGGCCGAAGTGGTAAGAGAGTGGGGCGACAGAACCGCGACCGGTTCGTGAGCGTTGAGCTCGTAGTGTTGTCACCACGGAGAGTGCCGGGGAGGACCATCGTGAAGCACGTGGAGACCGGGAGTAAAACTCACTGTGGCCTCCGTGCGTGACCCCGGTGGAACGTTGGTCCCGGTGCCCCTTGACCGGAATTGGATGGACTGGACTGCCACTATGTTGCACAAAAGCCAGGGGGGAAGGCGAGGCGGGCAGGGTTCCTTGACCGCTGGCGTAGCAGATGCGGGTGGCGCGGTCGACAGCGGCGTACCGCGACCGGTACAGGAGCGTGATGCTCGGGAAGGTGCCGCTGGTGGTAGCCCGAGGAGTGCCATCGTGAAGCGTGTGGCGACGTGACGCAGAGTGCGAGACCATGGCGACGTGATCTGGGTAGATGGGTAAGGTGGGTAGGACCATGGTGTGGCGCGGTCGGGCGTTGCGATGAGTGGAGCCGCGGTGAATTGACGTCGTCGCCTAGCGGTTCCTCGGTAGAACGTTGCACCGTACCTTCGGAGGTGGGCTTGCAGTAATTTGGGATGGTGCTTGGCCGAATTACGCCGAACATGGTGTTCATAGTTCGGGTCACCAAATGTAGAGGAGGTGGTGTCCCTCTACATGAGTCCTGACCGGCGATGATGGAATGTCCCAGCGGGCAGATGGTCGTGGCCTCACGCTAGGACGGTGCCGGTAGAACTGCCGTGCCAGAGCCGTAGCGCGTGGCAGCAGAGGCACGTCTTCGTCATCACACACGGGCCGCCACAACCTCAGTCACGACGGATGCACAGTCTACATGAGCCATCTCGACACATGCAATATGTATTCACCTGACCTAACCTAACCTCAGTCACGACGCATGCACAGTCTACATGACCCCTCTCAACACATGGAATACATATTCACCTGACCTAACCTAACCTCAGTCACAATGGTTGCAGAGTCTACATGGGCCTTCTTGACACATGGAATATGTATTCACCTGACCTAACCTAACCTCATTCAGAACGGATGCAGTCTTCGTGAGCCATCTCGACACTTGGAATACGTATTCACTTGACCTAAACTAAACTCAGTCACAACGGATGCGCAGTCTACGTGAGCCATCTTGACACATGAAAATGTGAAATGGAAAATGAAAAAAAAAAGTACATAAATGGAAAAAATGTACCTTGAAAATTGCACCACGTAACGACTAAGCTCCTTATCTTTGGACATGTTCCCTCACGCCTACCTCTCGTGCCGTTTCGTCCTGTGTGTGTGTCTTCACTGTGAACTTCGTATTTTTGTAACCCGTCTCGTGGAAAGATGATTAGGGTTATTATTATTACCACCACGAAGGAATAAGGAAGAATGACGAAAAAGCCACTGTCGCCTTCACCCAGGTTACCCCTTCCACACTCTAATAAATCAACCCATTCAACTCGGTTGTATAAAGCTGAATGGAACTTTTCTTCCCCCGGGCTGTCGATCACTCATTGACATGAACCTTTAACATCAACCGTCATCTCTAACCCTTTCAATACCATGCCAATGATGAGGACGGTGCCCAGAAGAACTGTCTCTGTTCGCAATACCGGGGACTCTCGTCCTGATGTTCTTCATTTCATATCTTCTACCACTGTTTAATTGTGAATATAGTTCAGTTGCCGGGAGTAGACATCTTTAATAGTTTGAACCGCACCGGCTTTCAACAAACATAACAAAATATAGTTAACGTTTCGGGTCCCAATCGAGTCCCATCATCAGAATGACGCTGTCCTGGTCGTCACCGGGTATTTGCGTAGAAGAGGAGCGTAGCATTCTGGGAGGGGCCTGGTTGTCGATTGATAGCTTCTTTTGTTTTCTTTATGTGCCATGACTCCAGCTGTCTCCTCAGCCCCCATTTGTCCTTTTTCGCCAGGATGCATGGGTTGTCCAGGTTTAACACGTGCCCTGTTTTGCGCGCGTGTTCACACAGTTCTGTTGGGTTTGTTGCTGATTTCTCGATATCTTTCTTGTGTTCCTTCATTCTTCTTCGTGTCTTCCTTCCTGTTTTGTACATCGGAGAAACAGCAAGGAAGACATGAAGACCCGGTGACGACCAGGACAGCGTCATTCTGATGATGGGACTCGAATGGGACCCGAAACGTTAATTGTATTTTGTTATGTTTGTTGAAAGCCTGCGCGGTTCACTGTTTAATTGAAGATCAATGTGCTGATGGCTGTTGAAGAGGCATTGTGCTCTTCATTGTCCATCTTTTACAGTTCTAGAAGTTGCACATTGTCCTTCCCGTGGTGTTTTTTTAAACAGACATGAGCATTTCAATGTAACCGCACATTTTGTGCTGCAGGCAATACAGCAGGTATTGGAAAGCAACGGTGGACTACATGAACTGGAATTGAAGTATAACAAGCTGAAAGAAGAATCATTATTGCAGCTACAAAGAGCTGACTTAACGGGAGGAAGCATTCACGATTTGCAGGAACAGCTGTGTAACGTAAGTGACGCTCATGTTTAATTATTGCTTCTACATACACTGTGTCTTGACATACCAAGAGCATCAAGACGTCTATGCGGTACAATTCAGAACCTTCACACCGTTCTAGAACGTTATTAAATAAATTTAGCTGAACGTCTCAACGACCCAGGACAGCGTTACTCACGAAACATCTTCTAACAAGGTGTCTCCTTTTCCCCGTTGGCAGAACCCAAAAGCGACGCAACCTGCGTGTGTGTGAGAATGTGTGCTCGCGGGGGTGCTCCCAGGCATTTTTCTGTAAGGGAAGGCGGGGGGCGCAACAAGTCCGAATGATGTGGATAAAGCGTGCAGTCAGTAGATACTATACAAGAGAGTGACCAGAATCGAATCCTCTAATCAGGACGCAGAGAACCCGGCGTCGTTGTAAATCTTCTCTGGATGATTTATTTGCCTTGGACTGAGAGTACGAAGTCACGTTGCCGAGTGCCATCCGCAAAGCTTTACCGAAACAGATTAGCCCGAGCTACAACCTGGAGTATCAGGAAGACCCGCATAAATGTAAACCCGAACTGCAGAACTCCCTCAGACATGATGCAGAAAGCCGAGGGTCAGCGTCGGAACACGACTTAACGATTCACTTTCCAATTTCTCATCCAGTGACACAAGGCGCATAACTAAACTACAGACATGCACATTTACGACAGGTGTTATCTTATAACGAACAGAATATGACATTGAAAAGCTTCAGGACCATGGCATTCATAATGGTACACCCCTAAGCAAAATGGGTGAAATGGGCAGTGATTGCAGCTTATGGTCCGTTAGACTACAACTACTCCGCATATATCAGTCGGCATATCATGGCTGACGGTATAATTAAGGTATTTTCATTCATGAACGTGAATTATATACCCGGTACTGTTAGAACACGGCGTGAAATGCAGTCGCCACTCTGTGCGATTCATTTAATCCCATGTATTTATTTGAAGGTACTAATTATTGTGGCAGCGCATTTAGTCCCCTCTTTTTTCTTTTTCCTTAGAGTGCAGCAGCACACTTTCTACCGAGGAGAAGAACGGTTTACTAACGCGGGAGAGTGATTGCTGATTGCTTCAATTGTGAAGTCATACCTACCGGCACTTGCCGTTGCGGACACCATCTCATTATCCTATGTGAATACGCGATACGAAGAGACCCGGACCGACCAGCGACCTAACTTCACATTTTCGGGTGTAGGGGAGACCGAGGAGGCTTGTCACACGGGTCAGTGTCATACTCGCTACTTAAAGAAAACGTATTAGAGCAGCTGAGCCATTTTCCACATGTTTGTTAGAGGCACGAGCAACCACTAACTGAAAAAAAAACTTTAATTGTCATGGAAAGCGTGGCAACGCGCACATAGCACAAGACTGGTTTCAGTCACGAGAAAGTAAAATTATTTTCCGTTCTTGCAATTTTGCACGACACACACAGAAGCTCTAAAGAATGCACGTTTTTGTAATGTTTATTCATCTTTCGGAACCCTTTTCACGGATCTTCAGCAGAATACGTTTCACAGTTAAATCCACTGCTGAGGTAAAGTCAGTGCGGGTGTCAGAGGGGTCAGTTGTTCCATATCAGGTGGAGTAAGTTGTCGCGTGCTTAAACTGGTTGAGCGACTGAGAGCGCAAACTATGTCGGCGAGAAAGTGTTTCAGTAGCTTTTTTAGTACACCTTAGAGATCGTGAAGTAATTAAGTGCTGCTTTTTACATTTACAGTGCTGGTTCACAGCCAGTAATGCCGAGCTTGCTTTAATCGTGTACACCTATGTCTCACGTGTAAATATAAAATGTAAGGCTTAAGAATATATGTTCTTTTCTGCTTGTACAGTTTGTTTTACACATGCATTTCCAATGGGTATTTCATTCGGTACACCTCGACGATAAATATGATGAGAAATTATATCTGAGGCAACCTGCCCCGCTATTGGGGCGTATTGTCCCACTGGACGAGCAAATGCTTTTATATGGTGTTTTTGAAAAGCAGCTTTAGTTTAATATGTGCGCTGTGTAACAAAAAGATCTCACTAAAATCCAGCGTTGGTTTCATCTGCCTGACGAACATACTTCCGTTACAGCAAGATCAGAAGTAAAAACTGTCACAACTCACCCCTGTCTTCTCTACTGTCTTCATCGACGACATCCGAGTCTGAAGTGACCGTAGCTCAGTGTCAATTTCTCATTCAGACTGACAGTCTGCGGGTGGAAACCGATACAGATAGACAACTTGCGTGAACCGTCCAAGACTGAGAGAGTCAACGAACCTTTATTAGAGTGTCACTGTCCCACACTCTTCACTGCGAACCCGTGGGAGGAGAGGTACAAGCTGTGCATCTCAAAGAGCTGCATTGAACTATATTATCGATCGCTTCGACAACAGACCTCTGAATGTACAAGAGGTTCTGGAACATGTTAAGAGGAAACTCAGTATTGGGAAGAAGGACACAACAAAAGCTAAAACTTGTCAACATGGTCCTTCAGCGTTCCCTTTAGGCCTTCCAGCAGCGAATTCTACATCCTCATTGGCTGACATTTCCACGGCGACAACCGCTTCGCTGACAACACGATACTAGACAGGGCGATTCAAGGAACGATTAAGCGCCTCTTTGGGATCGCCTTCTTATGCAGGCCTTCTTAAGCTTGGAGACTCGGTCGTGTCTCTCATTGACGCTTGTGTGTGTGTGTGTACCTTCAGTCGTCGTCTTTCGCGTCCCGAAATATTGCATTATGGTATCCCACCAACTAGCCCAACTTTCTGCGCTTGTCCCTCCGTCATGGAAGACGTTGCAAGGTGTGCCAGTCCTGAAGCCGTGACCTCGGTAGTTGACGTCGTTTCGCCTTATCAGCCTTGCAAGCTGCGAATGTTAGGTCACGGAAAGACTTATCGCACACCAAGCAGAGTGGTTTTTGGAGTACTGGCGCCAGCTGCCTACTGATACGGCAGCTCTCGGAAAGGCACAGTCCTCAATAGACTGCGTTATAAAGTTGTCTATTGACAGTGAAGAAACTCGAACTTGCGGTAAACTTAGACGCTTTTTTGGACATAAAGAGGGCATATGATACGATGAGCTGCAACCATGCCCTTCGCGACCCGTTCAATTTCAGCATCACTGGCCATCACTGGCAGTGCTCTTTGCAGGACTGGAGATTTTCTCATGGTTGGTCCGTTCTCATGAAAGCAGTTAAAGGTGTGCAGTTGATGGACAGACCAAGCAGGAAGGACAAGACCGCTTTAATATTATGGCCGTTTGCTACCAACTACGAGGAAAGAATGAAAGGGGCTCGCAGGCACCGGCCGACAGGCCGACGACGTTGAAGGGGGAACGGAACGTTGGGGAGCCCCGTGACGACTAGCGGGCAAGCTTCAACGTAGGCGAGCTTCAGACGGTCGATACTCACAGTGTCGTGAGTCCCGTTGAGATTGACACGCTAGTTCTTGCCGGCGCGACCAAGCACAGGATGAGGACCGGAGCGGTGTCAGGGATTTCCGTATAGCGTCAGTCCGAACGAAAACGTGGGTTGCGCTCGAGGTCTTGTGGAACGTAGGGCTTGTATGACGTGGATGGGCGAGTCCGCACGGGGCGAATGGAGCTGAAAAAGTCGTGAAGGTGCCGCACAAAGTCTGATGGGTGGCACTGGAGTGAAGAGGTGGCGAAAAATTCTCCGGGCAGGCACAGGGCTCTGCCGTAGACGAGCTCTGTGGGGCTGGATCCAAGGTCAGGCTTGAGCTCGGCACGGAGTCCAAGAAGGACGACGGACAGGTGGGCCGGCCAGTGCGTTCGGTCTTCGTGAGCAATGAGTGCAGCTTTTAAATGACGGTGCATGGGCTCGACGATGCCGTTGGATGCAGGATGGTATGATGTCTTCTGCACTCTGGCAGTTCCGAGCAAGTTGGTGATGGCGGAGAAGAGGGCACTTTCAAACTGTCTGCCGCGGTCAGCAGTGACCTGAGACGGAACGCCGAATCGGGAGATCCATGCCGACAGGAAAGTAGAGGCGACAGTTTCGGCAGTGATGTCGGGCATGGGCACCGCCTCGGGCCAACGGGTGGACCGGTCGATTGCTGTCAGTATGTACCGAAAACCGGATGACAGAGGCAAGGGGCCCACTATGTCCAGACGCACCACGTCGAAGCGAGTGTCAGGAAGGACAAACTGGCCATGGGTGACGATCGTGTGGCGGTACACCTTTGATCGCTGACAGGGCTGGCAGGCGCGGGCCCAAGCCCGAACGTCGGCACGTATCGAGGGCCAAACATAACGTGCGCTGATCATATGGTGGGACGCGCGAACGCCAGGATGCCCAAGGTCGTGCAGGGAATTGAAGGCCGCTCGGCGAAGACCGACTGGAACGAAAGGCCTGGGCTGGGCCCCGGACTTATCGCAACACAGCGTCAGCGCAGAGTCGGGAATGACGACTTCGGTAAGCTTCAGAGATGTGGTGTTGGAAGCGCGCAAGCGGGTGAGCTCGTCATCGGAGGTCTGAGCCAGGGCAATGAGCTCGGGGGAGAGCTGTGGGTTGATGGTGTTCAGGTGCGCAAGCGTGCTCAATGCGTCGGCCGGACAGTTCACCGCCCCACGGACGTGTTGAATGTCTGTGGAAAACTCCGCGATGTAAGAGAGATGGCGGATTTCTCGGGGGAAGCACCGACTGCTGGTGGAACGCAAGGCATGAGTCAAGGGCTTGTGGTCGGAAAGGATGGAAAACCGACGGCCTGCCAAGAAATGCCGGAAATGCCGGACGGCAAGATAAGCAGACAGCAGTTCACGGCCAAAAGTGCTGTAGTTTCTCTCTGGAGGCTGGAGGGCTTGGAGAAGAAAGCCGTGGGCCGCCAATCGCCAACTGCCCCGACGGCGATATTACACGCGTCTACCATGAGTACTGTCGGGGCGTCATGCTGAGGTGATAGAGTAGCGTCGACTGGGCGAGGTCGCCTTTAATCCTGCTGAACGCGGCTTCGGCTGCTCCAGGACCTCGACCTTGCCTTCCAGGGGGCAATGCCTTCAGAAGTTTGATGAAGGAACGAATAACCGAGAGACACGGGACACGAAGACAAGCACAAGAGTTCTCGTGTCCCGTGTCTCTCGGTTATTCGTTCCTTCATCATCATGCACCAGTTAGTCTGCGCCCTATCTCTTTTATCGACCTTCAGAAGTGACTCGGTGGCCTAAGAATTCAGTGGAGGCGACACCGAAATCACACTTTTCCACGTTCACGACAATGCCGTGGTCAGCCATGCACTGGAAAAGCAGGCGAAGGTGGCCTTCGTGTTCTTCAGGTGAGGAGCTTGCGACCAAAATATCATCTATATCAGCGAAAACAAAAGGAAGCCCTCGGACGACGCAATCAATAAAACGTTGGAAGGTTTGAGCCGCATTTCGTAAGCCGAAGGGCATGATCGGAAACTGAAACAGTCCAAACGGTGTCGTAGTAGCTGTCTTGTTGATGTCCTCTTGAGCGACGGGAATCTGGTGGTACGCTTTACTTAGATCTATTTTGCTGAAGATTTTTGCGCCGTGCAGGTTGCTGGTGAAATCTTGAAGCCTGAGAAGGGGATACCGGTTGGGTGTTGTGACCAGGTTCAATGCACGAAAGTCGCCATATGGACGCCAGCCCCCCGTCTTCTTAGGCACCATGTGAAGTGCGGATGACCAGTTGCTAGAAGAGGGACGGGCGACACTAATGCAGACCATGTGGTCGAACACAGCGCGAGCTATCTTGAGCTTTTCGGGCGCCAAGCGACGCGGGCGAGCGAAGACGGGTGCACCAGTGGTGTTGATATAGTGCACGACATCATGCGTCACAGGCTTCGTCCAGTCCGGTGCACGTGTGAGGCTAGGAAAGTCGCACAGGGTGGCCGCATAAGGCGACATAAGGGCAGAGATGGTTGTGCCGGCCGGAAGGGGAACGTCGCTAGCCGAGGCTTCTGGAACGGAGAGGGAGGTGGACTTGTCCACGAGTCTCTTGCGAGGGACGTCGACCGTAAGGCGGAAGTGATGGAGGAAATCGCTCCCAAAATGGCTTTGTCGACAGCGGCCACCAAAAATAACTATGGGAAGTTTCGTCGCAGACCTAGGTCTAAGGTGAGGGAGCGCTGCCTGTACACGGGCATTCCGTTATTGTTGACGGCAGTGAGATGAAAAAGCGGCGAGCGCTTTTTGTCAAGGGCTGAGGCAGGGAGCACGCTAACTTCGGCGCCCGTGTCGACCAGGAATTCGGTGTGGGATGCCTGGTCCACCACGAAGTAAAGTCAGCTGCCTGGATTGCCGGAGACTGCCGCAGCCACTAGCTTCGTCTGCGTGACGGAGCGGCGCGTCGTCTGCTACAGGTGAAACGAACTTGTATACATTATCACCAGGTGCACCGCAGGGGAGCGTTCTCAGTCCTCTAGTATTCAATGCCGCCGTGGCTCCACTGGTCAATCTGTGGCCTCGAGGGGTCGAGGGGATTGGCCTTTATGTGTATGACATCTGCATATGGTAATCGGGAAAGCACTGGCCTGATTTGCGGTGTCGGTTTCAGACTGCACTTGACTGCGTAGTGTGGATCTTTATTCACAAAGGTATAGATTTGTTGTTAGAAACGACTGCTGCCTTTTACAGGTTGCTATCTTGAGAGATTCCAACTACATATTGGTCATCATCAGGTACGTCGTGCACCACATAACCGCTTTCTTGGCATTATTCTCGACCGAAGTTTATTGTGGGTAGCGGAGGCGCCCAGTATAAAAAGCAAGAGCTGAGAGTTGTCTTAATGTATTCCGTTCCGCATGCGGTTGCCCGTGGGGCACGTCTCCGCAGGCAATGCTCTGCATTCACCTATCTCCTGTAGATCAGATGACAGCTCATCACATTTACCTGCCTCACAACATATCTTCTGACAAAGGTATGGATTTGTTGTTAGAAACGACGGCGATATTGCCTTTTACAGGTTGCTATCTTGAGAGATTCCAACTACATATTGGTCATCATCAGGTACGTCGTGCACCACATGACCGCTTTCTTGGCATTATTCTCGACTAAAGTTTGTTGTGGGTAGCGTAGGTGCCCAGTATAAAAAGCAAGAGCTTAGAGTTGTCTTAATGTATTCCGTTCCGTATGCTGTTGCCCGTGGGGCACGTCTCCGCAGGCTGTGCGCTGCATTCACCGATCTCTTGTAGATCAGATGATAGCTCATCACATTTCCCTGCACAACATATCTTCTGCCAGAGAGCATGTGTTAAAATCTCTCTCCGCCTTGCCCGAGCGACGTCAAAGGAGATAGCCATGGCAGAAGCACGGGAACCACCTGTACCTGTTTTCAGGATGCAAGGAACGTTCTTCCACTACACACGACTGGCAACGCGCTACTATTGTCACCTGCAGCTTCGAGTCATTGTGAGACCTTACCACTGTACCTTCACCCCGGCTGTCGAGATAAAACGTGATCTTATTCCAAAACACAATTGCCATATGTTTTTCCAGACATCTCTACATGGGCCTTACCGCCTCCTGACATGAGAATCACTGTATCAGAACTACCGGGAAAGAAAAATATGCCAACGCAAGTCCTCCGTCAGTTTAGCCTTGAGTTAATAGACAGTACCAGAGGCAGAATGCGTACCTTCACGTATCATCCGGCTCTTCCTGTGTGTTTGTTGCCGCGGAGGCCAATATCGAACGAGTGGTACGACTGCCTCACGTCACATCTGCTTATCTGCTTCAGCCGCTGAACTCCACATGGCACCGTGTTTTACCCACTGCCAAACTCCAGCTCCTTACTGGATCATCTATAGTGACTCCAGGTGTACGTTACAGACTCTGAATTCCATGATCACTACGAGACCACTGGCATCAGCAGTACTAGATGTCTTGCGTGTCTAGTCTTGCGGTCATGATATCCACTTGTAGTGGATCCCTGGTCTTGAAGGCAATGAGTCTGCCGACACTCCTGCATCCCAGGCTCTTGAACTCAGGGACGTCCAGCTGATGTCCATCAACTTTACCACGGGTGACGCGGGGCGAATGCTGAGCCTAATCATGCAACACATGTGCAGCACTTCCTGGTTTTCAGGTTCAGCTCGGGACCCGCTCCTTTACAACGTCGACCCAGAGGAGTTTGAGCACTGCTTTCGTTCTCGCGACAAACGTCCACTCTCCTACATCGGCTATGTCTCGATGTACAGCGCCTGTCTCCTCTTCGGACTAGGCAGGGTGACTCCCCGATCTACAGTGATTGTGGAGTTGTAGTGGACGGAGAATGCATCCTCATCAGGTGTGGAAATACGTTAACCATCGAAAGGTCTTGAATGCGAGACAGGGGCTCGTTATTTCATTCCCCGCATCACCACCAGCAATGAGGTAGAGTATCGCCTCTGGCGATGAAACTCCCCAGCAAACATCTTGTAATAAAGCTATTGTGTTGAATGCGCGCCTGTCTCGTGTGAACTCCGGAGTCTTCGCCTCGCGAAACTTTCTTAGGTTCTGATTGGTTCGGCAAAGGGCTGAAGGCAATAGAAGTTATTCTGCATACAACCTGCCTCATGAACAGTTTACGACTTGGTAGATGCGTGCTTGATGTGTTCCCGCATCAATATCACTTCCCATATGTCATTCTACACACACTCGATTTTAAACTTTTGACCTACATTGCGCACATTAGTCTGTCTATTATGTGTGCATCTGTTTGCATTCACCATGTGTATGCATCCTGGGATAGCCAGTCCAACTGTGTCCCGATTTACATCCCTATTCTGTTCTTTACCTCACCACCACCACCATCATCCCACAGCGTTAAACTGCCCCTGGTAGCTTCTACAGCAGCGTCGCTCTACTTGGAGTGACGACGGACACAACCTAAAACGATAAATCATCTTAATTTCGAGGCCTGTGGCGCTTGAGCTCCTTGGGATAACACCAAAACTGAACCATGGTTTCCCTGGCACTGAAAACATTGATCGGTACACAGTATGCGAGAGCCATAGTTTTATGTTGCCAGGGAGCGTATGTACGTCAGGTACAACGACCGCCAAATCTTCTTGTATAGCACTTTTTTTTTGTTCGCGCCCATAACGAATAATGTTTAGGAGTGCCTCACTCACACTCAGGATATGGTCAAGAGGGTACACAGCAATGCACAATCGCTCACTTTGCCGTTCCCAAGCATTCTCTAGAGAATGATAGCATCGTTCGATGCTGTTCGTTAAAGAGTTAAGCAAAACAACAACACGCTTTACAAGGTGATGCATGTCATCTCGGAATGTCCGAGCCGGGTGGGGCCGAGCAATAGCGGCCCGTGTCAATCTGTAGTACTAACTACGTTTTGCACGGTTCGTGTGTTTCAGATGATTGATAAGAACCATGCATGGGCCAGCGGTCTTCTACGTGGTATGCTATTAGATGCGGAGGTACGTTTGTGGAACTGTGCATATCTGAGCTGAAGATGGAGCGTCAAGTTTAAATTTCGTTTCATATTTCAGATCAAAAAGCTTCGAGCTCAGCAAGAAGCGGAGATTAAAGCGTACAGGGAAAAGGTACGAATGAAGCATATTACTATTCCGCGTACAAAAACCGGAAGCCTATGACAAAGAGACAGGGAATTATGCCGAGTTATATACTTCGTCGACCTCTCGTGAATATTATAATATTCTAACCGTCATCAAATTGGGGCTATCTAACCAATGAGAAATGACAAGAATGGTGACACGTAACGGTTCTGGTAATGATGATGATGAGTTGGGTTTTTCTGGCAGAGAAACGTCTAAGAATGCCATCACGAACAATGCCATGATCACTACTGTCACCATGTCACTCAAGGGACGATGGACGCGGTGCGCCACATCTGCCACTGGGATGTTTTATTTCTAGCACGTGCAAATTAAACGGAGGACAAAGTAGGTAGGTCATAATGAAATGTAGCGCAGCCGAGGTTCCTCGAGCGCTTGCACAGAACATCCGTGCTGTGCACTGCGGAACACAGAAGCGTATCGTGAACAATGTGATGTGGGGTCATGTCGCCTGAAACCGAACCAGTGATGAATGCCCGAGCACTTGTAACCTGCGTGTTTCCTTGTGAGCCTCGCCGGGTGCATTTACGGATACATGGCACGACGTGTAAGACCACAGATCAGACAAGACAGCCTAATCAGGGAGCTGCTGGAGGGGCCTTGGTAGCCTCGGCGACAGACCGGCTGGCGGCAGGAACGGTGTCTCCTGGTCGCGGGAAATCTTTGTTTGGCTTGTGGAATGTTTCTGGTTAGTGGAGGAGCGTAACGCCGTGTTCCACGCAACATGGTCGCGTCAGAGCTCTCAACGGTAAGCGAAGTCGCCGTACTCGTCGTGTTGTACGACGTGCGTACTCGCCTGTAACGGCGACAATCACCTGCTCTGCGATTCCATTCGTGTCGTGACAGACGTCATAATGGCATTACTATCGCTTGGTTTCCCAACCTGCAGAGGGATTCATTACAACTCGTTTATTTAGTATGTGAGCTGCTTTCGGAAGAGAAACTTGTGAACTGAAATATTTGACTGTGAACTGGTGACAAAACATTATCGTTTCGCGATAAAACTTTACGCTTAAAACGCTTTACGCTAAACGCTTTAAAACGCGTACTATTTCCATGCATGCCAATGTGACAATCACTGCCACTTTTTTAGAACTTGGTATACCGTCTGCACAAGGCGCAAGCACGTGGACTATTGGCAAAAGGAACACCCGTTCACGCGTTCTCGGTGCAGAAATATGAAAATACAAAAAATATCGTGAAAACTAAATACACTGGGGTATACTCTTTCCCAGCTTACTAGGGCAATATCACCTTCTACGAAAAGGCATGCGCTTTCACACCGAAGCAATATGTGAGCAACCGGCCTCGGTGGCTCAGTCGGTAGCGTGTTCGCCTTCGGATCCCGAGATCGTGGGTTCGAACCCGGCCGTGGACGCCAGCAACTTGGTGGCAGGGTACAAGTTGCTTAGACACGCCGTCTTTCGCGAGGCACGTTAAATACGGGGTGCCGTGTGATGAGCTTTCATCGCACGTTAAAGAACCCTCAGGTGGGCAAAAGCAGTCCACAGACCCACCGCTGTGGCGTCGCTCATGATCTCAGTTGTCGCGCGACGTAAACACCCAATTATTATTATTAATATGTGAGCGCGCACACCCGCAATACCTCTTTTGAAACTGCTAGTTTGGTAATGAGTGCATATTGTTGTTCTGTCGAGCACAGCTGTGAGACGTCGGGTATTATCGCACTTTCACGAGATATGAAGTCATCACGAATGTCAGCAGACATTTCGCAACCTTTCCCAAATTCGCATCACATATCGTAAAGAGGCCGCGGGGATGTACAAAATTTTATCAAGCTTATATGCCGTCGGTGATTGTACGTACCGCGCTCATGAAGTTGCTTTCCCGAGCTATGCCTGGCGCCAGAATGGCTTTTACGCAAAGCCATTCAGTACTTTATGTTATCGTGAATGTATACATACGTCATTCAGTAAAGTAAGCAGTATGACGAATTTTTGTTTACTTAGTGGTTTGGGAGAGTCAGTGGGACACTGTTACTCTCCTTGGGTGGCTGACCTGGTGGTTGATTCTAATTAATATTTTTTCTCTTCTCTGAAAGTGGGAAAGTCACAAGCAGAGGTGTGAGGAGCAGATACAGGAAAAGGAAGAACAGCGGAAGAAGTTTGACGAAGAGGTTTGTTGCGTTCCCTGGCTTACTCCGTTAATTACTCTTACCGCATATTCTGTTATTTGCTGATTTCAAGTCAGATCAGGCAGGCAGGTCCCATCGGCCTCCTGATTTTCAATATATTTTTATATTTAGTAGCTCATCATATATGATGATAAAGGGCTAGTGGTATTACGAATAATTTCTGCGGAATAGTTTTTGTGAAAAAAAAAGTCGAGAAAATCCCGCACTGAATTCGAGTGTTTCACTTTTGTCTTTTTTTACACGCGCGTATCTTCTTGTACAGGTATCTGCTACACGTATCTGCTGCAATAGGCAAACGTTTAGGCATATCTCGAAAAAACAAGGATTTTGCGCGTCCGTATCTCAAAAAGGCATCTTTTATTTCAATTATATTTTGCCAGGACAAGGCCAGACGCTAGACCTTTCCGCTGCTGTAAAAAAAAATATGCTTCAAAAGCTGCGCACTGGCGATGAGCACGTTGAAATGCGGCCCTGCTCTGCGCGCGTACTTGCCGGATTGGGACTGGCGGTACCGCGGGACGGCGGTACATGCATTCGAAAGCCTGTGCAAGTAGAAATTTCACAGTACTTGACAACGACAGTGATAAACGATTTCATTCAGTTTCCATGAAAGCGTCACATTTCTGTATTCAATGTCCACGGTAAGGGCTATGGATGTCCTTCGGGCTTCATTTTCCGATGTCTTGCTTTGTCACACCTGAGACGCTTGTATGCTGGTTAATGCAGTGCATTTGCGCGTTCTTTTTTCATGCGTATTCCAAAAGAAGCCACGTCCTCAGGGCATAGATGGAGTAAATGGACGCGCTTCAGGTGTTTTTCACAAGCGCGTTATCATATGCTGTGATCCTAAGATGCACAGGTGAACCCAGGTTATGTATAATGTAAAGCCCAGAGACCGGGGAAGACAAAGAGGAAGGCACAACACGAAGTCTCATTATGCATCAACTTCACCAGCTCGCTTGCTTCTTAGCCATGTTTTCATTGCCAGGTTATGTGTTGTGGCATGGTGCTTGATTATTGAGCCGATACATCATATTCACTTTTGCCGTGGCCTGTTCCTCTAAACGGCTATGGCTGCTCACAGGAACAGGCCACGTACGCCTAAGGCGAACGCATACGCATCGCATGTGAATGCGACGGCGTTTGTAGAATGATCAAGCACGACGTCATGGCACATAACCTGGGTTCGCCTGAAAAAGATACCATACTAGAATCACAAGATATGGTAGCGTACTTGTTACAGCAACTAAAACGCGTCCATTTCCTCCATCTCCGCGCTGAGGACGTGGCTTCTTTTCGAATGAGAATGAAAAAGGAACGGGCAAATTTACTGCATCAACCAACATACAAGCTTTGCAGGAGTGGCAAGGCAAGACATCGGAAAGTGGACCCCGAGGAACGAGAAAGAGTGGCGCTTTCATAGAAACTGAGTAAAATCGTTTGCCATTGTCAGTACGAGATACTTTTTTCCACTTCCGCACACTAGCAAATACATGTACATAATCTACCACTTTTGATTACACAAATTTTTCCACTTCCTTCCTGGTAAGACATCGGCAAACAGCCGCCGTCCGGCGGTACCGCTAGTCCCGCAAGGACAGGTACGTGCACATAGTAGGGCCCAGGGGCGTCGCTAGGCAATTTTTCAGGGAGGGGAACGATCTCGGACCCAAGCGCCACTGCACAGGCTCCCCTAAGCGGGTGCCGTTCTGCAGATCTCTTGCGCAATAGCTCCGAGTAGGTGCAGGTCTCTTGCGCAATAGCTCAACAATTTATTAACGGTACTGCAACGCGTACCTTATTATGTGGATAGAGCTTTCATTGCTTGGGCACTGCAGGATATTATTTAGGACACGTTTGCTGGGCGACGGAACGAAATAGAAAAGTATGAGAAATAACGGCGGGAACTTTCAGAGATGTGAAGCCTTGACCACGTAGGCAGGGCTCTGACAATGTCACAAAAAAAGTCTCAGCCAGGGAGGGGCAAGTGCCCCCTTGCCCCCTTAACGGCGCCCATAGTAGGGCTGTGTTTTAACGCTTAACGCGCGCATTGCAAGTGTGCACTTTTTTTTTTTTACAGCGGAGAAAACGTCTAACATCCTGCCATGTCCTGTCAAAATAGACTTGGAATAAAAAGGGGCCTCTTCGAGAAACGGGAGCGCAAAATCCCTGTTTTTGTTTCAAAATGTGCCTAAACGTTTGCTTGTTTCAGCAGATACCTGTAAGTACACGCATCATAGATACATCAAATGAGATACCATTCAAATCTCTGTAGACTGATGCCAAGCATAGCAATAAGGGGTATCTACCTCAAGAGAAATCACTCGTCGAAGTTGGAACGACACTACGCGAGACAGCATGTTTGTCGTTTTTATATCATGCAGCGTTGGATCTGGGCGCCAAATTTTGCACTTGGTCCTGTTGGTGTGGAAGCATACTAAAGCTTTAAAAATTTCCCAAGAATATATTTTAAAACTAAGGAGATATGCACGTGCAAACACGACAACTCGAATTCAACAATCGAACAGGGGATTCTCATAAGTCGACGCCATCTAGTTTAAGGCGAGCCAACTACGCTCTGGCAGCGCGCGTCCGCCATATTTTAAGCAAAGATGGAAGCGTGCCCCTCGCGCGGACAGCACGACTCTGTTTGTACCGCGCGTCTGGGGGGATCTTTTGTCGTCTGCCGCCTGGGACTTGGTCTGCTTTCTCATGCATGTACTGCTCTTTTCATGAGTAGATCATCCATATGAGTTTGTAAAGTCAGTCTGTTGTTGCGTGCCCGTCTGCAGCAAGCGTGACGTGAGAGACGCCGAAGGAAACAAGGCGTGTGTACAAACTGTTTGGCGGCAAAAGTTCACATGATACATGGCTTTCCAAATAACTATCGTCAGAAGTGCTCTGCTGTCATTCCCAATGAGTGAACTATACGTTGCAGGCATAGGCTATAGTAGGACAATAGGAAACATGCGCGAAAGCATGCAAAACAGTGGGACCTCACGTTCAAAATACACGACTAGTCTTCAAATGTGCATAAGAAACGCAATGAAACATGCAAAAATATGGTGCATCGTACCTGGAAGTTGACAAGGCGACTTGGATGGAAGTTGGATTCGTATATGACACGCATAATAACTGTTCTCGCTAGCAGGGCAGTCGGTGCACCCACATGCACTCATATGTTGACAAAAGGTGTCCACACGTCTTTGGGAAAACCCATCTGCTATGTTTGTGAAGTCCCTCGAGTACGGAATATTCTCGTTTGCTATCGCGCGTTCGCTTACTATACACAGAACTAGACTTGCTCTACACAGAACCGCATGTACGACCTGCCAAAGAAATGGCCGCCTGTCGTCTGCTAGAAGGTTGCCAGACTGACTGACTTTTGAAAAGGATCTATTAAAGGTCGGATTTTCTTGTTTCTTCGCACAAAATTTATTCGGTAGAAATGATTCGTTTTCCACTGTTTATCATCATATATGATAAGCTACTAAATATAAAAGATAATGAAAATTCTGGAGGTCGATGAGACCTGATTGCCTGCTCTGAAGTGAAATAGGCCTGTTACCAATTTGTTTCGGCTGTATTTTGTTAGTAAAAAAGCAGTAACCCGCCTGCACAATATTTATGTAGTTTTTGGCAGCAGCGTATGGCGCAATAATAACGATGATCCTACCTCGCGCACTGCATGTCGCGTGATCTCATATGGTGGTGGTGGTGGTGGTGGTGGTGGTGATGGTGATGGCGATAGGGCTATCTCATATGGTGCATTGAACACCTTACCCACCGTGGACCAATAAACATAAGGGTGATTCTATCTCAACTCAGGCAAGGTGGTCGTGACACCATCAGTGATTTCTGTTGAAAAATTATATGTTGTAGCCTGACTGAGATTCTGAATGAAACAGCAAGTATTTTTTCTCTAGTTTCCGTAGTTCACCGTTGCCTGCGGAAATACATGCTGACGTTCGTTACGATGGGCAATGATTTGTTTATTTCGCAACGCAAGGCATACAATACTCACTTCAACACATCATAGGCGGTAAACGTCTTGATATGTGTCGGTGGAAAGCACAGGGTTGGCGGTGTCGCATGTAATCTCACAGATAAAGTATTATTCTCATTTGATATGACAGCGTTTATCTTGTGATACCGATAAACTACTGAGTTTTACACGCACCTAACAGGCTCGTACGTGCTGAACGTTATGACACGGCTTGCCTCGCTTCCTTCGCCTGGCGGCGTTCCCACCATCCCACCATCATACGGCACCATCTGCCCGTTTCTCCGTTTGTTATCCCACGTGCCTGCGCAGGGCTGGTAACAAGCGGAGCAGCTCCGCTGTAGTTAGGGGCAGAAACTCGTCCACTAACACTGTCTATAACCAACGGATGGCTGCGGCTGTGCGGTCACTCTCAGGGATAGGAGAATCCCATTGACGGCGCGCCAAGTAGGTTTTCTAAAGTATTCCTATATTAACTCTACCTAGCATCGCAAGCAGCGACTCTGAGGCGCATGCGCTCATCCCAAACTGTACCTACGAGCCCCAGCTCTCTCCGCATCCGCGTGAGATACAGAACATGGCGAAAAAGGTACCCGAAAGAGCGCATCTTTTCTATCGAGAGAAACCATAGGATGGGTTCAGAGCGCACAATGCTAGCGAACGGCAAAGCCACTATTTTTATGCGCGGGGATATGAAAAAACACCGCACGTTCGTCGTATTTGTTGATTGAAATCGGTTCTTAGACTGCAGGGAATGACACATTTTGGCCCAGCTAGCGCAGTCGCAGGTGCCGTGAGAAGCGATTTCGTTGCCTCTCGCATAGACTGTCATGTATTTGAAATCTGACAAACGTTAATTCACCAAAAATCAGTATTTCGCTTCAGGCCTTCAAAAATGTGCCATTCCCCAGATAAAAGGAACACGTCTGCGCCCATTTCGTGCAGAAATTTTGAGTGGTTCTCGAGATCCCTGCGAACAAAAGTTATCCATAGACATTCTTAAGAAGTGAGTCCACCTTAACCCACTTTCTGTTACAATGCTCCCCGACACTCCCACATTCACACTGGAAAACACTGGTGGTGGACGGCATGATTCTCATGCAATGTACTACGTGATCCAAATAAACATGGAAGGACGAACACAACACAGGCCTCGCACCGCCCAGTCTTCTTCAACTGTCATTATTGAATGACGTATGCGATGGTATCATGACGATGATGAGGGCCAACTACTACTACGTCACGGACGTATACCTTAAGATAACGTATCTGCAGAGGATCTCAGAAGAGAAGATATTGAGGAGACGGTCTTTCACTCCCAAAATGGGGGTTCCGTGAACATAGTATGGGATACTACTATTCGGTTGATCGAACAGTTTGATTGGCGAACGTGGGGTGTGTCAGTGCAAATACCCGTGACAGGCTAAAGGCAAAGTTGACCGAGAGAAGGTGGGAAAGCACGGAGGCTTATATTCTAGATATGTTTCTACGATCTGCATGCAATGAGGCCGATGGCGCTTTCCGTTGCGTTGACGGTCAACTCCAATTCTTTTATCAACGGGCCGTGCAATCTAGGCGGCGTAGAGGGGAGACCGTAGGAGGAAGGCGTGTTTGGTATACTTGTCATGAATGCACAGAATTGATGGAAATCTTAAGGATGCTGACGTTTTCCCTGATATTTGTAGGAGAAGGCACTCCGTCGGGCATACGAATTGAAACTACGAAAAGAAGAAGAGGACAACAAGAAAAAGCAAGAAGAGGTGCGTCACCTTTATGATGTATATTTGCATTCTGGTGGCAATCTGCGCAGACATTCCCGCTTATCAATACACACATCAAGAGGGTGCGCATCAACAGCTTCATTATTGCAGAGCGCTAAATCGTGCGTAACTTTTACACCGAATACGCCGACCAACAACAACTTTATTGCTAGATGATGAATGCGGAGTTTCATCGCCACGGGCGATACTCTACCCCATTGCTGGTGGTGATGCGGGGAATGAAATAATGAGCCCCTTCACAATAAGGATCGAAGTCCTATGGTATCCAGAAAGGTGAAGAATATACGCCAAATATGCCGAAATTGAGAGGCATAATACGCAAAATATTAATGCCCTTTGTTCTGGAGCTGGACTGTAGTCATCAACTTTCGGTAAAGCTGAAAAGGTGAGAATTTTTAAACGAGGACCATAGCAGAAAAGGATGGCCATGCATTGTGCATGTTTATTTCTTCCAGCTACACATCATTTTTTTTCTTTTTACCCCCCCCCCCAACACACAAACGTGTTAAAATTTACAACCGCGACACAGTTCTTTGATGTCGCATGTCAGTAGTTTCGCAGCCCATATAATCTTTGCTGTGCCCGAAAGTTATATAAAGCTAATATTGGTGTGATACAGCGTCTACGCGCAGCACGGCATTTCGATAACAATGACGGCGCTTATAGGCTTCACCGGACATCGTCACATGCTACGAAAGCCTTGCAGTCGCACTTTACCTGTGTGATGTTTCGTTGACTGTCGAGTTTTAATAGAGGGTACGAACATTGCTACGTCGAAAGTTAAGTTTCATTAAAGTGCAGGTGATGAACGCGAAGTACAATACTTACAGTCATGAGTTTGATAGTCTTTCCTGGAGCACTGTTCGCAAAACGCAGTGCCGTGCGCGGCACTTTGTTCTTCAGAGCAGACTTCTTTAACGTCGCAGACGTGACCCGACCAGAAAAGAAGGTCCCTTTTCCAATACTGCGTCGTCTGAAGGCCATCCTCTCAGTAACTTTCCTTGACAATATTCTCCGTTTGCCGTCAGAGGCCGCGCTAGAACAAGCGATTGTAGCGGCACCTCGCCTGCGCACGGAGCCCACAAAGCAACAGGGACGTGCTCGGTAGCACTGTCGTGAAGCCGGATGTATAAGGGTGATATTACGTAGCTGCAGCCAAATGAAATGTTAGGAAGCGGAAATAGCCAAATTACCGGCCACCTCCTCTTTGATGGACATAATCATCGAACTACGTAACTTCGCAGTATGACGTGCACCAAGGAGAATGCGATTCCGAAATGTATGAAGCGTATCCTAATCTCTCTATTGAAAATGGGTGGTTTCTGGTTTTTCCAAGCACGTTGGAGGTTAGCAATGTTGCAAGGAGGTACATGCCGTGCTCCCTCCCGAAATCACAGGTGGTAACCTTATCGTTCTTTGTAGCGTTTTACATCGATGTATGATTGACATATTTTTATTCTGCTATTGCACATTACGTTGTCTATTTAGAGTGTAGCTGGGCGTGCAATATTTGGCTTGGCACGTTTCTCTGTCAAGATGATATTAGATTAATCGGTCATTGTCGAAATATGTATTTGCATGTAATGTTTCTCATTTCAGGCTGAGGAACTGCATAGAAAGCTCGAAGAGAAGATTGAGCTGCAGAAGAAGCTCAGGCGAACTAGACCTCAACGCGTCTTTACAGAGGTTTGTTTGTCTGTAATGTTGGCAGCCATGTTTAAACACTACACGTGTCTTTCGGCAATCGTATTATCTTCAAAGAGTTCGAGAGAGTACACAAAACGCTCGCGGGTAAACACGCGCATGAACATATTTTCCAAAAAGTATTTTGCCTTCGTAAGTGGTCTATATAAACTCTTCATAACGGCACACAAAGGACTGCGAAAAACAGTTACTGTTAACCAATATCCACGCCCATCATCCTTCGGGGCTGGGTTCTGTTTCCTACGTCGTGTTTCAGACGGTTACTAGCTCGAAGCTCCTCCGAGCGGGACATATCACCCATTGAACTTAGTTTAACGTTAACGAGTCTAGCAACTTAATACCTATGAACGCGAGGAACCCTCCGGTACGTGATAACTAGAGCCCGAATTTTAGGCACGAAAAAAACCTTGTTTTAGGCGTCTATAAAAGGCGCGAAAAATCCCGATTTAGGCACTAAAAATGGCATTATAGGCACTATAAATCGCTACGTTTATTTCATCTGTAACACTGAAAGCGCAAAAAGAACATGAATAAATCAGTTTTATCCGCCGGAACAAAACTGTAAATGGTGATTGTGACTGTTTCCATTATCTTTTACTGCACGAGATGCAAAACTTGTTGATATTACTATGGTCAAAAGACAAGACTTCTAGCCATTGCCACCGGTTTCACGACACTTCTCGGGAGGACTTGTCTCGGGCAGCATATACTGGAGATATTCGAGCATCGGAAGCTTTAGTGTGACGATGAAATTTGTTAGTCCTCGAACGTTTTGGGCTTCGCCTTCTGAATTTCGTTTTCAGTATTACCGTAAGGGTCGCAATAGATTGGGGGATCAAATATGGGGCATCAGTTCTGCTCACACTGAACGCGGTGTCCCGTTTCACCTACGCGCATGTACGTATGGCCGCGACGTCCGTCGAGGAAAGGAGCTTGCTAAGGTTGCGAAACTGTAGGGGCTTGGGCCTACCTTCATACGTCACGCCCTCTCGTTAACAAGAAAACGAAAATAAAGAAAGCTTCGGGGACTCCTCTAGATGTCAGCAGGCAATAACGATGCGTGTTCTAGATTGACAGAAAACCGTTACGTGCTTATATGTTTAATAACGACCCATGAGATAACAGATTTCTGGAATGGAGAGAAAGAACAAGTAAGCTCTGTACCGAGTAATCGATTTGTAATTCTCAACTTACATTCCAATAGCTTTATACAGCGTGCGGCGTCACCCATGTCAATTTCGCCTGGAGCACGTGCTTCGCTATACCGCTTTATTGCCATTATAGGCGTTTTTTCATGTTTAATCGGAGTTTTAGGCATCTACGCCAGAATATGCACTAACGCCGGAATAGGCATTTATGGGCACTATCAAATCGACACAGGAGATTCCCCAGCACCCAATTCGTGCTCACGTATCGAAAATGCACTATTAGAACTGCACGAAAAAATAGGCATTTGCCTAGGAATCCAGGCTCTAGTGATAATACAAATTTCTCTTGGCGAAACCCGTGAAATCTCGCCGTTTCTATCCAAACTTACTGGAAATTAAACGAAATATCGAGGACGCCAATGGTTGGCCGTTCGTGACGCCTACATGTTGTGGTTGATGATCCGGAATCTTCAGTTTACGTTCCCACACGTAATGTTCACTCACCCCCTTATACCAAAATTCGAGTCTTTAAAACACGTTCATCTATAATACAAAATCGAAGGAAGATGATGTTGCCGTAGTTCATAGTGGCAATTTAAATAATCAAATGCGAGAAGATTAATCGCTTAAATAAACAAATGCGGTACCTCAGGTCGCGCGCGCGTGCGCGCGTGCTCTCAGGGGGGAAATCTCATTCAGGCATTACGGAGTTTAACCGAGTCGTTTCCGCCTGAACAAAACACTTAGTCTAGTTCTAGAACTCACCTCACAGGGCATACATCGTCGGCAGCAGTCCCACTGCAGCTTCGCTACTGCCAACAGCCTCCATCTTGTTTCGCGGTGCCAATCGGTCGTGCTCGCCGGACACGACGATATGTCTAATAGCGAGAGTTGTTCGAACGAAATCACGCGTCTAGCGACTCGCTCAGGGACTCCTAAGGTGCGTGCGCGCCGCTTCAGTCAGTCGTTTCTCCAGGAGGAAGTGGGCTCCCTAAAACTCCCTATTCAGATATGAAGTGACCCGTCGAACCCCTTGTTTGCGCGTTTGCGGATCAGACGTGCTTGAGAAGTGAAGCCGAAATCGAAATACAGTACGGTGCAACGATTTCTACGTGAGTTTCCAAACATGTCAAGCGTTACCGTTAGGAGTTCGAATGACGTGAAACCGTACTGTGACACAATGGAAAGCACAAGGCTTAATGGGGTTTCCTTAATAGCATGCATAAAGGCACGCGTAAATTGAGACTGTCCCGATCTTCTCTATTCCGCCGAGATCGACAGCATCGAAAAACTATCAGTGAAGTTGATAGGGTAAAAACCATCCATTGTTGGCTATCAATAGTTCTATGGGCAGTGTCGAAAAACTATCGGTAGTTCTACAATAGTGGACAACTGATATTACCGTTCTTTTTTTTTTCTTTTTTTGTTATCGATGGCTCGATTAAGTTCTCACTATCGATGCTTTCTTTCCTGTCTTCCATTTTGCACTGAGACAATGACAACGGAAACAGAATCACGTGTGACACAAGACCTTTCCGTTTCGCTGTAATGGATGCACCGCGAACAGCGAAAGAAGATACCATGGAACGTACGCACCCATAAGACTACAGTCCAGAGATTATCACCTTGCGGTAGGTTTCCGCGGCACGAGAGGCTCAATGTCAGCAGCTGAGGCAAAGCTGCTCTGAGTTAACTTGCATTCGTTAAGTTGCATTCTGAAGATTTGCAGGAGTGAGGTATTATTTTATTTTCCTATTTTACCTGCCCGATAGTTTTTGGAATGCCAAACTTCGATAGTTTTCTTGCTATCAACGATCGACTATCGATAGTTAGATGCCCATAAGCGTATCGACGTAGTATCGCTAGTAATATCGATACTTTTGCACTAGTGCGCTCACTGGTCATGGTCATCATTGGTCATGCACATTCATTCACTTTGATGCCACATTGAACCGTACGACACAATGTTTTACATGTCTTTGACCTGCCTACTATTTCAGAGCTGGGAAGAGTACAAACAGCGCCTTACTGACATCTTGGTTGAGAACATGCGGAATCAAGGAATTGACCTTGATGAGGTAAACGTCCTGGATGCACTGTTCTGCACACATCCGTTGTTTCTGCACCGTCTTGCAGACATACATCAAAGTGCTGACGTTCGGTGTATTCACTTCTCTCTACGTTGATGATCCCGCTCCGGTATGATTGGCCAAAGGCGATCAGATTGCTCGATGTGCCGATACCAATGCAGGGCTCATTAAGAACCGTCAAAAGGGTGAACCTAGTACCAAGAACACCCAACGCGGTGGCGCCACCATAATGACCACAGTTGCCTCACCACAGTTGTTATACGCAAACAATGAGGTATCCCAAAACGAATTGTGATCAGCTTTCTCTTCGATGTAGGAATGTCAACTATGCGAGTCTTGCTATGCGCGATAAGCAAAGCATATCGAGATTCCATCCCCTTGGTCACGTCGTCCCTACTATTCGCACATTCGTATTCCTTGTAAAATTATCTTGGTTGAGCTTAAACCTGAAGCCTGCACATGATTGTGAGTCAGCCGATTTCTGCCACATCTTCATGCCGCGCCGGCGATTTGTCAGGATTTTGCACTGGCAACCGCGTTTTCCCATGCTTTCCCTCTTCATGTTTATTTAGCTGCAGTAAATTGTTAGATTTGCGAAAAAACAGTAATACTTTTCGTGCTGGTTCAAAACCTGTATTTATGATATTTGAGATAGGAAAGTTTTTGCCGAGGAACGAATAGGCTTTCTCTGCACTGCGTACTCAGCTGTGGAGCCAGATTCCAACTCTCTTCTGACATTTTGTTTCTTTTCTTCTTCCAGGACGATATGAAGAAGCTAGCAGATGACATCTGTCCTGAGCATTCGTTTTTTCAAAAATTCATTGATATAGTGAGCTGGCCTGCACGAAAGATAACAGAATTGGTCTCCCGGGCCCATCAAAGTGGTGTGCCAAGCGAATAACAAGTGTAAAGGTGCTTTGGATGGGCCTTATCGTATAGCAGATTTGGCACCGCAGCCATCCCGAGGCGAGCTCCAGCCTGAGGCAGGATAAATATAGACCGTGCAACCTCTACCCCACGTCAGTAGAAACAGCTCACCTGAACATGCGAACTTGCAAATTATCTTGACTCAAGCTTCATTGTCCAATCTAACTCCCTGGACCTGCACCTTGCGCTCTCCCCCTCCTTCGGAATGGCTGTGCTTGGCACTACAAAGTACTCGTGTTTTTCGTTCCCTGTAGTTGTGTTGGTATGTTGGCGTTTGCAAATAAAGCTGATTATGAGATGACGCGAAAGAGTGTCGATGTCGAGACCTGGTATATACATGGTACAACAGCGGTTTCCAAGCTAGCGCAACGCAAACCGTCGCTAACTTCGTCTTCGGATAAAAGGTAGTTCAACAAGAACACGTTCAGCCATTGGAAAGGAGATTATAATACAGGAAACAGGGGAGGCCAACAAACGGGGTTGGCTGCCACGGTTGAGCGTCTTCCTCTCTGACACTAACGTTGGCTACCTAATTCTTTGTGTGTTTCAAACTAGGTACGGCACATCAAACTTTGCATCACACTTGCGTACAGGTGTGATGTCTCAACGTCATGGACTGATATCGCGATCGCGTCGTCTGGAGCTGTAGATAGAAATTTGAGACCTGATGCGGAAGCTGCCTGTCCCCCGCCGATTTCAACCCAACCCGCCACCGGAAGGGGGCAATCAGGAATACTTTATGCAAGCCGAAGCCAACCTGAAAGATGTTCGCTCAGCGGCGATGCCTTAGCAGTGGCAATGAAGAACACAACGACATCGTTTTACTACGACAAGCCGGTACCACACGTATCGATCTCGCCGCGCCACATAGTTTTCCACAGTCTGAAGGAATGCATAGATGGCTTCGATGCTGCGCTCATACTTTTGGCATGAAAAGGTGTGTAACTTGGCCTTGGTAGCCAGCTGAGAATTTACGACGCAACGAAATCATGCCGAATTTCATGACGTGATAAATAGGTGCGTTGTAATCCTAACGCAACAAATCGGCTAAATCCAGATAGCTTACACGTGTAAAGATTCTAGCTAACAAAGTCATTGCGGCGGCTGACGCCATCTCTGGGTGTGGCGGGCGCGTGCGAAGGAGACGGAAATATAGGGGTACGCGTACCTTGCAGGCAGTCTGCGTCGCGAACGCGTGGAGCTAGGACGCCGACCGAGGTGTCATTGGAAAGCGCTTGACAGGTTCAAGGTGGACCCTAAAGGGTCCACGAAATGATTTGTTTCCGCAAATTCCGAGTGCTCTGCCAGAAACGGTTCTCATTATCCCTACACACGTCGACATTTAACCACAGTAAGTGCACCGGGGATGCAGGTATCATACAAAAATAGCGTACACAGTAAATCACTTCACACCTTTTTAAGCACATGGTTGTTCCATGGCGCAATCATTTTTTTACACCATGAAATATGGGTGTTTTCTGAAATACCCTTTAACTAGGCGCATTCCCCACAAAACACTCATAAAGCTGGTGTTTAAAAACAAGAACACCGTTATGAAGGGAGTATTGCATTGAAACACACATTATGATGACATGTTTTCAGGCAAATACTCTCTCTCAAATAACTCATGTAATGCTAGCTCCCGCGGCAGCACGCCGAGCCATGCAGTCCAATGCAGTCCTCACAGATTCAGTCGTGGTTTCAACGCACAGCCTAAACCGGAGCGCAGCGCGTCACAGGCACCTCTCATGGTCATAGCAACATTGTGAGTGAGCAAGAAAAAGAAAGAGAAGCAGCACGGTGGGACAAGCGTAAGGGAAGAGGTGAAGATCGCAGCATGGTAATACCGTCCGTGCACGTGAAATGAGCGACGTTACGATGCTGCGATCTTCAGACGATGCCAGTCAACGAGCTCGAGCACCCTCTGCAAGCTATATTGGCGTGGCAGATTGATCATATACTGAAATGTGATTTGTTGGGGTACGGCACCAAAATTGTTAAATATAGGAGACCTGAAGAGCGTTGAATCCCTACGTTTATTAGCGGTCAGTTCCAAAACTAGAATGCCCCAAAAGCGCGTAATCAAAAAATGCGCGCTAGCCGTTCTCGTTCATCGTCTTCCACCTCATTGAAATATTCCACATCCTCCCGCGGCGAATGATGAGTTCTAAAATTCCAGATGAAATAGACGTTGAGCAGCAGTCGTGACGAACTTGCCGTTAGTGTGTTTGACGACACATAATTGCACGGTGCCGTCTTGCCCAGGGAACGTCTTTACCACCCTTCCTAAGTTCCACAGGTTCCGTGGCAACTTGCTCTCGATGAGGACAACATCGCCCACCGCTAACTTCGTCGTGAAGGATGAGGAGAAGTGATGAGCTGATCGGAGTTGCAATAAATAGTCTCGCTCCCAGCGTTGCCAAAAATCATTCATGACCTTTTCTCGGTGTCTCAACCGAGAGTTTCAAACCGACTCTACCTCTGTCATCAACGTTCGCAGCTCTTCGAACTGTAAGCAAGCTTTCCCAAGAACGTTTCGAAGTGTATTCTTCACGGTCCGGTGTAGTGTGGCAGAACTCGTCTGTAACGGCGACGGGAATGTGTATTTGCAACTAACACGTACGCCTTCAACGAGTCAAAGATGTTAGCCAACTTCCTCACATTCCCTCCTGTCAAATATTTTGTTTTACCTCTAGTTATGGCTTATAATGTGATTACCTAATGAGCTGAGCTGTCAAACCAAAATAATTTTTCTTTCACCAATTAAAACACCATTTTCAACACCATATTCCCAGTCCAAATGGGGTGTAAAAAGGGTGTATCGAACCTAACACTTTTTTTCAACACCTCTTTTACGATCTTAATGAATCGACATGGGATAAAATGTAGTGTATGTCGATGTTACACCTTTAATGACGCTCTTTTTACACCTTTTGCTACAATCACAAAGGATAGAAAATGGTGTTTTGATAAGAATACACCTGTTTTGAGCGAATAAAACTGTAAATTGATCTACTGTGTAGCGTGGCAGCCAGATGTATCTGTATGGCGATAACTGGCCTAGCATCTACCTAATCTTTTAACCTTGACTGCACGTAAACCTTACAAGTACACCTCCACATTTCGTGTAATATAAGCGACCAATAAAGAGGGAACGCGTTGTTGCTGTTTGAACTGGCGTCACGAGTGATCTGCTTCCGACCGATACATGCTGTCAGAAGCTGATGATTCCGCACCGGAGCACCGATACTGAATGGTCTCCGGACGCTTTAGTACATTCAAGAAACGTACCAGAAAACTGGCTCAAGTATATAGAAAGGCATGAACTCCTCCTCGAGGCGACGAAGGCTGAAGGGAAACAATGGTCTGTCAAGAAGAAAATAGCGACGATACTTTACGTGGCCGGACAGGAGGCGGTGGAAGGATTCAACACGTTGACGCTCAGTGCGAAAGAAAGATTGAGCTATACGACGGTGCTTAATAAGTTCGAGGACTACTGCACCCCAGAGTGCAACGAAACCTACAGGCGTCTTCAGGCGTCACACGCAAAAAGAAGGCGAGCAGTTTGAATCCTTTTTGGGGGATATACAACTAAAGGCTCAATCTTGCAACTTTGCGACGCTGGCGGATTCTCCCATCCGGGATCAGATTGTGTACAGAGTGTAGGACAGAAATCCGCGCGAAAGACTCCTGCGGGAAGACAACTTAACCCTGGCAAGTTCAGTTCAACTATGCAAAGCAGCTGGGTAAGAACGAGCAGCAGGAACCACAACTGAAAGTTTCCACGGAGAGTCAAACCCTCTTTGTTAGACTCATCGCGAATAAAAGATCGATAGAAAAAAGCGATCGTAGCGAAAAGTGAACGGGGTAAGAACAAGCAGCAGGAACCACAACTGAAAGTTTTCACGGAGAGTCAAACGCTTTTTGTTGGACTTATCGCGAATAAAAGATCGATAGAAAAAAGCGATCGTAGTGAAAAGTGAACAGCGTAAGAACGAGCAGCAGGAACCACAACTGAATGTTTCACCGGAGAGTCAAACCCTCCTTGTTGGATTCATCGCGAATAAAAGATCGATAGAAAAAAGCGATCGTAGCGAAAAGTGAACAGGGTAAGAACGAGCAGCAGGAACCACAACTGAACGTTTCACCGGAGAGTCAAACCCTCCTTGTTGGATTCATCGCGAATAAAAGATCGATAGAAAAAAGCGATCGTAGCGAAAAGTGAACAGGGTAAGAACAAGCAGCAGGAACCACAACTGAACGTTTCACCGGAGAGTCAAACGCTCCTTGTTGGATTCATCGCGAATAAAAGATCCAGAGAAAAAAGCGATCGTAGCGAAAAGTGAACAGGGTAAGAACGAGCAGCAGGAACCACAACTGAACGTTTCACCGGAGAGTCAAACCCTCCTTGTTGGATTCATCGCGAATAAAAGATCGATAGAAAAAAGCGATCGTAGCGAAAAGTGAACAGAGTAAGAACGAGCAGCAGGAACCACAACTGAACGTTTCACCGGAGAGTCAAACCCTCCTTGTTGGATTCATCGCGAATAAAAGATCCAGAGAAAAAAGCGATCGTAGCGAAAAGTGAACAGGGTAAGAACGAGCAGCAGGAACCACAACTGAACGTTTCACCGGAGAGTCAAACCCCCCTTGTTGGATTCATCACGAATAAAAGATCGATAGAAAAAAGCGATCGTAGCGAAAAGTGAACAGGGTAAGAACGAGCAGCAGGAACCACAACTGAACGTTTCACCGGAGAGTCAAACCCTCCTTGTTGGATTCATCACGAATAAAAGATCGATAGAAAAAAGCGATCGTAGCGAAAAGTGAACAGGGTAAGAACGAGCAGCAGGAACCACAACTGAACGTTTCACCGGAGAGTCAAACCCCCCTTGTTGGATTCATCACGAATAAAAGATCGATAGAAAAAAGCGATCGTAGCGAAAAGTGAACAGGGTAAGAACGAGCAGCAGGAACCACAACTGAACGTTTCACCGGAGAGTCAAACCCCCCTTGTTGGATTCATCACGAATTAAAGATCGATAGAAAAAAGCGATCGTAGCGAAAAGTGAACAGGGTAAGTACGAGCAGCAGGAACCACAACTGAACGTTTCACCGGAGAGTCAAACCCTCCTTGTTGGATTCATCGCGAATAAAAGATCGATAGAAAAAAGCGATCGTAGCGAAAAGTGAACAGGGTAAGAACGAGCAGCAGGAACCACAACTGAACGTTTCACCGGAGAGTCAAACCCTCCTTGTTGGATTCATCGCGAATAAAAGATCGATAGAAAAAAGCGATCGTAGCGAAAAGTGAACAGGGTAAGTACGAGCAGCAGGAACCACAACCGAACGTTTCACCGGAGAGTCAAACCCTCCTTGTTGGATTCATCGCGAATAAAAGATCGATAGAAAAAAGCGATCGTAGCGAAAAGTGAACAGGGTAAGTACGAGCAGCAGGAACCACAACTGAACGTTTCACCGGAGAGTCAAACCCTCCTTGTTGGATTCATCGCGAATAAAAGATCGATAGAAAAAAGCGATCGTAGCGAAAAGTGAACAGGGAAAGAACGAGCAGCAGGAACCACAACTGAACGTTTCACCGGAGAGTCAAACCCTCCTTATTGGATTCATCGCGAATAAAAGATCGATAGAAAAAAGCGATCGTAGCGAAAAGAGAACAGGGTAAGAACGAGCAGCAGGAACCACAACTGAACGTTTCACCGGAGAGTCAAACCCTCCTTGTTGGATTCATCGCGAATAAAAGATCGATAGAAAAAAGCGATCGTAGCGAAAAGTGAACAGGGTAAGAACGAGCATCAGGAACCACAACTGAACGTTTCACCGGAGAGTCAAACCCTCCTTGTTGGATTCATCGCGAATAAAAGATCGATAGAAAAAAGCGATCGTAGCGAAAAGTGAACAGGGTAAGAACGAGCAGCAGGAACCACAACTGAACGTCTCACCGGAGAGTCAAACCCTCCTTGTTGGATTCATCGCGAATAAAAGATCCAGAGAAAAAAGCGATCGTAGCGAAAAGTGAACAGGGTAAGAACCAGCAGCAGGAACCAGAACTGAACGTTTCACCGGAGAGTCCAACCCTCCTTGTTGGATTCATCGCGAATAAAACATCCAGAGAAAAAAGCGATCGTAGCGAAAAGTGAACAGGGTAAGAACGAGCAGCAGGAACCACAACTGAACGTTTCACCGGAGAGTCAAACCCTCCTTGTTGGATTCATCGCGAATAAAAGATCCAGAGAAAAAAGCGATCGTAGCGAAAAGTGAACAGGGTAAGAACGAGCAGCAGGAACCACAACTGAACGTTTCACCGGAGAGTCAAACCCTCCTTGTTGGATTCATCGCGAATAAAAGATCGATAGAAAAAAGCGATCGTAGCGAAAAGTGAACAGGGTAAGAACGAGCAGCAGGAACCACAACTGAACGTTTCACCGGAGAGTCAAACCCTCCTTGTTGGATTCATCGCGAATAAAAGATCGATAGAAAAAGCGATCGTAGCGAAAAGTGAACAGGGTAAGAACGAGCAGCAGGAACCACAACTGAACGTTTCACCGGAGAGTCAAACCCTCCTTGTTGGATTCATCGCGAATAAAAGATCGATAGAAAAAAGCGATCGTAGCGAAAAGTGAACAGGGTAAGAACGAGCAGCAGGAACCACAACTGAACGTTTCACCGGAGAGTCAAACCCTCCTTGTTAGATTCATCGCGAATAAAAGATCGATAGAAAAAAGCGATCGTAGCGAAAAGTGAACAGGGTAAGAACGAGCAGCAGGAACCACAACTGAACGTTTCACCGGAGAGTCAAACCCTCCTTGTTAGATTCATCGCGAATAAAAGATCGATAGAAAAAGCGATCGTAGCGAAAAGTGAACAGGGTAAGAACGAGCAGCAGGAACCACAACTGAACGTTTCACCGGAGAGTCAAACCCTCCTTGTTGGATTCATCGCGAATAAAAGATCGATAGAAAAAAGCGATCGTAGCGAAAAGTGAACAGGGTAAGAACGAGCAGCAGGAACCACAACTGAACGTTTCACCGGAGAGTCAAACCCTCCTTGTTAGATTCATCGCGAATAAAAGATCGATAGAAAAAAGCGATCGTAGCGAAAAGTGAACAGGGTAAGAACGAACAGCAAGAACCACAACTGAACGTTTCACCGGAGAGTCAAACCCTCCTAGTTGGATTCATCGCGAATAAAAGATCGTTGTATGTAGCCATTGATGGTGTTACTTGTTAGAATATATTGTGTTTTTTCCTGTATTCATAAGTCTCATTTAGTAAGACTTTGGGAATGAAATGCTTAATTCGTACAATCACCTCTCATGTGTGGTGTTTTTCTGCAATACTTTTTCTGTTTCCTATGCAATCGTTATAGTAGTATAAAATAAATGATTGTGGGATAGTGATTCAATAAATAACAGGTCCCTTGTCTAGAGCGTACGCGTCCTTGAGCCACGCAGCTGCATGCTTGGGTGATGACGTCATACCGCGACTCTATTGTTTCAGGTGGACCTTGTCCAGTTGGACATTAGTGAAAAAAATCAGTGTAGCCCTGAGACAATAGAATGACGTCACGACCAATGAGCACAGCCTGCAGAGGGCGCAAGGATTCAAGGATTCACTGCTCTCTTGGACATTGGCGGGTGTGGAGGCGTTAACTCTGTTCCTAGCAATTGCGTTGGCCGCTAATGGAAGAGTGTAGCTTCGGTGGGGTTCAATTTGCCTCTGATGGGGTGCAGATGTCTGGTTCGTCACTGGTGACTGGTGGATTTTGTGACGAGCGGATTTACAATGAAGGAATGCAGTGTACGTGTCCGATTATGGTGAGTGTCTTTTTCACTCTGTTCAAGTGTTTTTCTGTGTTTGCTTTCCTCTGTTGCCCAGCGCTCGTGCGATTTGTCCTGGTGTAATAGCGCTCCTGACATACCCCGACCTGCATGCTTTCCTTTGTTGACGCTTTGTATTTTTTCTTTTTTGGATGAGAAAGATTCATGTTGATCGTTCTTGTCTTGACGATGACGCTATTGTTGCTGCACCCTTGATTTAAATGGGAATAATGCCAGAACGATTCTAATTTTGCGATTACATTAGTTCAGAAAGTAACCGCAAGAGGGACAGATGCATGAATTTATATGATTGATATGATTTATGAATTTATGGAGGAGAAAAAAGCGTTATTATTCAGTTCTGTGCCTGGCTCTCGGACGTATCGTTCTGCGCTCCTGTGACTGCTGTTGTGGTGGGCTGATTTGTTGTGTAACTAATTCTTTCACACGTGATAACTTTGTCCCCCCTTTTTTTATGATTTTCATGCCCGTGCATGTCGGGTGCTGGTTGCTGTTGTCCAGACATCCCTGCCATTTTCTATCTTCTTCTGCCTTGTAAACGAGAGTAGCGCTGGCGTGATTCTTAATAATTTTGTCATGAAATTAGTTGAGAAAGTAACCGCTAGGGGGTTGCAGAGCGTCACTATATAGAGGAGAAAAAACCATTACGATTCAGTTCCTGCCTGGCTGTCGGATGGAGCAGTCGCATCATTCTGCGCTCCCCGTGACTGCTGTTGTGGTGGGCTGCTTTCCTTCTGTGCCTTATTCTTTTTGTTGTTAGCTATTGATGGTCAGCAGATTTACTCTTGCTTTCCTAGCCTCTGTATTATGAGTGTTTTTCTCCTTGCATGTCCAGAGCTGTCCTAACCTGCCCAGACATGCCATGATGACGTCACAGCATTTTTTGCGGGACCATTTTTTTTCCGGAACCCAAATTCACGTTCTCGAAACATGCTCGATTGCTTCGTAAGATTATATGCCGAGTTTAAAAATCCAACATCACTATTTGCCACACAAATTCACGTAATTTCGATGTCTGACCAAGCCTATGTAGGACAGTCGTCGTTCGTCGCGTGAAGGAAGGTGGTGCTCCAAAGCTTAACTCTGGATCGACCTTGATCGATTATATGAAATAACTTCTCCGTGATCATTCCTTCAGTTGGCAATTGACTAGCGCTCAGATTCTTCTCTGGAAACCCATATTTTGTAATTTCACCTGTGTCTGTGTTGCCTACTTGCATTACAAGAATAGTGATTTGCCTAAAACGCATTAACTTGGCTCACAAGGTGTCCCATTCTTCAGCTTTTTCCACGACCGATTTACACGTTTTCAAGTTTGGATTGAATTAACTGAGACCTCAGCGTCCAACACGATAAAATCTAAAAAAAAAACGCTTCAGAAGTTCTTTTACAAAAGAAAAAAAGCACAAATTGATTTTTCCACATGAAATATAAGGAGGTCGAACTGCACTGTTTCCTACACTGAAACAACGTGTCATGTTGTCAAGTGACCGTTATTACTATTTTTCACTCTATGTCCTATTATTATTTGTCGCATCGTTCTTCTTGGTGTCCAGGGGGAAAAAGAAAGAGTCTCTGTTGGAAATATCACGCTGCGAGGCCCCTCCGTTCGACCTTGGCTGGCTTCGTGTGTGTCGACCCAAAGCATTTATCCTCCTCCTCCCCCCATCTGCCTTTCTTTGTACGGCCTGTAAACGGGGACGATTAGAGTCACTAAATAGGAGGATCAATCAAAACAAAAAGGAAGGTCCCTGTCAGTGAGGGTTCTCCACTGACATCATTTTTCGGGGCTCGTGTAATGTGAAAGAAAAAGAAGGGAAAACAGGCGGGAAAGGAGTCTGTAAAATATATTACTGAAGTTTGCGGGTAATAATAAGCAGTGTATTTTGCGACGGAAATTTTGTAAAGTATTTTGCACCAACGCCTTGAAAATGAATTCAGATATCCTATTTGCATGAATGATTTGCATGAATAATAGAGGTATTATCAAGGTAAATTGCGTGTAGGCGAGAGCAGGAATAACATACTGTTTCTAGCACTATATTTTCCAGAGCGGCATCGTAAGCGCGGTGTGCAGGCAATGTTTATAGCGTAATATACAGCCGCTAGTACATCCAGTTGAGAGCCTCCGAGATACCGACATCGCGGGAGAGCTTTCATAGCATATGAAGTAACTTTTCCGTGGTCATCTCCTGATTTCTTTAATTGGCAATCGACTAGCGCTCAGACTCAGTGCTGGCAGCCTTCGTTTATAATACCATCTGTGTATGTATTGCCCATATTACCGTCCATACTATCCGATCACATTTGTACGTCGGCATATACCAAGTATGCACAAGTACAACAATACGAAGAGCAACTAAAACATTCCATAATCAGTCAGCGCAGACGCCAGTGACTTGTGGAAACAATAAATATAGCATAAATATATAGCAGCAAAATAAAAATAACAAAGTAGTCATACCGCAATAGGAGACAAGCAAAAAGACGTGAGTGCCCCGAGTCGAACTGCGGACCTTTCGTCTCAAAGTCCGACACTTTACCTCTCGACAAACACCGCAGGGGAGCGTGCCGCCTCAAACTCGCGACCTCAACCGTGCACAATGGGGATTATTTCGTGGTCGGAGGCGAAAGGCGTGATAAGGCATGGCGAGCGTGGCGCCATCTAGGGTCGGGAAAATCGTGAATCAGAGTTGCTCCCCGACTGGTATGGCCTCTTGAAGGACGACAGAAACGAAATTGTGATAAAGAACTAGCTACTGCATTTTGCTGCGTGGAAGAAATAAACACGATAACTACCTAGCATTCTCATGTAATCACTCAGGTTGTGATATAAACGGCGCACAAAATAGTAATGGCAGACGATCTGATCGCCTGGTGAGCGTCGCTGCAAGCGCATGCTTTTACCGGAAAACGAGGCGGAAATGACGCAAGTTAGCTCCCTCGTGCTTGCTTGAGCGATTCTTTGTTTTGGGTTTTGGTGTAAACTCCGCTGACGTCGTTCGATGCAATTTAGGCGGTTTGTAGTCGCTACTAAGTGGTAGAATGCCGAGAGTGTGTGCGGCAGCTTGCTGTAGGCTACCTTTCGGCAGCGAGAGGTCGGGATATCTGTTCCCGAAGGACGAAAAACTTCGAAGAATTTGAAGTCTTGCTGGAAATCTATCCAGGCCTAGTTGGCGACCGTCCAAGTATGAGAAGCTGTGCGCAGAACATTTCGTCGATGATGATTTCGAGACAAAGCCTACGGTACTGCAATGTGTGGGATGGTCCACGAAATACAACCGCTTGAAAGACGGAGCAATTCCTTCGGTGTTTTCAAGGAAGCGCAAGGCGGAGGGGCCCAGCGGGGCATACGAGAAGCGGGCGCGGAAAGAGGTATGTGAGATGTTATAATACAACGAAGAAACCTGACTACATTGTTGATTTTTACCTAGGTCATAGACCTGCTGCTGGCTACAGAAGGAGTAAGCAGTGGAGGGGCTTCAGTTTCTTCTGGCAAGCACGGGCCGGCAGAACATGCCGCGCTTGATGCAACATCTCATGACAAAAGTGCGTCGGTGCGTGTTCTTAAATTTTTATACCTACAAGCGGCCGTGTAGAAAGCGCTGTTTAATCTACATTGTGGAAGAGTATTTCTCACTGATGTCTTTGCCGGCTTGCGTTATGCTCCCCCGTCACAGCCGCAGCGCGGTATTGTTCCACAACCTGCCACACCTGCTAATGAACGGCTGGAAAACAGTTCCATCGTCCAACGAACCGACGAGGTATAGTTCCCATGTAGCTCATAGTGTAGTGTGGGCCGCAGACGTACAAAAGTCAGACTAAGCTAATTGAAAAATAACTCATTTAATTGATTGCCGAGATAATCAAACCAATGTGATTGTATGTGTTGTAAAATTCACAGGACAGTGAATGTGGTACGAGTTCAGAGATTCCACTGCTTCTCACAAGTGACACACAACCACAGGTATGTTATGTTTGCTCACGTGTTCCACAATATTTCGTTACTGCTTCATAGCTTTTGATCTATGCTAAACACTACCTTATCTCATCATCTGAAGTGAGTAGTACTGGCCCAGAGAGACTGGTAACCGAAGATACTGGTGACCATCGGGACCCCACCGCTCCAGATAGGAAGATATTTGGAGCAAGATCGTTCGCGCCAAGGAGGAGCGCGCACCAAGACCGCCCCGTGCGTTTCGCGGCCGCGCGTCGCGTAGAGAGAGGTTTCCTTCTCGCGTTTGAACATGCATCAACATGCAAAATACATCTTATTCCCTTTCCACATCTTTTATTACATCCCTGAGCGGGGAGTTTCAATCGTCATTTACCAACGATCAACTCACCTATCAACTTTCTACACAAAATGGGAGCTGCGTGGAAGCTTTTCACTCGATGTTTTGGAAAGGAATATGATGAGCGGGAGACGGCGGACGAGAAAAATGGCGACTTAAACAATAAATATATGAAGCAAAAGCAGAAGCTGTGAGGAGGTTCCTCGCACACGAGCGTCTTATAGAAATGAAGCGTCGTTCCGCAAAAAGTCAAGACGAGCAAATCGATGGGTATTGGTGAGATGTACAATAAATCTATTTCTCACAACATCACTTATTCATTGTCTCGTTTACTTTTGCATCGTGATGTCTGACGCAGGTCGGTTTGCTTTTATCAACCCTGCAAGGGTTATTATTTGCGGTCCTTCCATGTCGGGTAAAACCTATCTCGTTCGTAACATTCTAAGAAATCTTACAGTATTCACTGTAGTCCCAGAGTAAATCTTTTACGTTAGCAAATATGATGCGACATGGCAAAATGAATTCGCAAATGATGTTACATTCCAGAAAGAGCTACCAAAGACATGGGATGAGAGCGTGCCTACTTTGATTATAGTCGATGATCTCATGACTGAGAAGAATGTGATGCAAGAAATGGTTCATCTCTATACGAGAGCATCACATCATAAGAACGCATCCATTATTTTTCTTTGTCAGTACTTATTTCACAACGACATCAACTATAGAACATTATCTCACAATAGCACATATATAATATTATTTAATAATTTAAGGTCACGCACGCAACTTGAACTTTTAGGACGCCAGATCTTCGGCAAAGCTCAATTACCGTACTTTATCAGTGCATTTGAGCAGGAAACAGAGAAACCATTTGGTTATCTAGTGATTGACCTACACCCTCTGACGCAGTCTCAATTTCGTCTGCGAACAGGCATTACTGGAAACGTTCGACAGTTTGTTTTCTTCCCAAAATGAAAAGTCTGCGTCATCATTTAACTTTTCTAAAAGTCCTTGCAACATGTACTCCTAAAGAGCGCGATGAGATTTTAAAGGAGGCTCCACCTCATAGCATAGAAGCTCTTTCTGAAGTCTGTAAGAATATATTGAATGGTAATATTAAGCTACCGCCCAGATTGTTCAAAGAGCTGGAAAAGTATAAACACACCATTCGATACATTGCATATAAAACGCTGCACAAATCACCAAAAAGACTAAGATCCTTCCTCTGTCATCAGAGGGGTGGATTAGTGCCACTAATCCCCTTATTACTCACGGGATTAACCAGTGTGCTCGGTGGTGTCGCAGGTCGTGCTCTAGCAAAGACGGTAGGTGTCTAAAAAATGGCTACAAAGGTTGAGGTATTGACTCCTATGGAATCAATTCTGGAATCTTACGAAAGCAATGATATTAAAGTAAAACGAATGTTAACTGCTATGTACTACATTATAAAAATCATCAGAAACCATCTAATGAAACAGAGCCGGTACCCAGAGTACAGGAAGAAAAAAACGATGAGTCACTTCCAATGGGACGCTCATTTGAATACAATTCGCTTCCTACTAATGTCAACATTAAAAAAGTAAGACGCGTAGTCTCAGTGCTACCTAGGAGCTTGACTTGGAATGATAAGGGAGAAATCATTCATAACAACCAAACAATTGCTGGTTCTAATATAAAAGAATTAGTGTTGCATCTGTCCGGACACAAGAAAGGGAAGCCTGCCTGGTACCGAAAAGTGGCAAAGTTCTTGCAGCCACACAAAATACGTCAGAAGAGGAAAGCAAGGAAACGTATACTCTGAGAAACGTATAAATCGCCCCAACGAACAAAGTTGCTTTCATCATCATCATCAGATGAATATATCACAGAAGAAGAATGAATTATAGGGATCCAAACGCTGGTTTGGGGGGGGGGGGTTCCTCGATACTGCAGAGGTCGAAACATCTCTAAGAAACAGGCAATCGAAGAACTACAGTGAGATGACGTCTACACACTTTACAAAGAAGGAAGACGTAGATTTAAGAGAAAAAAGACCATCTCACTGCACATCGACGATCTTCATCAAGCAGACTTGATTTCATTCCTGCAGTACAAGAAACAAAATAAAGAATCTTCCTTCATACTCATTGTGATAGACTCCTTATCAAGACGACTCATGGCTACACCCATTAAGACGAAGCATGGTGAAGATGTGAAGAAAGGATTGATCAAGTTGTATAGGAGCCATAAAGTCTATCCACGTCTTCTGCAGGTAGATAGAGGGAGAGTTCTATAACAAACATGTGAAAGCATGGTGTAAACGTCACTCAATACATTGATTCAGCTCATTTTCCCCTTTCAAGGCCGCGCTCGCCGAACGAGTGATTAGAACTATTAAAGCTAGACTTTATCGTTATTTCGCCAGTAAAGGTCATCACAAGTACATTGATGTTCTCCCAAAGATAATCGCTGACTACAATTCATCATATCATTCGACTATCAAGATGGCCCCGAACGACGTCGATAAAAATAACGAGATTGAAATATTCAATAGACTTCACAGTAAAAATGACAACAAACCAAAAAAGATTCCGTTGAATATTGGTGATCAGGTGCGTGTACTCACAAATAGATCCATTTTTGACAAGGAGTACACTGGGCACTGGTCCTTAGTTGTCTACACGATCACGGGATACAAGAACTCGGATCCACCAGTGTTTTACATAGCTGGACCAGATGGGGTCGAAGACGATGCAACTTACTATGCCAATGAATTGCAACGTGTAGTGAAATCGCAAGACGACCCATACCCAATTGAACGCATAGTAAGTCGAAAGAAAATAAACGGTGTCACACATTATAAAGTGAAATGGCTAGGTTATGATGACTCATTTAATTCCTGGGTTCCAGCCCAAGATGTCGCGAAGTTCTGATTTTTACATGTATCTCCTATCCAATGATTGCATGGATATGCACCCGAACAACAGTCTCAATGACTTTACAATCACTCTGAGTGCACCACTACAAGTGAATGAAGAATATGAAGTCGGCCTGCATGAACTTTCCATCTCTAATGTATTCTACAACGTTGCATGGACTAACGATGCTACTATATGTATTACTTCCAGAAGCATTATGGAGCTGCGTAAGGAAGCTGTTGTGATATCGACTTCGGAACACGCGCTGCAAGATTTTTTAAAAGAATTCAACATCGCATTTGGTTATGTTGATGGAAGGTACACATTCCAACTACCTCAAATAATTGTTCTATTAAGTTTTTGGATGAAGAACTGCAACAAGCTATGGGTGTGTCCACTATACAGGGTTTGAAAGTTGTAGGTGCTAAAGTTCCACGTCAGAACATGTACATGGAAGAGGAAGCTATCTCAAAGATGATTTTAAAGGAAGAGGTGACTATCATTACACAATATGCTCCAATCATATTCATACCAGGTCGCTCTATCATTGTCACACTAAATCGCTTCTTTAAAAGATATGAAATCGATGGAAAGATACTATTTCAAAACAATACCTATACATTATTGGTCCCACGTCTCTTTGTTATCCCTGAACAACTCAAGAGACTCCTCAAATTAAACTCCAGTAAACTGTTAGAAAATACAACACAATACATTGGAGATCCATTTACATTCAGTTTTGGTGTTGTTCTAGAAAAAGTAATACTTACTAGGGAAGAAGTCCAAATTCCACCAAATTACGAGACACCACGCACCACGTTCGCTTCTACAAGCTATCAGAGACGTGATAGGTAGCAATGCTATACTAACGTACAATGAAGATACACAGCTGTTTACTTTCACTCCACTTGATGGAGTAACTATAGATCTTTCTGAATTTTTTAATAATATGTTGGGTTTCGCACCAATTCAGTCTATTGCAAACACCACCACAGAACCACACCACTGAATCTTAAACCATTGTTTCATAATTTCATGATTTATTGTGACATTATCGAATCATCTCATATAGGTGCAAAAAAGTTTCCAATTTTGAAACTCGTCCCATATTTACATAAAGATGATCCCCAGATTCATTACAGCTTCCATAACGTGCAATATTTGAAGCTGTTACAGAACGAAATCACGTCAATTTCGATTAAGTTGTATGATGAGACAGGTCGTCCACTTCATTTTAGAGGACCAGGTCGTAGAGCTCTAGTTCTACACTTCAAAAATGTATCTTAAAGAAGTGCCAGAGATCCATTATGGATCAGGACTTGGTGATCTAGTGCCATACAAAGGGCCTCTCTTTCAAACTGGGAATGGCTTCTTTAGTTCTTTGCGTAAGCTAGCATTGCCACTATTGCATCGTGCAAAGCCTTACATAGCCCATACTGCGATGAGCGCAGCGAAAAATTTGGCGAAAAAGTTATCTGAAGGGCAAAACATCAAGCAAGCACTGAGAGCAAGCTCAAATGAATTAGGCACACAGATTTTGAAGGACATTGCAGGCAGCGGACATCGAAGGAAAAAGAGGAAGAGAAGAGACATTTTCGATTAATCCTCTGTAACCATGAAATAAAGAAGACACTTTTTTTTCACACATTGATGTTTCTTCTTTATAAAGAAAAAGGTTTTTCTATGGAAAAGGGTCGCACTCCGAAAATGGCGCCCAAGAGGGGTTAGAAGTCGGGACAATGGGTCGCCCCCCTTTCACCTGTAGAAAGTGTGGCGGACAATGCAAGGTATATCTAAACTGGTAGCGAAAACTAGCGAAAATACCAAGTCAGACCCATCGGCAAGGCCACCAGCATGAGGCGCGAGCGATCCTGGGTGTTGACAGTAGAAGTACGGTTGTAAGCAGAAAAACTTTACAACATGGGCCTGGCTTGTGTGTGTACTAATAGGTTATTCTTAATTTCAATGTAGAAAAAGCTTTCTGTTGCCCCGCTCGTGCACATATACGAGATCATCTACCACTCCAGTACATTTCCGTATCCTGCTCCTTTGCGCATGTGGCACAGTTGGGGGTGTTTATCCGTGTGTCTCTGTATCCGTACCGTGTGTCCGTGCATTGTAATACGGAGTTCGTACACTCTTTGGGTTAAACAGGAAGCGACCTTCACATCTCCGTGCTGTAGACCAAGATTAACAGGTGTGAACAGATGAATGCAACAATGCATCTCCTGTTGCTGGGCCCGCGAAAAAAAGATTTCGTCATGGGACGAGCGGCCATGATGGTGTGAGTGTTAGCAGGAACCAACTGTGCACCAATGATGTTGTGTTTTGTTGTAATGGACCTATAACGGCCACTCATTGAATAAATGCAAACGTCTAATCACTAGATGTACGTATAGCTCTAGCTCTTATGTGAGCCTTTCTAATTTCTTTGTGGTCATCACGACGCCTTTCTGTTTGGAGTTGTCAAAATCTGTGATAACTGTATGTATTTGGAATTGATATGATTCATTAAATATGATATGCTTTATTTTTCTGTGTTCTCGTCTGGTATTGTTGACAGGGCGCGGAAAAGGGAATACAAGGCAAGCGAAGTAGGCCAGTATAAACGTGCATGGCTAATTATGCACTACTTATTATTCATACTAGTGACGTCATCTCTGACGTCATTTATTTACTATCGTAGTAATCCGCGCAACGGATGGATGGCGCTGACCGTCTCTATCATGGCGTCATTCTGAAGACACAGGGGCCTATGGGAGTTGCGCTACCTGTTTAAATATACCTTGGACAATGCTTCGAAGCGGCCATCGCATTCCGAAAAAACAGGTGGCCCAGGTAGGGCTGGCTTGTGAGAGTGATGTCAAAAGGTAAAGGGGGATGGGAGGACAATGATTCCAATCGTGAACAGGATCGCATTCCAAAAATGTGGTCAGCGGGGGGGGTTAGAGGAGTGGATCGGCTGGTGGTTAGCAAAACGGACCATGGTCGCCTTTCACGATGTGGACAATGCTTCGAATCGTGAACGGGATCGCATTCTGAAAACAGCGGTTCAGCGGGGGGTTAGAGGAGTGGAACGGCTGGAGGTTAGCAAAACGGACCATGCTCGCTTGAGGACAATGTCAAACGGTAAGGGGACTGGAGGACAATGATTCCAATCGTGAACGGGATCGCATTCCAAAAAATGTGGTCAGTGGGGGGTTAAAAGTGTGCATCAGCATCCAAGCTGGTTAGAAGTCGAACAATGGGTCGCATTTCACTTGTAGAAAGTGTGGTGGACAATGCTTCGAATCGGCCATCGCGTTCCGAAAAACAGGTGGACCTAGGTAGGGAGGTAAGGGGGTTGGAAGAAAAAAAGAGTCTTTTTGCTCGGGTAAGATGCTAACAAATAAAGCTCTGAGGAAAGCATTGTATCCTTTCATTTGCAAAGATGTCGCAGGTCAACGTTGTACACGCACAGTCCCAGCTGGCTTTGAAGGGGGAGTGTGAGTTATTCAACATACCTCCTACCCAAGTTTCAATAGAATCATGCGAGACACAAGTTTATTATCCTGTTTCTACAATGATGAAGTATGATTGATACCCTACTTCATACGAATACTCATCTGCAGAAGACTTTAGATGATTGTGCAATGTATACATATGACACAGGAGAGCATGCAGCACATGATCCAGTCGCTCGGGATGCAAAGTTGCGCATAGCTAGGACAAGTGGGGGGAAACTATTTGAAATTGTCATGAAAGTTAACACCGACCTCACAAACCAAGGGAGGCTTTTGTTACCCGGTGTGGGGGTTCGAGTGACTGCTCTACATAATACGGATAGCTTTAGATTGCTAACTGGCACCAATGAAACTCATAAGCATCAATTGAAAATCCACAGCGCGGCACTTGTAGCACGCAAAGTCAAAGTTAGCAACTCAAGTTTTATTGCACACCAGAAAGCCCTTAGATCATCCCCAGCATGTTACATCATGCGTGGACTAGAAAGCAAAGTCCGCTCGCTTTCGCCAGGCCTTCATGATGCAATCTTTGGAAACTTATTCCCTGATAGAATTCCTGATCAACTTACTGTATGTCTAGTTCGCACCGAGGCTTATCAGGGTGATTACAAGTCGAGCCCATTTTGTTTCGAGCATTTTAATGTTAGTTCTGTAACACTGTCAGTTGATGGATACAGGAAGCAACTATCCTATGACTGGGAAAATGATCTGGCTAGAGCAAGCTACTATGAATTCTTGTATCAACTGAATGAAAAACATATCGAGTTAAGTTATGAAAAATATTTAAAAAATTCCTTTATCATGCATTGGAACTTGAGTGCTGACGAAAGTTTTGGTTCCTACTTTAATCCATTGCGCAAGGGCAATTGCAGGATTGAAATGAAGTTTGCTAAGCCATTACCTTGTGCAGTGTCGGTTATACTTATTAATGAAGCACCCAAGATTTTATCAGTCGATGGTGATCCTGTTGTTCGAGTGGACTAAGTATGAATGTGTTTGATCTGGAATTATTGTTTTCTCTGAATCATGAAACTTTGAATATGTATCGCGGGACCTTCGCAATTGATATGGTACCAAGTTTAACGACAGAAGGGTTTAAAGTTAGCAATACACACCCACACGAGGGTCCCGGAGAACACTGGCTATTGTACATGAGAGACAGGAATGACAAGTACATCTATGTAGACAGCTTTGGTCTACCACCGATTGAAGAAGAGCTGCTAGATCTACCTATTGATCAGTACTGTGAGAAATGCATTCAAAGCATTTACAGCTCACACTGTGGACTTTTTGTTTGTTTCTTTGCTTCCCGCCTTTGTAAGAATTACCAACTCAAGAGCATTGTGTCCTTATTTGACAATAACCTTGTACACAATGACCTCAAGATAATAAAAATGATTGAAGAGGAATACCTCATTTAAAGAAAAATGTCTCATTTTATTTCTTCAATGTACAGACCTCTTTAAGATAGTCCTCCAGACTCGACACCTTGCGACAACCATCTTTCTTGCGACGCAAGATGTATTCCGAGTGTTGGATGTAAAAGTTTCGAATTATTGGTCGCTTGAGTCCAGCATTAAGTATGGTTGGAGAGATATTGTCACCCTGACGATACCGTCGCAACAAGTCACACTTGATGGAGACGAAGCGTTGGAGCCTCCGACTAATCTTTCCTCGTTTCGTCCGCATTGGAAACGGGAGAATTTGCATAATGAGACGAAAATCAGCCTATGGCCCGTTGCAGTTCAGATAGGAGTTTAATTTCATCAAATCCTTGTACATCAGCCATTGTACCGTCAAAGCAAATCGTTCACTGGGCTTCATGGTTGATCCGAGCTTGAATGGCAGCCGAGATAAGGTCGGATGTTATTGTCTAGCCAATGAGATGGATTCGATGACCACAATCCACCACAACGACAACGTCGCAGATGCTCATCATATTGTATAAAGAAAGGTGGTGGAGGCTGGGTGGAGGCTTCAATGTCTTCACAAGATGAAGATCCCCCATCAGGAGACAATCAGAATCTTAACAAAGAATCGCATTTTTAGAGAGGGAAAAACGGGAAAACTTTCCATACATACAATCGTCCTCGGAGACCGCGTAGCACTTCTGGGCTTCCATCGTCGACTGTGAGGGGGATGTTGAAAAGGAATCCGATGGAGAGGATGTGCATACTTTCCCTATTGGTTGCGTTTTTCCTTAGTTTGCAATTGGTTGTTTACTACAAAGATTTTTTGCTACATGTGGATTTCTCTAGCCCGCCCCCACATCAATATTTTCACCCTATAAATTCGAGCATGGCGTGCAGTGTTTCTCCAACAAGTTCTGTTGCCCTGGTTGCAGTGCTTGTTTCATTTTGCCTGCCAAATTTTGTTTGGTGTGCTGTCCTCCTGCTCAAGTTCCAGGCCAAATTTTGTTTGGTGTGCTGCCTCCTGCTCAAGTTCCTACTAGACCTGCTGACAGTGAGTATTTTTCTTGATTTAGCTTCACATATTATAACTGAGACCATTCCATTTTCTCTTTTTATTTAGTGCCTCGCTGTGGAATTTGCGGGTATGATGGTATTGAACAATTAATACAACGTATTGAGGAGAGGGAGCAAGCTTTACAAATTGATGTTGGTGGTGTGGAAGCTAATCATCCGGAGTGGGAATTGGATTTTAATATGTTACTGGATGATGGTCTGTTTGATTCGGATACTCCAATAGATGCCATTCAAAATGACAATTTTGCCGAATTAAACAACCCATTACCACCAGAGCCAAATGTCGATCAGGTACAAGAGCTCTCAGAACATATTAGACGTGCCCACCCCGGCGTTGAAGTTCCATACCTACCATTCTTTCTAACTCAGAGTGCATTTGGTTGTCATAACAGATGTTTTGTGCTGTTTGCTTCTCCACATGATGACAGTGTGGAAGATCCGATCGATTATGTTCTTTTGTATCAGCATGATATAGTGCGAATGTTGCAGGATCAGTGTATACCTTTCCGATTTTATATGCGACTAATTTTGCATATGGTGAAAGAAGTAGGTGACAATATCACAACTAACATTGCATACATACCAACAACATCACAAGAGATACATAATCTTTCAGATATAATGGTTGCACTAAATGAGAACTTTTCTGAACTCTCGCAAAACGTGGAAAACTATCAGCGAGTTGGTAGTGGGTTTGTTTCCAGGGATGTTTTGGAACTTGAGGTAACTATCACTAAATTAAAGAAGAAGCACATTGGGTGTAGAACGGCTATACCCGATGAGTTGAAAAAAAAGTGCAAGACAATTACCAATGTGGACTCTCCTCCCAACGCCCCTCACGTGTGCTTCAAATATAATACATTGGCTTTCTTGCACCCTCAGAAGAGGCGTATAAATAATTGGCAATCATACCAAATACTTGAAAAATTGTGAGTCAAATTCTATTGCTCGTGTGAAGTGGTGGCCTGAGGGTCCAGTCTCATATTCTGATATAGATCTCTGGGAAGATCGTAATCAAATTGCTGTGTTTATTTACAAGTATGAGGATGGGACATTACATACCTCTCGCATACCGAAAAAGGAATGCAATGATAGTATTATGTTGTTGGAAGTGAATGATCACTTTTTTGGTATCAGAAATTTCAACGCTCTGATGAGTCGTAACGGTCGGGTGTTCTGCGAGAAATGCACTCGTGGATTTTATACAAATGATTCGCTAATCAGGCATCGTCGTGTGTGTAGGAACTTGAAGGAAGTCATCTTACAGTTCCCACCACTAGGCAAAAATATAATAAAATTTAATCAATATTTCAATATGTTCGCCTATCCTTATGTGATAGGACTTGACACTGAGTCCATTCTGGGCCCTAATACAGCAGTCAAAAATACCGTACAACGCCACGTAATGAGTTCATTTTGTGCAGTTCTAGTACGAACTTACGACTCGCAGATCGTTGCAAAAGATGTATATTTGGGACCTGATGCTGGTTCCAAGTGTGTAGAATATCTCATGCTTCTACACGACATCGCAGCAATGTATAACAGCGAACCAGCACCTATAATTTTGTCACCTGAGCAAGAGAGTAAACACAATGCACCCATTCAGTGCGAATACTGCGGTGTTCTCTTTGATCAAGCTCACCCTAAAACTTGTCACCATGACCGCAGTAGGTATGATGGTCCAAACTTTTTGGCCACTTTGCGCAATCAATGCAACGTCGGTTGTGCAAATAAGGGTAAGATACCGGTGTTGGTTCACAATTTGGCCTATGATATCAGTTCTCTGCTTCGTGGTTTCCACGACATGAAATGGAAAACACCACCCAAACTTACTGCAACAAGTAGTGAAAAAATACGGAACTTTGAGTATGGTAATTTCATTTTCCGTGACACTACTCAATGTTTGAATCAATCACTGTCCTGTCTTGTTGACAGTTTAATGGTTTCTGAGGGTGTTCAAGCATTCAAGTGTCTGAAGCAGGTATATGGCGAAGATTTTCTTCGTCTGACTCGGAAAGGTGTCTTTCCATACTCCTACATTAAGAGCTTTGATGTGTACAAAGAAGAAAGTCTTCCACCCAAGGAAGCTTTTTTTAATGATCTAACTAGGACACCTGTGAGCGACGATGACTATGCCTATGCACAGGATATATTTAATCACTTTTCTTGCAGGACCCTCGCCGATTACAACAACCTTTATTTGTTATGTGACACATTGTTGTTGTTGGATGTAATGCAGCATTTTAGGTTTCTATCCTTGAAGACGTATGGGTTGGAAGTGCTTCGCTTTGTGAGTTTCCCAGTTTTCAGCTGGCAAGCTGCTCTGAAGCACACTTCGGCGGAAATAGAGCTCTTCACTGATGATGAAATGTACCGTACGATTGAGGGCTCCATTCGTGGAGGTATTTGCCAACAATCGAAACGCTATGCTCGAGCTAACAATAAGGATTGCCCTGATTACGATGAAGAAAGACCATCGAGCTATTTGGCCTACTATGATGCCAATTCTTTGTATGGTGGTTGTCTCACAAAGTGCCTTCCAGTTGGAGGGTTCGAATGGGTGCCTGAAGAAAAGTTCTCAAGTATCGATTTTGTTAATCACCCAGAGGATGCAGCTATCGGTTATATATACGTATGCGATCTAGTATACCCTCCTGAGTTGCATGAGAAGACACGGTATTTCCCGCTGGCGCCGCTCAAGCAGAAGGTGGACTCAAGTTGGCTGTCAACGTACCAACATCAACTAATTGAGCAGCTTAATTACAAGACATCCACTCAAGAGAAGTTGCTTCTCACATGTATGGACAAAACAGGGTATGTTGTGCACTATCGCTTGCTGGGGTTGTACTATAGATTGGGTATGAAAGTGAGCAAGATCCATAAAATACTACAATTCAAGCAGAGCAAGATATTTGAAGATATTTGAGATGGAGAAACAAACCGCAATCCAGCAACGGTGGTCCCAAGTGGTTTGGTATAGGAAGCCAAGCTTTTGATCGGAGGGAGAGGGGAGGGGGATTTTTTTTTTTCGTGTTAGCGCCGCAAAGCAACTGCGGCTACGAGCGGTGTACAGACTTGAAAAGATGGGGAGAGGACAGCAGGAAGGAGTGGAGGACAGGGGGGGATATGTTTATTGAAACAAAAAAGCGAAGAAAGGTTAGCCAGGCATAGGCCGACTTGCTATTCCTTCCATAAAAGGAAAAAAAAAGAAAAACACACACAAACATACAGACAGACACACAAAAGGGCCTTAGAGGCTACCATATATCATGATGAGCATTGAGCGTCGTAGAGCTGCACAAACAGAGTTTGAGAAGAGCTTGATGAAGCTCTCTATAAATAGTATCTTTGGAAGTCTTCTTAATCCTTCTCGTTTCAGGAACATTAAGGTAGCCTTTAGTCTAGAGGAAGCTGAGCGGTATAGCAGTTCAAATGACTGTGTTCATTTCGAAATTCTCTCTGAGAATTATGTGCTGTATGAATTGAAAAAAAAAAGAACTATCAAATGTAACTTCCCATTGCAGATTGGATTCTGCGTGCTTGAGCACTCGATGTATGTCATGTATGAGTTCCTCTATTGTACTCTACAGAGGAAGCTCTCCTGTACAGTCATTCCCATGTACACGGACACTGATAGTTTTATCCTAGAGTTGATGACTGACGATTATGAAGGTGAACTGAAGAAACTTGCAGATGAACATCTGGACCTGTCATCATATCCTGGAGATCATGCATTGTACAGTGACAAAAATAAGGGTAAGTTATTTAGATTCAAGTGTGAGACTGGTGGTCGTATAATTGAGGAAGTAGTTGCTCTAAAGGCTAATATGTATTCGATAAAGTTGGTTGGTGATGATCAAATAGCTAGAGCAAAAGGAGTGAAGAAGGATATACTTCGCAAGCATTTGGTTCATGATGTGTACAAAAATGTGTTGTTCAATAGTGAAAAGTGTGTTGTTCAAATAGTGGTATCTCATGTGCAAAGATCAATATGTAGCAAACGTCAGTGCATGTATACCCTGGAGAATACCAAGCTTGCTCTCATGCCCTATGATGACAAACGTTACCAATTCAATGCCATCGATTCATACCCTTATGGAAGCTGCCAAATCAAGGAAGAAAAGGTGTGAGTATGTTCCGTTCTCATGTTTTAATTGCCATCCTGTAGCATCTTTGTTGTCTTGTACTTCTGTTTCAGGTGTGAAGGTTTTTTCCGCTGGGGTTTTCTCCTTCACACAGATTGGCAACATAATTGGCAACATAATTGGCAGTCCCCCAGCACCATTGGCTTTAATTGGCATTACTAAGCATCATTGGCTTTAATTGGCATTAATAAAATATTTTTCACTTGTACAAATGTGTATGTCTATTGCTTGCATGTCTTCTGGAGGAAAGTATGCTATGTTAAGTGCGGTAGGAAAACTCCCCGCTCGGGGATGTAATAAAAGATGTGGAAAGGGAATAAGATGTATTTTGCATGTTGATGCATGTTCAAACGCGAGAAGGAAACCCCTCTCTACGCGACGCGCGGCCGCGAAACGCACGGGGCGGTCTTGGTGCGCGCTCCTCCTTGGCGCGAACGATCTTGCTCCAAATATCTTCCTATCTGGAGCGGTGGGGTCCCTATGGTCACCAGTATCTTCGGTTACCAGTCTCTCTGGGTCAGTACTACTGAAGTGTAGAAATCATGTTCTCTAATTGTTCACCTGTCTTGAGATATATTGGTACTATTCTCTTCAGATATCCTCTGTACCATTGCAATGTGGCCACCTGGATTTTCAAGACAGGCAGACATCCAAACACACGATGAGGAGCATCTCAGACAGGTGCGTAAGAGGTATCCCATACTTCTTTGTTTTCGTAACCATGTCTTCGTTTGGTTCCTGCATTGTGCATCACATAGGTAGCTGAGAGCAGCAACTCTTCACCTGATGGGGCCGTGGAGTTCCATACCACAACCAGCAGCGACCGAGCTGCAACAGAGTGTACTGTGCCTGGGCCTACACAAGTCAGGGCATCACAAAGTGCTTATACTCAGACAACGGGCATTTACAGACACCGGGGTATGCAAAGTCATCAGTACAGCTCTTCCATAGCTACTGCTACTGTAAATTTAGAGTACATGTGAAATTACTTTTTATTTGCAGCCATCCAGGTAAACCTAAGCCCTAAGCCCCCTTCAACACTCTACCGTGCAACGCAAACAGTGGGTAACTTGACCCCATATCACCCATGGCACTCAACCCCTGTCCAGAGTGATGAGGAATCGGATGACGAAGAGCGTGCTTCACGGAAAACAGCAGATACGTCATATGAGCAATCACAAAGCAGCATTAATGAGTATGCCATTTCATCATATATGCGGTGCATTTGACAAGGGAGTGTCACTTAGTTCTTTGAACCGTATACGAAGGGGAGAGTGAAGTCCTGTAGATCACATAAACAAAATCCAGAAACCGACACTGAAAATTTTTGTTTAAGTTTAATTGATACAAGCTTTCGCGTGGAGGTCCACGCTTCTTCAGGTACAAAGTGAAGTGGTGACACGCATAAGTATATATTGTATAGACACATACACGGCTAAGTACAATGCTGTACAAAATTGTAGGACAATTGTAGGAATTGTACAAATTTGTACAGCATTGTGTTTAGTTGTGTATGTGTTCATACTATATATACTAATGTGTGTCACCACTTCACTTTGTACCTGAAGAAGCGTGGACCTCCACGCGAAAGCTTGTATCAATTAAACTTAAACAAAAATCTTCAGTGTCGGTTTCTGGATTTTCTTTATCAGTTCTTTGAAGAAAGTTATGACTTAGGAGGTAGACGAAACTAAAACTATAAATGAGACGTGATTTTAGCTCTAGCTATGGAGCTTCCATCCTCAACAATAGACCTCCCCCGTTTTGTAAACAAATGACAAATTGTTAGTCTTGCCCGAAAGTCACGTTCTTGAGGGTATTACGATGGTCCTACTTTTCTTTTAATAGGAGGCAGCGAACAAGTGTCCATTCGTGGAACCCATCCCTCCCGATTTTGTTAGTGTTTGAGAGGCACTGTGTTGAACGCACCGTGGAGAGTCTTGCTATATACTGACATTCGCACAATCTCTCTTTCTTGGTCAATCCTGCAACAGAACAGCTTTGATTTGAACTGCCCTCTGGACAGAATATCTGAGCGGAAGTTCATCATTTTTGAAACAGCACTAGATGAACTTCTATCAAAATGCCAAACATGCGCTCATCAATGTTCAATGGTTGAAAAGAAATGCGACGGCACACTTTTAAAGGTGGTAACTGCCTGCAAGGATCGGCATAAACACACTTGGTACAGCCAACCACGAGTGAACAGGAAGGCCTTAGGGAATATTTTGCTAAGTGCAGGCATCCTTTTCACGGGAGCAAACATTAAGAAGGCACTGAGGTTGCTCACCTCAATTGGGATAGTATGTTTCAACTATAGGACATTTTTCAATATTCAGAGTGCGTTCCTGCTGCCTGCAGTGGAAAAGATAATGTCAGGGACATGCAGTGTCATTGTATATTTGTGGCAGTAGTTCTGTTTCTGTGTTTGCAGGTCTGGCTGCACCAGCAGACTGCTATGATTGATGCAGTTCAAGGAAGAAAAGTCACAGTAGCTGGGGATGGAAGAGCAGACTCGCCTGGCCACTCTGCGAAGTACGGTACTTACACCATGCTTCATGCTTCCGAGATGAAGGTGTTACACATTGAGACTGCACAGGTAGGTATAACTATTTTGAGATCAACATTCATGCATAACATGTTGAGTTCCCTAAGTATACACTTCTTCCGTACGTGTTAGAGCAACGAGGTTGCAAACAGTCACGCAATGGAGTTAGAAGGCCTGAGAAGAGGACTGCAGTTTCTTCGGGAACATGATGTGACAGTTGCCAAGCTTGTTACCGACAGGCATTTACAGATCCAGTGTTATATGAAGAAGGAGAATCCAGACATTGAGCACTTGTATGATGTGTGGCATGTTGCAAAGAGTATGCTCTACGCTTTTGCTAAACACAGAATATCATGTAATGTACCCCTTTATGCATTCAGGTATAAAGAAAAAACCGGTTGCTGCCTCAAAAATGAAGGATGCAAAGGATCTGCAAGAGTGGGTAAAAGCCACTATAAATCATCTGTACTGGTGTGCCAAGTCAAGTGCCCACGACCGAAGGCAAATTTTGCCTAAGTGGACATCACTTCCGCGACACATCTCAAATGTGCATGACAATGACGACCCGCTCTTCCCACATTGTGCACATGGTGATATGCGAAGGATAAAATGGCTTCCTCAAGGTCAGTAATGTTGTGAATGGAATGCCTCAGTAGAGCGTCATGTATATGTCTACATTTACTCCTATTTACACCTGCATAGATTCTGTGGCACACAAGAAACTGCGAGACATTCTGCAGTCAAAGAGCCTGCTTAGGGACATCCCTCAGCTGTCGAGCGTGGAACAGACATATGCTGTGGAATGCTTCCACAGTACACTAAACCACTTCGCGCCAAAGTCAACACACTTTACTCACGCTTGTATGAAAGCAAGTTGTGTACAGTTATGAAGGCATAAGTGCTCATTGCTTTATGACAGAGAATTTTTTTTTTTGTAGAACCTACCTTGCCGCAATGCACTATAATGAGAATAGCAAGCGGCAACAAGCCACAACCTCTGAAGGAAAGCTTCGCTATGTCCTCAAGTTTCCCCGCTCAAGATTTTCCCAAGTTTTCCCAATCAAAGAGGAATGCAGTTTTGGTAAGGTGCACGACTCACAGTTGAATACAATAAGAATGTTTATTAATTGCTGATACATATATCGTTCTTTTTTGGCAGGGTATCTTCACACTCTCCTTGAAGAAGTTCTTGAAAACGCATCCAGCTTCAAGACATACACTGAAGCAAAAGCATCAAACAGTCGAAGTGCTCCACCCCCCCCCCCCCCCCCCCTGTCATGTGTCTATGATCACAATGTGAACATTGAAGCTCTGGTAGAAGCACATGCGGCACGTTTTAACACATAGTTACATACTCCACACATGGCAATGCTGAGTATCTCCAGTGTATGCCTTGAAAAACGTATGATACTATCAGGGATAAGCAGAGTGTCTACCAAACTGTAGCCTACAGATTGCCTTAGCTTTCCAGGTTTTCACTGACTATTTCGTGCGAATTCACTGTCCAAAACAAATGGAAACTTGGTGCCTGCTGCAAAGTTTCGATACAGATCCCTACAGATCATTTACTGAGGAATTAGTAAGACTGCCCTACTTTTCTGCCTCTGAACTTGTTGCATTGGCACACTGCTACTTGCAGCAACGTTGCTGTGGTGTAGCCGCTCAACCAGTCGCAAGTACCTGCGAATCACTGTGCATCGTGACAGTGTTTGTCTGCGATTTTCCTTGACTTCATCTCCCGGTTTGGCAAATCCCCTGACAATACCCTGACTTTTCCAGTCTCATCAAAATTCCCTGACGGTTCCCTGTTTTCCAGGTTGGTAGACACCCTGATAAAGTAACATACTGTACAAGCTATTCCTTTTCCTTCTTGCATTACTGCGCATGCCTGAAGCCAGTGTACACACCATCCTCTGATGGGAATGTCGAATTTTTAGTACTGCGCAGCTAGGAACTACAGCCCTGTTTCCCTTTCCAAGCCTGTGATACACCCAGAAGATGAACTGTCTGTATGCAATGTGCCTCTTCACACTGTAAATGAATGAATTAAACAAAGATTGTTTCCATATGCACGTTCTAGCTGTCATTTGCTTACTTACTTCCTCTACGGTTTTGGAGGCAGCCACGGTCTCTGTTCCGGAGCTTAATTTCTTCCAAGTTCAGCGTGTCTATGTCGAGGCAGTGCTTTCGGAAAAGTCTGTGTTCTGTGATGCATTCCAAACCAGCTTCTTGCATTATGTCTTCAGCCCTACATTGCTCTTTGCAGCACACGCAGGATATTGCAGTCTCCATTAGCCTGCAATTGCCACAGGTACACCTGTCAACGAAAGGACAACAAAAGGCGAAAGTTACAGTATTCTAGTAATTTCAATTCGCTATTCTTGATGCAAGAATAAAACAATATCGTCGAAACAAATAATTATATGGATGAAGCGATTGCGCAGAGAGCTAGCGGTGTCTGTATTCACAAGTCTTCATTGCAGTTATGACGCACAAACATCGCCCCTGTATGTGACGTAAGAAATATATGTACAGGTCACAATTCTTCACAGGCCATCTCGCTACGAAGCGTCCATCCCCACATGGTATAATGCGTACTACATGTAAACCTAAAGAGTCACAAAATTATAATAGCGATATATTGAAAATCACAGGAGCCGCACATTTCAAAGCATTTACATATGCAAACATACCAGTCAAATTACTCTGCGCGGCGTGCATCGGGTGCATTGGCGTAGCCATCCTCCGCCGGAGATTCGTCGTCCGAATCCAGCCGTGGATCAAAAACGTATGGGCGAACGCCTAGATCACCTGATAATTCGTTCTCAGATTCCCATGATGATGACGAACTGTCCGTGTCTAACATTTCCAGCGCGAGTTCCGACCGAACAACCAAATCAAACAGGAGTCCTTCCTCCTGACCGCCAGCGTCGGAGACAAATTACGTCACGGATGGCTCAGCTGATCCCGAGATGCTTTGCGACTGCCCGCTCGCTCGGCGGGCGAGCTTTCCGTGTGCGCGCTGTAAGATGGGTTCGTAATCGCTCAAAATATACCAATCCGTACGGTGTACGAATAAAATAATGGTGGTTCTGGGCTGAGGGTTATGTTACAAGATATAGTTTTAATGCCTTTCCGCAATTGGCAAATTTCATTTCTATCGTCCTTTAAGCCTATGTCCTACTCAGCAATCATGGGCGATATTTTGGTTAGATGTTTGCCTGCGGAGATTGTTCTAGACTATGACCGTAACACAGCTGCGGTGCCGAAAGAGGGAACTGATGCGACTTCAGAGGAGGATCTCAAACGCATCATCGACTATGTACACTGAGGTGGACAGCCGTGAAAGCAGTGGTGTCGTTCTAAGGCCTGATGGGGAAAGCCAGCGACAATAGCGTGACCAGAGCCGTGCGGCTCTATAGCAGCAACCGTCAACTTCGGTGCTTCATTCAACGATAAGGGTACACAGAGATTGTTACTTCTGTGGTTCTCCGTCGCACGATACCGAACGATGCACCACGGCATAGAGTTATCACAGAAGAAGGATGAGTTGAAGGAGGACCGGCGATGCTTCAGGTGCACCATGCCCTGTCACCGCTCTTGCGAATGCAGAAAGAAGGTCAGGTGCTCTCGATGTCAAGGAAGACACGTGAAGAATGTACGTATGTATGTATGTATACCTTTATTTCATTTCCATTGGAAACGAGGATCAGGTACAAAAGGGAGAAACCCTGACAAGGTACCTGACCCTGTAGAGAGCAGTCATGGCGGCATTTACATCAATGCATCATACACAACAAATTCAACAGTATGGATCGTGGAACAGATTGTATCATAATTCCAGTTATATTACTAACATGGAAATGCTAACAAGAAATGCACCCTCAATCATTGATCAGTGATGCAGATAAGCAGCCCATTCATCAACTTTTTCTTATATGCACGTGGATTCAAAAAGGCTACAAACAGGTGCCTCCAGTCATTTAGAAAGTTTGGGACAAGGTACCCACTAGTCTGTGAGCCATAATTTGTTAGGCTGAACGTAAGACAAAACAGATATGGATTTCGCAGTGAATATCGGCTGCTCGGAGGTTCCACTGATACAGTACCTGAGTAAAGCATTGTATATGTATGTACGCCCAGCTTTAATGTGAATAACTACTGTATTGGCACGATAGCTAATTGCTGAAAAGTTGCCGGTACAACATCTGAAGTGTTCACGATGAAGCTTAGTACTAATTTTTGCAGAGCATAAATTCTATTGTAATTAATGGAACTGGTCAAGACCCATACTAACAGACGATAATACAGTTTGGGATAAATTAGTGCGAAGTAGAGTGATCTTCTTAGCCAGGGCGGGTGATACCAAATCCCTGATACGGTACATGGCTCCTATTTTCCTGGCGATTTCTGGTGTGACGTTGTCAACATGAACATGACACAATAGATTCTCTTGGAACCAAATACCTAGAAGCTTAATGTGTGATATGTTAATATGTTAATGCTCTTTGAATTTCATTCTGACCAATGCATAGCTTCATCCAATCAACCGTATACAATTAATCTTGAACTCGGCGTCACAACATTATGACATTGACATTTTCGCTCCTTCTCATCGGTTTCTTACAAGTATTAGTGCCATTGTTTCTGTTCAACTTCAATGTTTCACTGTTAACTGTGTTGCCATTTCGTCTATTTGAATGTCTTTGTTTGTCATAACCTACTTTAACATGTATAACATTTTGTGGTGCACCGATAAGAAGACCCTAGTGGTTGTTTTTGGGCACCTAAGGACAAATAAAGTTATTATTATTATTAATATAAATTAAAAGCGTCGCGTCAGTGATCGGCTTATTCTTTGCTGCAGATACTACATATTTCGTTTTCTTCACGTTCAACTTCAGTCTATTTTTATTTAAGATACGAAGGCAGAAAAAATAGGCGATCTCAAGTTGCCTGTGGTGAGTAAATCAAAGAGTGATCTTAAACGGTAGGAGCAACTTATTTATTTACACATGGTAAACAAGACTTTCGTGCACGAGACTGCACTTCTTCAGGTTACAAAAATATGAGCATCATACAGGCACATATATACAGTTGACGGGGTAGTTTTGGCATGAGAGGGTAACAGGGTGATGGGAAGGATGCAAATACAGGTAAAAATCAAAAGAACATAAATACAAAAGCATGGGTATCAGAAAGGAAACATAACGCGAGCCCAAGGGCTTATACACAGGAAACGAGAATGCGTGTAGCTGACGTTCGGGGAATTAAGGATAAAAAAGGGGGTTATGTAGACGGAATGAGGACACAGGTGCGGAGTACAAAGGTGACCAGTGGACCGTGAGAACGCGAAGACGGAGGTGGTCTCAGGAGAGAGACAAACGAAGAAAATGTGAAAAGAAAAAGTGTGTGTGTGTTTATCAGTATTTTATTGTATTTTACGCGAAAAATAATATTTACGGGTTAAATAATTGTAGTGGGCCTGCTTGGATGTTCAAACCATGAAGCTTCAGAGACTGGAATTTTGCGATTAAAAAGGATTCGCGATTTTTGCGCTTCATGTCACTGTTATAACCCGATTCAAGGATAACGATTTTGAGGTCTGTACCTAAAGCGTGTCCAGGAACGATAAAATGTGTAGAAGCGGGTGTAGGATGGTTATTAACAATATCGGATTTATGGCCGTAAAACCTTTTCTCCATGGAGTTCGAGGTTTCTCCAATATACTGAATGCAGCATTTAGTGCACATATTAAGGTAACATATGTTAAAATAGTTGCAGTGCAACCCCTATCGGATTTCGAAAATAAAAGAATTTGGGGTGCTCGAGATAAATGTACACGGGCTAATGAAATGACATGTTTGGCAGCGTTTGTTACCATAAGGGGAACACCCAGGATTTCGTCGGAATAGACGGGATGAATCTAGTAAGTTACGAATGTTACGTGATTGACGGAATGTGATATTGGGGGAGCAAGAAAAAAATATTTTAAGTCTTTCGTCTCTGTGAACGTATGTTACCTTATTATGTGTACTAAATGTATTCAGTATATTGGAGAAACCT